>NC_140987.1:79535794-79855794 GCF_052327205.1 Somniosus microcephalus
ATAAATGTTTTTCGATGCTTTGGCAACATAAGATGTACCTTATCATGCCAATAAAGCGATTTGAATTGAATTGAATTGAATTGAATTGAGAGAGAGAGAGAGAGGGGGGGAAGGAAAGAGAGAGAGAGAGGGTGGGGGAAGGACTTAGAGGCAGGCCGCGGTGACCGTGCGCGGCCTAGCGCTTCAGGCCTGGCCGGGCTCTCGGGCCGCGACTCACCTCAGCTGAGCTCCCGCTTCGGGAGAGAGAGAGAGAGAGAGGGGGTGGGGGAGGAGAGAGAGAGAGAGAGAGAGGGGAGGAAGGAGAGAGAGAGAGAGACATTCCTGAATCAATACTAATGAATCAACAATTTCCTCACCTCCATTACCATTTTTTTAGCTTCAGGCCCGGCCGGTCTTTAATGGCCGCCACTCACCTCAGCTCAGCTCCCGCTCGGCAGTTTGAAGGATTAGGCCCCGCCCACAAACACCATGAAATGCCCCCCAATTGGTCAACCATCACGTCACTCAACGCTAATGAGCGGTAGGATTGGTCAACCGCTAATGAGTGGATTTTTTCCGTTTTTTGAATGTTTTTTGTATACTGTCCGAACAATTTTTGTCTGACCAAAAAGTAAATATGCCTATGAGACTCCCCTAATCATAAGCTTTCTTTTGATATAACATATGTGTAGTAACGCTCTACCCCAATATTTAAAAAGGGGGGTAGAGAGAAAGCAGGGAATTATAGACCAGTAAGCCTTACATCGGTTGTGGGCAAAATGCTAGAGTCCATTATTAAGGATAAAATAGCGGAGCACTTGACAAATGGGGAAAGGATCGGACAGAGTCAACATGGATTTACAAAGGGTAAATCGTGTTTGACTAATCTGCTGGAATTTTTTGAGGAAGTAACTGGTAAAATAGATGGGGGAGAGCCAGTGGATGTGGTGTACCTTGACTTCCAGAAAGCCTTCGATAAGGTTCCACACAAAAGATTATCATGCAAAATTAAGGCTCATGGGATTGGGGGCAAAGTATTAACGTGGATAGAGAACTGGCTGGCGGATAGAAAACAGAGAGTTGGAATAAACGGCTCATTTTCGGAGTGGCAGGCAGTGACCAGCGGGGTGCCGCAAGGATCTGTCCTGGGACCCCAGCTGTTCACAATATATATAAATGATCTGGATCAGGGAATTGGATGCAATATTTCCAAATTCGCTGACGACACTAAACTAGGAGGAGGGGTGGGCTCTGATGAGGATGTCAGGAGGCTACAGTGCGATTTGGACAGGTTGGGGGAATGGGCGGATATGTGGCAGATGCACTATAATGTGGATAAATGCGAGGTTATCCACTTTGGGGGTAAAAACAGGAGGGTAGATTATTATCTAAATGGCAATAGATTGGGAGATGGGGAAGTGCAGAGGGACCTGGGTGTTCTTGTGCACCAGTCACTGAAGGAGAGCATGCAGGTGCAACAGGCGATTAAGAAGGCAAATGGTATGTTGGCCTTCATATCAAGGGGGTTCGAGTATAGGAATAGGGATACCTTACTACAGCTGTACAAGGTGCTGGTGAGACCGCATCTGGAGTATTGTGTACAGTTTTGGTCGCCCCATCTGCGGAAGGATGTTCTTGCCATGGAAAGAGTGCAGCGGCGATTCACCAGGCTGATACCTGGAATGGCGGGAATGACCTACGAGGAGAGATTGAATAGTTTGGGCTTGTACTCACTGGAGTTTAGAAGATTGAGAGGGGATCTCATCGAAACATATAAAATTATGGCAGGCCTGGACAGGCTGAATTCAGAGAGAATGTTTCCAATGGCAGGGGAGCACAGAACCAGGGGCCACAGTCTAAAAATAGCGGGCAAATCATTTAAAACAGAGATGAGGAAGAATTTCTTCACTCAAAGAGTGGTGAGCCTGTGGAATTCCCTGCCACAGAGGGCTGTGAAGGCTAATTCAATAAATATTTTCAAGAGAGAATTGGATATATTTCTGAAGGCTAAGGGGATTAAGGGTTACGGAGAAAAGGCGGGGACGGGGTACTGAACTGGTAAGATCAGCTAAGATCTCAGACGAAGATCAGCCATGATCTCATTGAATGGCGGAGCAGGCTCGAAGGGCCGAATGGCCTACTCCTGTTCCTATCTCTATAACTTTTGAGTGATGCCCCGGACGGACGGACGGACAGACAGACAGACAGACAGACAGACAGACGCCATGATCCTTTTATATATATATAGATGTTACTGGATTAATAATCCAGTTCAAATCCCACCATGGCAGTTTGAGAATTTCAATTCATCTTAAAAAAATCTGGAAATATAAAGCTGGTATCTGTAAAAGTGATCATGAAGCTGTTGGATTGTTGTAAAATCCCAGCTGGTTCACTAATGTCCTTTAGGGACGGAAACCTACTGTCCTGATCTATATGTGAATCCAGTCTCACACCAACGTGGTTGATACTTAACTGCCCACCAAAGTGGCCTAGCCAGCCCCTTATCTGTATCAAACAAAAGTCCCACCACCCTCTCAGGGCAACAAGGGATGGGGAATAAATGGCGGCCTTGTCAGCAACACTCACATCCCGAGAATTAATAAAAAATAAATTGAAATACAGGGAGCCCGTGTTGTAAGGACTCTTAATATAATGAAACTTGCTTTGTGGGTCCTCAAACCCCCGTTAAAGGCGTGTTCATGTGGTAAATAATGTTTTATTAATGGAGAGAAGGTCGCTGTAGCATAAGTTTTGATTATTCCCACTAACCACAGACGAGATGGATTTCAAAGTATCACTTTACATATTTATTTAGATGTAAAAATACAAATAACAGCATAATAACTAGGTCCTGACATCACGGCTGATAGCCCAGTGGCTAATTGTAGGTCCAGCGTGGTGAGAGAAATGACAGGAGAGCTCGGGTAGGACATGTAGGTCAGGAAGACAGTGTGAGAGTGTCGGGCTGCTGATATAAGAGCAGTATGGAGTAGTTACTGCAGTAATGTGTGCCAGCTCCAGCCACTAATGAAACCATCCATACCCGTGGTATTAATAAACGGCACATAATAGGAGTGTGCAGTTTATTGAGAACTGGATCACAGCTTCCTCAATGGTGGGGAATCACAGACAGCGTGCTTGTGATTTTCTGATGTTTGAGGCACCAGCAGCACTTGGAATTTGCCCCCCCACCCCGATGTGTAAATTCCAGTCCCCCTCCCCCACACCAGTGTGTAAATACACCAGTCACTATGGTACTGAGCTAAAACAATCAGGAAAGTCTGAGGTTCAGTCCCTGATCTGTGCTCAGTTAGCTGATCTAGTGATAAAAATTGGCCTTAATCTGGGTTCCTGCTCTTGAGCCTAAACTTTAAAAAAATAAAGGAGGGCTCCCCCTTCAGCGCCTGGAGTGCACTCCAACCACATTCTGAAGCCAGTGCCTTATTTAAGTGAAAGTCGGGGGCTAATGAGCGAACCACACAGCTTGTGTGCTATCTGCCAGCCCACTTTTCACTCTCCTCCTGCGCTGAGTGCCTGGGGAGCAGTGTAAGCCTCAAGCCACTGCACCCACTTTTCCGGGGAGCAGACACGCAATGTGGTTATGTTATTCCACCCCCACCCCCACTCCTCCCCCCTGTATTTAGTAATGCTTGGCGTTGTTGGCATTGTTTCAAAGACATTGTATTTTTTTTTTAAAGTACAGTCCATTGAGACAGCAATCATAAGGAAAAATCCTTCAGAGGTGAACTTGGTCAATGGCAGTATTGCAAAACGTGCCGATAGCAAATTGGCATTGAAGTCAGTGGAAAAGAAAATCGTGCGTCGATCCGCTATCAGCGCATTTTACGCTATTGGCGTTGGCCAATTTCGCTCTTTTGTCTTCCACTTGTGAATGAAGTTGCCTGTTAAGTATTGCTTGAACGTTGGGCTTGTCAGATCATATCTGATGCCTGTGTCCTGTCAGCTCATTGAACTGCACTATTTATACCAGGGACAATCACCGAAAAGAATCACTGTATCTATCCCGACTGCTCCCGCTCCACTCTTCCTCCCTTCTGTGACCATCTTGTGTCCCAGGTGTAGCTGCTTTCCCTCTACTTACCTTGGCTGCTGAGAAAGCAACTTCCTTCCTGGAGCGCTAAAGGATACAGGCGGGGCGGTAGTGGTGCAGCGCTGCACAATGCCCCGTGCAGCGCTGCCGTGACCCAAGGTTCCTTCCCTCCCTCTGCATTGGGACCAGTTAGCTCGTCCCCGACAGCAGCCGCGATCCAGCCTGATCAGCCCCATGCACTCCAGCAGAGTGCCGGGCTGGTCGATCGCGGCCAAGGAGGAATCGACAAAAAAACAATTGCAACATTGTTAACATTTTTCTCCTACCCGTGCCAACAACCCCTTTTATTTGCGCCTCCGAAGCTCCCGGCCTCCTGAGTAACGCCTCCTGCAGCTGTCGGTGTTGTCGCCCGGCGATGCTGCAGGGGGCGGAACCAAAGTTCGGGTCCGGGGCGCTACCGGGGTGATGCGCACGGCATGATTTCTGGTCGCAGGAGATCGTGGCGCTAGTGATTACCGCCGCCGCAAACCTCCATGTCAATTTCGCGGGCATCGGTATTATCGTCGCGCCCGGTCGCAAAGCCGATAGCGCCCCATTAGCGCCCCCCAGAGGCACTAACAGGAGGTGCTAAGGTATTGAATTTCTCCCCTTTATCTCTGCTTTGGATTAAATTAGGTCAGAGTTTCAACGGCAGCAGAAGTTTTGAACCATTTATACAACTAGCCTCATTTACGCCCATTTGATAACCTTCAGTACAAATACATTTGCAAAGAAACCTCTTCACAGTTAAAGTAATGTAAATAGGTTCAAGAAACGGGCGGGCTTGCTCCATATATCATTCTCAAATCACCAGATTCTTTTCCTCTTCACAATAAAGAGGCGAGGCCTCGGCCAACATCCAACTGTGTGAGTAGACTACGTGGAAATGAAGCACTTTTAATACTGTCATTGTATTGACTGCTAATTCCCATATTTGCCTTTTGACAGGAGTGTGTGTTGTGCTTGAGGTACAAGGTGTAATTGTTTCTCTGTCAAATCTCCAATGAAATACCAGATTAACAAAAAAATAAGCCAGGGATGCTGTCAGTGGCAGGTGTTGACAGCGCTTACTGAGGGTACACGCTGCAGTGTGTGTTCCACTCACTCATAGGATGAATGCCACTCAAAGCTGTAACAATATCATTGGATTAAAGACTAAACTGGCACATCACCAATCAGCTGCCTCAGATTTCTTTTGTACATTTCGCTCAGGGTTGGGGCTTTGCATCTGAGATGCAAATGATTTGAGCATAAAAAAGAAATTCACTGAGGTGGTCTTAGAACTTAAGGCAGTAACTAACTCAACTGCGTGGTTTAATTCTTGAGCTGTCTCCATTCAGAATGGTGGTTATGGAAACTATTAAAAAAATTGTTTAAAAACAATCCTGCTTTGTTTTGCCCCTTTAATTTCACCTAGCTACCCTTCCTCTCCAACCCATCCCCCATGTTGACTCCAGGACTGCGCACGGCCTCCTTCGGTAAGAACGACAGACAAGGCCGCAGGCTCCAACTTGATGACAAACTGCTTCACGCTCAGCCAACGGGAACAGGCGTGCTGCAGTGGGGCGGCCTGTGTCAGCTCCCCTCTCCCTACTCCACCCAACACCTCCCCACCCCCACTCCCCTCCCCAAGCCCCTAAGGAAATCTGTAAGAAGCATTTCCTGAGTCAAGGCTCCTTTTTCCTGTTGTATGATGGGGGACAAACAAGGGATTGAGATGATTGAGATTTGGCATGTGCTTTGGTGGGTGCCCTTCAACAACAACAACAGAATTGCCAAACTTTAACCATTATTTCCCACAAAGACAGACACAAGATTCTATTTTGAAATGTAAAACTTTTTCTGTTTGTCTGCAGCTGGCCTGAGTAGGTACTGACAGGAGGGGCTGCTTGACAGTGCCTGTGAGAAGCACTCCAATCCCCTGTTGTATCCGATAATTAATAAATGAAACACCCAGGGACTCCACTAAAGCTTCCTCAGATGACATATCTGTCGTGAGCTCGGCAAAGCATTAAATGGCCATTTTCTGACAGAATGACTTCACCGCCTTGGAGCTTCCTTGACTTTGTGCGGAATTTTTTCTTGTTGACGGCTCTAGTTCATTTCTGCCTGTTTAATTGGGCCCCGGATGAATTTGCTCGACAAGGCCATTTATCATGTGGCAGGAGTGCTGGACGAGTCCGGGGGGAGTCGGCTGACAGCTCTGCTAGCGCTGATGCTGAATTGCACTAGAAGTTCACATATTTGGGCATTAGTGCAGCTATTAGTTTAACAAGCTTCGTTTATCCTTGTCACTACCACTCCAGCTTCCCATGTAATCATTTGAAATGTAGATTACTAGTAGACAAATGGGACAGAGCAGGAGCAAGCAGCAAAGTGACATGGATAGCTTGTTAACCACTGGTTTTAGATGAGAACACTTTGATTAGCTTAATATTCACATTATTCCTATGGTAAGCGTTTTGTCACCTGTACACAGCCTTCTGAGAACAGTTTTCAGAGGTGTCATTGACCCACAGTACGAATTAAGGTAATTATATCAGGGGTCTGGAGAGAGCGCGATCAGACTGTGACAATCTCTGCTCAGACACCAACATAAGGGGGGGGGGGGAATGAAACCACGAGCCAGAGTGCGACTGGGCAGGGAACAGCAACGCAAGGAAGCGATTAATGTCACATTGAAAAGCAATGGAGAAAACTTCAGTCACATGCGGGAATCTCTCAGCTCAAGTTTCCAGAAACTTCCTCTGGAACGCAGATGACAGTGAAGAAGAGGTGCTGTAGTAGAGCATTAGTGGTCATTAGCTGAAACAGTGATTCTTTCATTCTTGTTATTAACTATGATTTATATTTCTGGGATGTTAAATGCTGCTTTCCTGACTGAGCTCCATTATATGTAGAATCCGGGATTACTCCCTGTTAGCACCAGATTGGAGGAGTCACTGCTCCAGTCTTTCCCCAGCGAGGAGTTCAGGTACAATATGAAGCCACAACAGGATTCCAACATCAAACATGCTGAAGAGTCACAACTGAAAGGTCAACCTATCCTTCTCTGTCGCGTGCAGACTAACTTGCTGTGCTTTTCTAACATTGTTTGCTTTCAATCGGAGAATCCAAACTGGAATCATCCAATGTGTTATATAAAATAGGGCTACTGATCTACAACAATGAGCTGTTGCTCTACAGGCATGATTTGGAGTGTGCTATTGTATGATGCCTGAGGCCCTGCACTCATTCAAGGCCCATTCTGAAACCCAAGGGACAATATTTAACCAATTTTAGCCACGCCCAAAATAAAACCTGCTGTCTCTACTTCTTTGAGCCAAATTTATTTTTAGAACAGGAAATGTTTTCACTCATTTTGGGCAGTCATAATGAGTACTTTTTATTTGACCTCAGCAAGTACCAGTTTCTGTTGTGCAGCCAGTGGTGAACATTTCTCACACATGCTGATGCATCGGTAATCCAGTTCAATCCTGTTTAATTTCAGTCATTTGGTGTAATAAATATAATCACACAGAGGGTGGTTAGAATGTGGGTTCTCTGACACAAGGCGTTGTTGAATCAAATCCAGAAGTTCTTTCAAAAGGCATTGGGGGGTAATTTTAATATTGGGCGATGGTGTAAAATGGCCGAAATTGGATTGGCCGGCAATTATTTGCCCCGCCCGATTTTCGCTTCCATTAACTTCCATGGAAAAGGAAAATCAGCTGTGGTGTTAATCCGCTATTGTCCATGTTACACCATCTCCGAAAGATAAAATGATCCCCAACGGGAGCGATCTGCATCTCCTTACTGCCCCATCTGCACTTCAAAATGGGCAGTAGCAAGAGCAAAATAGCGCTGAATGGTTGAAACACTGATTTACCACACTGTTGCCACTCGTTTCTACTTTCAGACAACTTCAATCTAAGTGGCTGGCAGCAGCGTCATGAACGTGTGTTCACCACATGACCTAGTTATGACCCATCCAACACCATTTTCGTTGCTACCGCGAGTTCCTACTCGAGCCCACCAAACATGGGCGGTTCACGTTGGGAGGCTGCCATTTTGAGCGTCCATTAAAGGGATCCTCAGCCACAGTCAGAGAAGGCTGCATGCAGGTTTGTGATACTTTTTTTTAATGCTAGCAGCTTGTGGGTTTCGAGGCTTCAACATTTCCACAATTAATGTCCTCACTGCTGCAAAAATTTTGCCTGCTGCTCAAAATTGGCGCTTCCCTTTACTCCTGACACCTCCACCCCTCCCCTTTAAGGTGTTGCGGCTGACCTTCAAAAACAGCCGCCGGATTTCCTGCCTCCAGATCAAAGAGCTGCCTAAAGGGAGCACGTTTTGCTCAAATCAAAAATCATCTCCAATTGTTCAATATACGAACACATACTGACATAGGAACATACCAACACATGGACACAAAAAGACCAGCTGGCCCATCGAGTCTGCTACCATTCAGCTATGTTACAACTAGGCAACATCTTCCCCAATGTTCCCCGCCCACCAGCAGTCATGTAATCTCCTGGGAGAGACAAAAAAAAGATTCAAAAATCCGAGGCCAAGTCAGGAAAAAAATAATTCTGGGAAATTCCTCTCTGACCCCGAAAGGCGATCTCGGTGACCACGAGGTACATCAGCCAACATCCTACCTACCTCCTGTACCCAAGGAGGTCAGCCTCCTCCACAAACTTGTCCAGCTCCCTGTTGGAACATCTGTGGTGAATCACTGCCCACTCCACGAGCCTGCAACTTAATTCCAACGGTCAATGACCTTCTGGGAAAAGACAAGCCTCCTGACATCTAATCTAGTTCCATGTCCACTCATTCTCCCTAAATTACCTAATTCAAATAATAACATGTACACAGTCTAGTCCCTTCATCGTTTTAAATACTTCAATCAAGTCTCCGCAAAGTCTACACTTTTCTAGATGTAAAGACCCAACTCCCTGAGCCTGTTATGATAACTAAGGATTTTTAGTATTAATCAAGTGGCACTCCTCGGAGCCTTGTCTGGGGCCCCCATTTCTCCCAACCTGTGAGGGGACGAGAAGTGGACACAGTATTCCAGAGAGAGGAATATTAAAGAGTATGGGCAGTAAGCAGACTGATTAGACTGGGTGGCCCAAATCTCTGATCAGAAAATGAGGCAGAGCCAGCTCCACTGGAACTTCACCCTGTTCTGTTATTTTCAGGTGGGGATGCCACAGGGAGATCTTCCATCAACACTCCTAAGTCAAGGCGGCACATCGCGGGAGTGCCTGGGCCACCCTTGTAACAGCCCCCTATATACCCTCCTTGGGCCTTAGCAGAATACACGCCAGCTAGGAGCTGATAACTGACGTGAGTCCCGCTGACCTTTACTAGGGAAAGGTAACCGATCCCAGAGGGGATCAATTACCTTCCCAAAGGTGCCCTCATGCTCCATTGGGAGTAGAAGCGATGAAGAGGACACGATTCTTCGAAGCTTTGTCAGGCTGGTGGTTCTGACAGGGTGCCACTGATGCACTTTTGCAGACACGATAGGCCCATCCTGACCATGCGAGTGTAGGGTTCTCAAAATTCCCACATTCCCCAGAGTTATTAATAAAGGGACCCTGAAGGACGAAGTTATAAGGGAATCCTAAACAAAATGGCTTCTGGACCTCGTGGCAGAAGCCTGCAAGATTGGAAAGCAGGACCCCGCAAAAACAGCAGGTCAAATGACATGCCGGGGCCTGTGAGAGCTGAAGCCAGACAATAGATAATGCAGAATACGCATTCTTCATTTTGAAACCAATCAACTCAGGAAAGACTTAAGCTTGAACCCATCAAACCTTTGCATAAATAATCGCTTACAGTTTAAACTGGCTGCCGAGCCAGGAAGATACCAATTCACGTCATGAATAACAAACACCGAGACATTAAAGAGCATTTAACAACGGGGCAACCGCCCGAAAAGCAGTTAAGGTGAATGACTATAATCACTTTAACGAGCCCGCCAAAAGTCGGACAAAGAACTAACCCTGATTTGGCGCGCAGATAACAACCTCCGAAGTAGTATAATTGTAGGCCCACCGGTAACCAAAAAAAAAACAAACGAAGCTGACGAACGAAGCAGGGGTAGAAGAAGAAGAAGCAGACGAAGGCGGACCGACAAAAGGCAGAGAAGGGCAGCGTGGAGAAGCATTGGGGACGAGCAGGCACACACCCTGGTCCAGGTATACTCGAAACTCAACAAAGCAGAAATGACCACGAGCACCACGGTAACAAAGGGCCGGGTAAACCATACCTTCAGATCATTACCACTGCACAGGTAGTGATCTAGGCCACCACAACTGAGCTAACACCGAAGACTGCCAACTGAACCCCAACCGCAACAAAACTTCGACGACCAGACCACCACCAGGAGAACAAAACCCGAAGTTTTTTCCACTCTACAAGGTAAAGTACCCAACAATGACTTTACTCCCTATCTCTAACGGAGAAAAGAGGGTACTTTACTCGGACGACTCCACCACTGCGCCCTGAGACCACGTGGCAACGACAGGCCCCAAAGGGCACCAAGAACGAACCCCAAAACCGCAGCCAGCTTAATCGACAGGATTCGACCTGTCCAGAAACCCTTATTGGTGAGCATGATCCCTGGCCCCTCACAGCACAATTAGTTAGATATTGGGGGTGGGACAAGGGTAAGGGGATTAATACTGTGATTTTTCCCTCGATGTGCCGTGTGTTCCCCATTCCTAATTAAGTGTACTCTTGTAAGTCTGTAACTATTCCAGTAATTTTCAGTGTTGTAACTTTTCACAGAAATCACAGAAATCACAGAAACCCCACAGTGCAGATAGAGGCCATTTCGGCCCATCGAGCCTGCACCGACACATATCCCACCCTATCCCCGTAACCCCACGTATTTAATCCCCCTAACACTAAGGGTCAATTTATCATAGCCAATCAACCTAACCCGCACATCTTTGGACTGTGGGAGGAAACCGGAGCACCCGGAGGAAACCCACGCAAACACGGGGAGAATGTGCAAACTCCACACAGACAGTCGCCCGAGGCCGGATTCGAACCCGGGTCCCTGGCGCTGTGAGGCAACAGTGCTAACCACTATGCCACCGTGCCTTTTTAATAAAAATACAGTTTTCTTGTACCAAACCAGTTGTCTACTCCAATTCTGTATCGCCGCCTGTACCTAAGTCCGGTGTCTAGAACCCAGGGGTGTTGGAGCGATTCGAACCGCTCAGGAACCCAGTCAGAGGCAAGCTGACTGCACACACGCCACCCCCTACATGGGTGACTCTATCCCCGGGTTTCTGGAGAGAGTGTCCGGCCTCCTGCTGAGGGGAGGTGGGGGTTCTGCTTTGACGCACCTGCTCTGGCAGAAGGGAACCCCTGGAATGAGCACATTTTTCTGAGACTGTACGCCACTGGCGGAGCCTTACACAGCGGGCAGCTTATTGGAAAATTGCAGGATTTTCCAATAACCTGCCTGTTGCATATGGGGACTCAGCAAATCTCACCCAAATGTTTAGTCCATCCTGGTATCCCCATTTTTCTCCATTCAAGCTCTTTTCCCAATTTCTATCTGTTCTCTTTTAACATTTCCCCCCCCCCCCCCCATCCTGTCTCTCTCAACATTTCTTCCCTAAGATGTAACTTTGGAAAGCTTTTCCATCCTAGTTCTTTTTCTCGTTCCTTTGACTCAAGTCTTCCATTTTGCAGGTGGGAGCAAGTTTTAAAGAAAAACGTCATTTACAAGCAGACCAGACTCAGGAGGTTTGACATGGCTGCAAACCAAGGAGACAACTAGACAGCAAGTTCACTCATTGTCAGCCCGCAGCCCAACACTGGCTCTCGATCAGTCACCTCTCCCGCCAGGCCCAAAGGGCTAAAAACCATTGCTCTTTAATCTTGAATTCACTTGACTTTCTTGCTGGATGGTGATGTTCGTTGGCTTCATATTGTCACTGCATAGAGATCAAAAGGCTCTGATTTCAGTGAGTTGTTACTTTATTCATTGTATTTACACATTGCTCTAAAACCATACTTGGGCGACTCTTGAGGAAATGAAGACTGAGGGGACACTATCTTGGTCATTAAGGAGCTGAGAACCATTGTGATGTTGATGTTTGTATTGATGTCTGTATGGGCTGTGTCACAGATCCTTGGGGACCACAGATAAAGATTAACTCCCTGTTCCCAATAATATGCAGATACCTCAAGCTTCTGACACTGACAGATCTTGGGGTTCTGCTTTAGGATTTATCAACTAATGAGACAACAGCACTAAGAACAGCCCATTCCAAACCACCAGCCCCACAGATTCAAACAGGACAAACCAGTGAGTAAGAAAAACAAACACAAACAAGACTGAGTTACCTGGGCTTCGAAGGTTGGTTCCCCAGAGTTCGGGGGCTGCATGTTCTACTAAAGCCACAGGGTGGACACTCCCAATGTGAGCAGCTTGACTTGTACTGCCAGCACAGAACTAAAGGACACAGGATTATAATTAACAAGAGAGACCAGACATGAGCAAAAGTTATTTTCTCCCACAGAATAACAGGTACACGGAACAGTCTCACATTTCAGTTGAGGTTCTGTTCCTTCCAAAAGGAACTGAATAAATATCTTGTTAGGAATGAGACTGTAGATTACAGCACTAGGGGCAGAGGAAAGAAAGAATTTGCATTTATACAGAGCCTTTCATGACCTCGGGACGTCCCAAAGCACTTCACTGCCAATGAAGTACTTTTGAAGTGCAGTCACCGTTGAAATTTAGGAAACGCAGCAGCCATTTGCACACAGCAAGCTCCCACAAACAGCAATGAGATAATTACATAGAATTACATAGAATGTACAGCACAGAAACAGACCATTTGGCACAATGGTTCTGTTCCGGTATTTATGCTCCACATGAGCCTCCTCCCACCCTACTTCATCTAACCCTGTCAGCATAACCTTCTATTCTATAATGACCAATTGAACTGTTTTAGGATATTGGCCAGGACACCAGGGAGCTCTCCCCTGCTCTTCTTCATATCGTGTCATGGGATCTATTGCATCCATCTGAGAGAGCAGATTCAACTTCACCTCAACGGAGAGTAAAATCAGGTGGGTGTAAAACAGATGGCTGATCCCATCCCCTCAGTTTCCCATCGGGCGGGTTGGCTTAAAATTACCCCCAAGGGTTTGCCAAACATTTTTCATGAGGGCAATACCCCTTTAAACCACCTGCCTTTTAGAACATTCTACACTCAGTATCCGATGCAGCCTCTGCCCCTCCCTTATTTGCAATCACTGAGCATATTCCTTTCTTTATTTACTATAAGCTAAGGACGGATTAAGCCTCCTTTTGCATACAGCTGCATAGACGCCTACCAGAGGCCATTTTCAGGCGAGGTGGCATCAGTCGTCTCACACGTGACCTCACAGTCTGCTGCACCTCAAGTTCTCCTTATGTGAGGAGACATTTTGCATTTTCAGTTTTAGGGGGATTTTTTTTCTAAATTTTCTGCCCACTGTGCCTAATTCACTTTGCAGATTTGCATTTCTGTATTCTCCACGATGTTTCCACTCCAACCATCTGGGTGATTGTGTCACCTCACTCGCACAGATTCAACTCCCGGCAATAAAAAAACGTAGAACCAAGCTCACCTCCTGAGTCCTACCATCGCTGCAGCCACTGCAATCGGTCCCTGGGCCCACTGCTAGGCGGCCGGAGCGTTCGCCTGAGTCAGGCGGTGGAGCCCTTTTAATAGGTAAATCAGGGTCCTATGATGTGCATAGGACCCCATTTGCCATTTTCAGATGACCCGTCTTTCGGATGAGACATTAAGAACATAAGAACATAAGAAATAGGAGCAGGAGTAGGCCATTTGGCCCTTCGAGCCTGCTCCGCCATTCAATAAGATCATGGCTGATCTTCTACTTCATCTCCACTTTCCTGCACTATCACCATATCCCTTGATTCCCTTAATATCCCAAAATCTATCGATCGCTGTCTTGAATATACTCAACGACTGAGCCTCCACAGCCCTCTGGGGTAGAGAATTCCAAAGATTCACCTCATCTCAGTCCTAAATGGCCGACCCCTTATTCTGAGACTATGACCCCTGGTTCTAGACTCCCCAGCCAGGGGAAACGTCCTCCCTGCATCTACCCTGTCATGCCCTGTAAGAATTTTGTGTGTTTCAATAAGATCACCTCTCATTCTTCTAAACTCTAGAGAATATAGGCCTAGTCTACTCAATCTCTCCTCATAGGACAATCCCCCCATCCCAGGAACCAGTCTAGAGAACCTTCGTTGCACTCCCTCTATGGCAACTATATCCTTCATTAGGTAAGGAGACCAAAACTGTACACAGTACTCCAGGTGTGGTCTCACCAGGGCCCTGTCTGCCCACTCAGGTCGACGTAAATAATCCCATGGCACTATTTCGAAGAAGAGCAGGAGCGTTCTTCCAGTGTCCTGGCCAATACTTATCCCTCAAGGAACATCGCTAAAAGATGGTCATAGAGTCATAGAGTCATAGAGTTATACAGCACGGATAGAGGCCCTTTGGCCCATCGTGTCCGTGCCGGCCATCAAGCCCTGTCTAATCTAATCCCATATTCCAGCATTTGGTCCGTAGCCTTGTATGTTATGGCATTTCAAGTGCTCATCCAAATGCTTCTTAAATGTTGTGAGGGTTCCTGCCTCCACAACCCTTTCAGGCAGTGAGTTCCAGACTCCAACCACCCTCTGGGTGAAAAAGTTCTTTCTCAAATCCCCTCTAAACCTCCCGCCCTTTACCTTGAATCTATGCCCCCTAGTTATTGACCCTTCTACTAAGGGAAAAAGCTCCTCAGTATCCATCCTATCTATGCCCCTCATAATTTTGTACACCTCAATCATGTCCCCCCTCAGCCTCCTCTGCTCCAAGGAAAACAAACCCAATCTGCCCAGTCTCTCTTCATAGCTGAAGCGCTCCAGCCCTGGTAACATCCTGGTGAATCTCCTCTGCACCCTCTCCAAAGCTATCACATCCTTCCTGTAGTGTGGTGACCAGAACTGCACACAGTATTCCAGCTGTGGCCTAACCAGTGTTTTATACAGCTCCATCATAACCTCCTTGCTCTTATATTCTATGCCTCGACTAATGAAGGCAAGTATTCCATATGCCTTTTTTACCACCTTATCCACCTGTTCCGCCGCCTTCAGGGATCTGTGTACTTGCACACCCAGATCCCTCTGCCCCTCCGTCTTGCCTAGGGTCTTACCATTCATTGTGTATTCCCTTGCCTTGTTAGTCCCCCCAAAGTGCATCACCTTGCACTTTTCCAGGTTAAATTCCATTTGCCACTGTTCCGCCCATCTGACCAACCCATCTATATCGTCCTGCAGACTGAGGCTACCCTCCTCGCTATTTACCACCCTACCAATTTTTGTATCATCCGCGAACTTACTGATCATACCTTTTACATTCATATCCAAGTCATTAATGTAGACCACAAACAGCAAGGGACCCAGCACCGATCCCTGTGGTACCCCACTGGCCACAGGCTTCCAGTCACAAAAACAACCTTCGACCATCACCCTCTGCCTTCTGCCACTAAGCCAGTTTTGTATCCAATGTGCCAAGGCACCCTGGATTCCATGGGCTCTTACCTTCTTGACCAGTCTCCTGTGCGGGACTTTATCGAAGGCCTTACTGAAATCCATGTATACCACATACACTGCGTTACCCTCATCCACACACCTAGTCACCCCCTCAAAAAATTCAATCAAATTAGTCAGACATGATCTTCCCTTGACAAAGCCATGTTGACTATCCCTGATTAATCCTTGTCTCTCCAAGTGGAGACTAATTTTGTCCCTCAGAATTTTTTCCAATAATTTTCCTACCACTGATGTTAGGCTCACTGGCCTCTAGTTCCCCGGTTTTTCCCTACTTCCCTTCTTGAATAATGGTACTACATTAGCAGTTCTCCAGTCCTCTGGCACATCCCCTGTGGCCAGAGAGGTCCTGAATATATGTGTTAGAGCCCCCGCAATCTCTTCCTTTGCCTCACACAGCAGCCTGGGATACATTTCGTCCGGGCCTGGGGATTTATCCATTTTTAGGCCTGCTAAAACCGCCAATACCTCCTCCCTCTCGATGTTAATATGTTCGAGCATATCACAGTCCCCCCGCCCTATTTCTATGTCTACATCGTCCTCCTCCATAGTGAAAACAGATGCAAAAAATTCATTTAGAACCCCTCCTACATCTTCCGGCTCCACACACAGATTGCCACTTTTGTCCCTAATGGGCCCTATTTTTTCCCTAGTTATCCTCTTACCCTTAATATACTTATAAAACATCTTAGGATTTTCCTTTATTTTGCTCGCCAGTGTTATTTCATGGCCCCTCCTTGATCTCCTAATTTCTTTTTTAAGTATCCCCCTGCACTTTTTGTACTCCTCTAGGGCTTCCTCCGTCTTTAGCCTTTTGTATCTGCCAAAAGCCCTCCTTTTTTTCCTAATCCATTCTCGTATATCCCCTGACATCCAAGGTTCCCTGTGGTTTTTAGAACCACCCTTGACCTTTACGGGAACATGTTGCCATTGTATGATCTCAATCTCCCTTCTGAAAGCCTCCCATTGCTCCGATGCGGATTTTCCTACAAGTAGCTGATCCCAGTCTATTTTGGCCAGATCCTGCCTTATCCTATTAAAATCGGCCTTCCCCCAATTTAGAACCTTTATTTCCGGCCCATCCCTGTCCTTTTCCATGACCACCTTAAATCTCACCATATTATGGTCACTGTCACCAAAGTGCTCACCTACTAGCACTTTTTCCACTTGGCCGGCCACATTCCCTAGAATTAGGTCCAGTACCGCCCCCTCTCTTGTAGGATTTTCTACATGCTGGCTCAAAAAGCTCTCCTGGATGCACTTTAAGAATTCTACACCCTCTGAACCTTTCACACTTTGACTATCCCAGTTAATATTGGGGAAGTTGAAATCCCCCATTATTATTACCCTATTATTTGCACATTTCTCTGAGATTTGCTTACATATCTGTTCCTCTATCTCCCCCTGACTGTTTGGAGGCCTATAGTACACTCCCAGCAAAGTGCTTGCCCCCTTTTTGTTTTTAAGCTCCACCCATATGGCCTCATTAGAGGAACCTGCTAATATATCATCCCTCCTTACTGCAGTAATTGACTCCTTAATTAATATTGCGACACCCCCTCCTCTTTTACCTCCCCCTCTGTCTCGCCTGAAGATTCTGTACCCCGGAATATTGAGCTGCCAGTCTTGCCCCTCCCTCAACCATGTCTCCGTGATAGCAACAATATCATACTCCCATGTGTTTATCAACACCTTCAGTTCATCCACCTTATTTGCAAGACTCCTTGCATTAAAATAGATGCCATCCAGCCTTGCCCTTATATATTTGCCCTGTCTACCAAGCTGACTTGTTTTTTTCTCTATAATTGGCAGCACATCACCCCCTATTTCAGCTCCCCTCTGTATCCCATCCCCCTGCCAAGTTAGTTTAAACCCCCCCCAACAGTGCTAGCAAACCTCCCCGCAAGGATATTTGTCCCGTTCTGGTTCAGGTGCAACCCGTCCGACTTGTACAAGTCCCAACTTTCCCAGAAGCAGGCCCAGTGATCCAGGAAACTAAAACCCTCCCTCCTACACCAACTCTTTAGCCACGCATTCATCTGCACTATCCTCCTATTCCTATACTCACTAGCACGTGGCACTGGGAGTAATCCAGAGATTACAACCTTTGAGGTCCTGCTCTTTAATCTGTTACCTAGCTCCCTAAATTCTTGATGCAGGACCTCATCCCCCATCCTACCTATGTCGTTGGTCCCAATGTGGACCACGACCTCTGCCTGCTCACCCTCCCCCTTAAGAATGCCCTGTAGCCGCTCAGTGACATCCATGATCCTGGCCCCAGGGAGGCAACAAACCATCCTGGAGTCACGTTTGCGGCCACAGAAACGCCTATCTGCTCCCCTTACGATAGAAACCCCTACCACTATTGCTCTCCCACTCTTTTTCCTCCCTTCCTGAGCAGCAGAAGCGTCCCTGGTGCCAGGAAGCTGGCTGCTGCTGCCTTCCCCTGGTGAGTCATCCCCCTCAACAGTATCCAACTTGGTATACCTGTTTGAAAGGGGGATGTCCGCAGGGGTTCCCTGCACTTCCTGCCTGCCTCTGTTGCTCCGCCTGATGGTCACCCACTTTCTTTCTGCCTGTGCAGCCCTACCCTGAGGCGTGAACAACTCGCTAAACGTGCTATCCACGACCCTCTCAGCATCGCGCATGCTCCAAAATTCATCCACCCGCAGCTCGAGCGCCGCAATGCGGTCTACAAGTAGCTGCAGCTGGATGCATTTCCCGCACACATGGTCGTCAGGGACACTGGCAGCGTCCCTGACTTCCCACATGGAGCAAGAGGAGCAGAACACGGGTCTGAACTCTCCTGCCATGACTTACTCCTATAATTAATTTAAAAATGTATTCAATACCCCAGTTACAGGTATACTCTAGGGCGCTTTATTTACCAACTGTCCCCACTACACCACAGAGACCCTAGAAATTTAACACCACAGAATTCAAGCTTGTATTGAAAAGAGAGAAATACTCACCAACCAATCACTTACCTGCTTCCTGCTGACGTCACACTTGGACTACATTTTACCTCTCTCCTGGAACCTGGATTGGTGTGCCTCTGACTGCTCCCTTTTAAGCTCCGCCGCCTCGGGCTGCTCCCGCGCAGGTCCGCTGCTTCTCCGGTCTCGGGGCTGTGGGCCTCGGTGCCTCTGACTGCTCCCTTTTAAGCTCCGCCGCCTCGGGCTGCTCCCGCGCAGGTCCGCTGCTTCTCCGGTCTCGGGGCTGTGGGCCTCGGTGCCTCTGACTGCTCCCTTTTAAGCTCCGCCGCCTCGGGCTGCTCCCGCGCAGGTCCGCTGCTTTTCCGGTCTCATTATCACATTGCTGTTTGTGGGAGCTTGCTGTGCACAAATTGTCTGTCGCATTTTCTACATTACAACAGTGATTACACTTCAAAAAAGTTCTTCATTGGTTGTGAAGCGCCTGAGATCGTGAAAGGCACAACGTATATGCAAGTTCTTTCTTTCGTTCTTTCCTTCACTGGGCGGAGTGTGCGGCGTGGACATTCTGCTCAGTTTCAGCTGGTGACCCAGCCAAAAGCAAGCCCATGGGTAAAGTTTGTGTTTATTTTTGTGGGGCCGTGAGGAGCAGGGTTGTTTCTCCGGGCTTTGACAGCATGGACCATGGTTGGGTTGGGCTGAGGGTCTGATGGAAACACTTGACCAATTTATACCAGGACTGCGGCACTGGGCCCTCAGAAGTTTGGAGCCCTGGTATCCAGGATTCTCTCTCACTCACCCTATTAGATGGCCTTGTGGTCTGTGTCACGTCTGTTGCTGAGCTCTAACACCCTGTAATATGACATAACCACCAGCACCATCTTCAGAAGGCTGCCAAAGTATTCACTGCTGAATAACGGAAGACTGAATTATACCATCGTAACTCCAGTCAGCTACAGTATGTTACAGAAGACAATCTGATCATTATCTTTTTCTTATTTGTTTTCAGGATGTGGGTGACGCTGGCAAGGCCGCCATTTATTGCCCATCCCTGGTTACCCTGAGAAGTTGCCCTTCTCCATGAACCGCTGCAGTCCTTCTGGTGATGGTGTTCCCACAATGGTGTGTAAAATACGTTACTTAAAATAGAATGATCACCATATGTTATATAAAATAACCTGATCAGTAAATCTGTTATATATTGCAACTGGTACCTAAGTTACAACACTCCATTTCAAAATACATTGAATATTCTGTCAGGCTCTGCCTATGGCAATATCCATTATAAAAGTATACATATTTATCTGCAGTACCTGTTACACCTGTTAGTGGTGCTCAAATAGGGCTTTTCAGTGTTAAATATCATGCAACATTTGCAGCCTAAACAACAGGTGCTCCATAGTACACTGAGAGTTAGTACCAAAAAAGGGCTAGGTCAGTATGCAGTTGCAAGCTCTGGCCATTGAGTGCTGCTGTGGAGTAGCCAGAGGTTTTGTGCCTCCATTGCCTTAGTCAGCAGTCCTTTTGGCATAGGTGAGTAAAGCAGATAAGGGTTAAAGTTTAAAAATAAATGTAGAAAGTTGTGTAAAACTTTCTTCCCCATACAGCTCTCCTGGACTTCCTCCTAACTCTCCCCGCTGGCTGCCTTTTCTTTGAGGCATCATATCTCCAGCCCCCGATCAGCCTGTGGACCCTATGGCCAATTTCAGCGCCCGCCATCACTGCCAAACTCTGTGGTGTATCCCCTGCCTCCCTCAACAAACCCACCGCCCCACTGATGAACAACATTATCACCTCCCACCCCAGCAAGCAGAATCTAGACTGCCTTTCCCAATTCCCTTAATGAGGGACAATTCAGACACCACCCCTCCAGGTACACGTCAGCCCTAGCAACCCACCCACTCTGAACGAATCTACCCTTCATCCTCCACCCCCGCCCCCGACAAAATCTTTCTACTGCTTTCCACTCCTCCACCCTAGTGAGCAGCATTCCCCCCCGCCCCGCAACCCCCCACTGGACAGTATCTCAGCCTTTGACACCTCTCAGTTCAGCAGCATTTGACTTCTATGCAGAGTAACATCAGTATATTTGTTCGACAACTTATTTTAGCTCATATTTGAAACAGATTGACAGGGACGCACTACACACAACTTTTAGTTATAATGCCAGCCTTGGGGGTAACTTTCTCACCGATCACCCGCTCAGGTGGATGTAAAAGGTTCACTGTTCTAAGAAGAGCAAGGGAGTTCCCCAGTGCAATTTTTCAAATATCAAAAAGTCTCCAATGTTAGCAAAATTAGGTCCCCTCAATTGTTGAAAAATTGGAAACTTGGGAAAAATTCGGTTGCTTGCACCTCCTGTTAGCGCCACCTTGGGGCGCAAAGCACCTAGTGCCCCGGCGTGTCGCCGCTAATGCCTCCCGCAAAATTCAACGGGAGGTTAGCGGCAGCAGTGGCCAGTAGCGCCCCGCAGCACTGCGCCTCTGCCGATGTCATCATCGCCGTGTGCAGCGCCCTACTCGCGCACCGGCCGCAAACCTGGCTCGCGCCCCCAGACCTACCACCAGACGCTATGTCTGACAGCGTCAGGGTGGCGCTTTTGCGGCCGGGGCGGGGCAAATTAATGGGCAGGTGCCAGGCGGTCATTTTCTTTTGGGCCGCCTGCCAGCATCTGCCCCCTCTCGCCTCCCCTTGCGGGGTACCGGCCGTGATCGGGCAGCCCGGCACTCCTCTCGAGTGCCGGGCTCTTTTGCCGGCACCCCGCTCCCCGGTGGTCCAGCAGGACCCCGGTGCACGTTGCGCTAGGCCCCTCTGCTTTAATCGGGACGGGGAGCCAGCAGTATTGTGATTAATAGTGAAAGATTATTTCCTCTGGTGGCTCGATGGGGAACAAGGGGAGGGAGACTGAGGATTCTCACTGGAAGAAACGGGGGAAGGGTGAAAGAAGATTCTTTAACTGAAACATAGAAACATAGAAGATAGGAGCAGGAGTAGGCCATTCGGCCCCTCGAGCCTGCTCCGCCATTTACTGAGATCATGGCTGACCATCCGAATTCAGTACCCTGTCCCTGCTTTCTCCCCATATACCTTGATCCCTTTAGCCTTAAGAAATATATCTAACTCCTTGAATATATTTAATGAATTGGCCTCAACTGCCTTCTGTGGTGGAGAATTCCACAGGTTCACCACTCTCTGGGTGAAGAAATTCCTCCTCATCTCAGTCCTAAATGGCTTACCCCTTATCCTTAGACTGTGACCCCTGGTTCTGGACTCCCCCGCCATCGGGAACATCCTTCCTGCATCTAGTCTGTCTAGTCCTGTTGGAATTTTATATGTTTCAATGAGATCCCCTCTCATTCTTCTAAACTCCAGCGAATATAAGCCCAATCGACCCAATCTCTCCTCATACGTCATTCCTGCCATCCCAGGTATCAGTCTGATGACTCTTCGCTGCACTCCCTCCATGGCAAGAGCATCCTTCCTCAGATAAGGCGACCAAAACTGCACACAATACTCAAGGTGTGGTCTCACCAAGGCCCTGTACAACTGCAGCAAGACATCCTTGTTCCTGTACTCGAATCCTCTTGCTATGAAGGCCAACACACCATTTGCCTTCTTAACCGCCTGCTGCACCTGCATGCTTACCTTCAGCGACTGGTGCACAAGGACACCCAGGTCTCGTTGCACTTCCCCTTCTCCCAATCTATTGCCGTTCAGATAATAATCTGCCTTCCTGTTTTTGCCACCAAAGTGGATAACCTCGCATTTATCCACTTTATACTGCATCTGCCATGCATCTGCCCAATCACCCAACCTGTCCAAATCATACTGGAGTTTCTCTGCATCCTCCTCACAGCACACACGCCCACCCAGCTTTCTGTCGTCTGCAAACTTGGAGATATTACATCTAGTTCCCTCATCTAGATCATTAATATATTTTGTGAATAGCTGGGGTCCTAGCACTGATCCCTGCGGTACCCCACTAGTCACTGCCTGCCACTCGGAAAAAGACCCGTTTATTCCAACTCTTTGCTTCCTGTCTGCCAGCCAGTTCTCTATCCAAGTCAGTACCTTACCCCCACTCCCATGTGCTTTAACTTTGCATGCTAATCTCTTATGCGGGACCTTATCGAAAGCCTTTTGAAAGTCCAAATACACCTTATCTATTCTACCAGTTACATCCTCAAAAAATTCCAGTAGATTAGTCAAGCACGATTTACCTTTTGTAAATTCATGTTGACTTTGTCCGATCCTGTCACTGTTTTCCAAGTGCTCTGCTATTACATCTTTTATAATGGACTGTAGCATTTTCCCCACTACCGATGTCAGGCTTACCAGCCTATAGTTCCCCGTTTTCTCTCTACCACCTTTTTAAAATAGCGGGGTTACATTAGCTACCCTCCAATCCATGGGAACTGTGCCAGAGTCTATAATGTTTTGGACGATGACCAGCAATGCATCTACTATTTCTAGGGCCACTTCCTTACGTACCCTAGGATGTAGATTATCAGGCCCTGGTTATTTATCGGCCTTCAATCCCGTCAATTACCCTAACACCATTTCCCTACAAATTCTGATTTCATTCAGTTCCTCCCTCTCATTAGACCCTATGTTCCCTGACATCTCTGGGAGGTTATTTGTGTCCTCCTTTGTGAAGACAGAACCATGTCTTTGTTCCCCATTATAAATTCCCCTGATTCTGACTGCAAGGGACCTATGCTTGACTTCACCAATCTTTTTCTCTTCACATATCTATAGAAGCTTTTACAGTCAGTTTTTATGTTCCCTGCAAGCTTACTCTCATACTCTATTTTCCCCCTCTTAATTAATCCTTTTGTCTCCTTTGCTGAATCCTAAACTGCTCCCAATCCTCAGGTTTGCTCCTTTTTCTGGCCAATTTATATGTCCTCTCCTTGGATCTTATGCTATCCCTAATTTCCCTTGTTAGCCACGGTTGCGCCACGTTTTTTGTTTTATTTTTATGCCAGACAGGGATGAACAAATTCTGTAGTTCATCCATGCGATCTTTAAATGTTCGCCATTGCCTATCTACTGTCAACCCTTTAAGTAACGTTTCCCAATCCATCCTAACCAACTTGTGCCTCATACCATTGTAGTTTCCTTTATTTAAATTCAGGACCCTAGTCTCTGAGTCAACTACTTCACTCTCCATCTTAATGAAGAATTCTATCATATTATGATTGCTCCTCCCCAAGGGGCCTCACACAACAAGATTGCTAATCAATCCTTTGGGGGCTACTAGACTGTGGAATACTTCACCACATGTGACTTTTGAGGTAGAGACTAAAACCTCATTTCAAAGGGAATGGAATAATTATTTGGAAAGGAGGAATATGAAAAAATCTGCGGGTGAGGAATGGATTTACAGGAGAGAGCGCCAGCACCCGGGACCAAATGGCCTCCTCCTGTGCTGAAATTTCTATAATTCTATGAAAACTCTCCTTTATTGAGTCCCAGCCCAGGTTTAGAAATGTTGGTGCTGAGCTGAGTTTAGGATGATGTGCCCTTTGAGAAGTCCCCCAAACACCGAGCCCATTGCCCTCTGTGTGATCTCTTGGTTTGATCCAGGTGCCGGCTGGTTTTGATGTCTGAAGTCCAAGTACAGATCAGCTCTGACTGAGGCTCCCAGTTCAGTGTTGTCACCTTCAAATGGAACCGGAGTCCAAACCAGAGTCCAAGGAGATAGGGAGAGAGATCGGGCCTATTAAAAGTGGCATCAACTGGGGAGCCTGACCTCACCTTGTGCAATGCAGGGGGAATCTGGCTATGGTTTGAGGGTAAATATCAGCGGGTTATAGGATTACTACTAGTTACAGGTAGGATATTGCGGCATTCCATCTATTACTACCAGTTACATATAGACTATCAGTGAGTTATTGTATTACTGTTGGTTATGAGGGCAATCTGAGTGTTACCACTATTACTATGAGTTATCAGTACAATTTCAGTGAGTTACCATTAGTTACTGGTGGAATCAAAGTTCCTCCCAGCTCTGGTTTCCCCTCTGCAAATCACTCCCCCACCTTCGGATTCCCCTCTTCCCCACCCTTGGTTTCCCCTCTTCCCCACCCTCGGTTTCCCCTCTTCCCCACCCTCGGTTTCCCCTCTTCCCCACCCTCGGTTTCCCATCTTCCCCA
This sequence comes from Somniosus microcephalus, assembly GCF_052327205.1. Taxonomy (NCBI): domain Eukaryota; kingdom Metazoa; phylum Chordata; class Chondrichthyes; order Squaliformes; family Somniosidae; genus Somniosus; species Somniosus microcephalus. Next base: position 79,560,590 of record NC_140987.1, read on the forward strand.
CCCTCGGTTTTCCTTCATCACCTGCTCACGGGTGACCTCCTGGTTCTTGGAACTTCTGGCACAACAGCTGCTGGTTATGAAACCTCAAGAAAAGACACTCAACTACAGGGGACCCAAACTTTATCAGGTAAGTGCAGTAACATTTGTAGAAGTCATGTGATCAGATGTCATGTGATCAGTTTTCACGTGGTCAGAACTTCATGTGATCAAACCTCCAGGAATGGCTCCAACCACAGTTGGCAACTCTAGCTGCCAGGGATGTCTTAAAAATCGGCCAACCCAATTTTGGGTCAGACGTCTTTCAGAAATCCTTGGGGCGCAGGATGTTGGTCCCCGAAGTTGGGTCTCATTGCACCCTCAAAACCTCTTTGTGTCCAAGAGACCTATTGTTAAACAAAATATAAAGCTAAAGATTGTGAAAACAGGATAGTTTTCTTCATATTACTAACATTAAAACTATAAAAGAGCTTGAAGAGGAAGGTTTGGAATTTTATATTAACTCCTTTATAAGTTTTCTCAAAGACACTCTCAAAAATGATGGTGAAACTCATATGCTGGCACAGCACACCGAAGTCTGGATCCAGAATACCTGATTATCTAAGAGGACTTTACTGGTTAACTGCTGACTGTACAAACTCATATTTTGTCACTTACTCCAGTGTTTTCTGTCAGGCTAGGAATGTAAACCATACTCCGTACATAACATCATCAGAGGGAGTGGGTCTGGAGCACTTGCAATCATGTGATATTATTTCACCACGTGACTGTGGACATGATAGAATGAAGCCTGGTGGGACTCCGAATTGTGCATGGCACTGTGGACTCCTTCTCAATGGCCCAGTAATTCCGGTCCCAACGCGTGAGTACGGATGGGGTACTCACGCGTGGGCCCGTTGGAAGTGCCGGATTTCAGCATGCACAGCGTATGCGCGGAAAACCAGCATTTCCTCTCCTCTGAACCAAGGGGTTAAGAGGCGGTTCCCTAGCGACGTTGGAGGCAGTGTGTACGCGTTGAACTTCGGTTTCTTTGACAGGTTTGTCTGTGTGTGAAGGCCTCCACTTTTTACGAATGTAAAAAGCAGACGTAAGGACTTCGTTTTATAAGTGGTCTAATAATTAAAGTTAGACATTTTTTTCCACAGGTTTATTATTTTTAAAGAATTTACAGTAAGGTAAGTGTATTTTTGGACCCGATTTCTTGAAAAAAATTTTTTGGCAGAAATTTGAATAATTGTTTAAATTAGTTTTTTTAAATTATTAATAGTTAATTTAATTATTGGAATTTTTTATAACTTTTATTTAAAGTTTAAGTAGTGTTTTGGGCGCCCGTACTTTTCATGAGTTTGACAGGTCTTATGTCTAACTCATGAATGGACTTTTGTAAACTCCCATTGGTTGCCCAGTGCTCACGTGATCCCAGCCGGCTCATCGCACTAAGTACGCCGCTGGATCACGCACGCACAGCGCGCTGGGAGCTGAACCGGACCACAGACCGGAAATCCAAGCAGGCCCAGTCTTCAAATGTCAGCGCGATATGTAAGTGTAGGTCGGGGGCTTGCACCCGCGGGAAGCCCCTGACCCGAATTTCTGGGCCAATATGTTATGGTCTTTGTTTATTTTTTTCAACATCAAATTAATTTAAAACTTTAACGTAAAATAGACTTTTGCATTTACAAAAAAAACTGAGGCGATCAAAATTATATCCAATTAATGAGTAATTGAAGTCAGAATTTAAACTGGAACCAAATTTTCCCTCAGGTCACTGTTTCGTAGAACAGTGCCTCCTGAGAATATGAATCTGTAACTATGAGCTGTGCTTTCACAAGGCTCCACCTACAGTGTGGAGTCTCGCTGGGGTGAGCACAGGTCACACAATCAGACACCCAGCCTCACGCCTGATTCATAGTGTGCTGAATTTTGCAAGGTATCATTTTTCTGGGCCACGTGAGGCAGTGCTGCATAAAGGATAATTATTGGGCTCAGCTCCCACGCTGACTTTCACAATGTTCACCAAACCTCAACCCCCCAGCCCTCACTTCCCCCGTATAAAACAGTTTTGTTACACCACACCAGGCCTGGCCTGCTCTTGCTTATCCCTGAAAGCAGATGTTGCTGCTGTTTATGACGGTTGTGAAGGTGAAGCGTAGTTGTTTTTCAGAAAATGAGCATTTATCTATTTCAACATTTTCTATCGCGTGATGCTCATTTGCCTGTGTCCTGCTGCAGTTTGGCTGAAATCATTCAGTTTGTTCGGCAGCAGCTTCCTGCAGTTTTGTCAGTTGTTGTTGTATTGCACGTTGCAGCTAACAAAATTGGGAGCATGGGAATCCTTTCAGCTGTTCCCAGTGCGGAAAATGAGAATCCCTTTGTCTGTTTCCAGAGGGGAAAATTATAATTACTTTGGCTGTTCCTAGTTGGTAGCATGGGAATCCCCTTTGGCTGTTCCCAGTTGGGAGCATGGGAATTCCTTTATGTATTCCTAGTTGGGAAGACGGAAATCTCTTCAGCTGTTTCTAGATAGGAGGATGGGAAACCCTTTGGCTGTTCTCGGTTGGGAGAATGGGAATTCCTTTGTCTGTTCCTAGTTGGGAGGATGGGAATGCCATCGGTTGTTCCAGTTGGGTGGATGGGAATTGCTTCAGCTGTTCCTAGTTGGGAGGATGGGAATCTCATTGGCTGTTCCTTGTTGGGACATTGGATAGTGTGATGGGAGAGTAAGGGTATGATACACTGGATAGTGTGATGGGAGAGTAAGGGTATGATACACTGGAGAGTGTGATGGGAGAGTAAGGGTATGATACACTGGAGAGTGTGATGGGAGAGTAAGGGTATGATACACTGGAGAGTGCGATGGGAGAGTAAGGGTATGATACATTGGATAGTGTGATGGGAGAGTAAGGGCATGATACACTGGAGAGTGTGATGGGAGAGTAAGGATATGATACATTGGATGGTGTGATGGGAGAGTAAGGGTATGATACATTGGATAGTGTGATGGGAGAGTAAGGGTATGATACACTGGATAGTGTGATGGGAGAGTAAGGGTATGATACACTGGAGAGTGTGATGGAAGAGTAAGGGTATGATACACTGGAGAGTGTGATGGGAGAGTAAGGGTATGATACACTGGAGAGTGTGATGCGAGAGTAAGGGTATGATACATTGGATAGTGTGATGGGAGAGCAAGGGTATGATACATTGGATAGTGTGATGGGAGAGTAAGGGTATGATACATTGGATAGTGTGATGGGAGAGTAAGGGTATGATACATTGGATAGTGTGATGGGAGAGTAAGGGTATGATACACTGGAGAGTGTGATGGGAGAGTAAGGATATGATACATTGGATGGTGTGATGGGAGAGTAAGGGTATGATACATTGGATAGTGTGATGGGAGAGTAAGGGTATGATACACTGGATAGTGTGATGGGAGAGTAAAGGTATGATACACTGGAGAGTGTGATGGGAGAGTAAGGGTATGATACACTGGATGGTGTGATGGGAGAGTAAGGGTATGATACACTGGATAGTGTGATGGGAGAGTAAGGGTATGATACACTGGAGAGTGTGATGGGAGAGTAAGGGTATGATACACTGGATAGTGTGATGGGAGAGTAAGGGTATGATACACTGGAGAGTGTGATGGGAGAGTAAGGGTATGATACACTGGATAGTGTGATGGGAGAATAAGGGTATGATACATTGGATAGTGTGATGGGGCATAAGGGTATGATACACTGGAGAGTGTGATGGGAGAGTAAGGGTGTGACACACTGGATAGTGTGATGGGAGAGTAAGGGTATGATGCACTGGAGAGTGTGATGGTAGAGTAAGGGTATGATACACTGGAGAGTGTGATGAGAGAGTAAGGGTATGATACACTGGATAGTGTGCTGTGAGAATAAGGGTATGATACACTGGATAGTGTGATGGGAGAATAAGGGTATGATACATTGGATAGTGTGATGGGAGAATAAGGGTATGATACACTGGAGAGTGTGATGAGAGAGTAAGGATATGATACACTGGATAGTGTGATGGGAGAATAAGGGTATGATACACTGGATAGTGTGATGGGAGAATAAGGGTATGATACACTGGAGAGTGTGATGGGAGAATAAGGGTATGATACATTGGATAGTGTGATGGGAGAGTAAGGGTATGATACACTGGAGAGTGTGATGGGAGAGTAAGGGTATGATACACTGGAGAGTGTGATGGAAGATTAAGGGTATGATACACTGGAGAGTGTGATGGGAGAGTAAGGGTATGATACACTGTAGAGTGTGATGGGAGAGTAAGGGTATGATACACTGGAGAGTGTGATGGAAGATTAAGGGTATGATACACTGGAGAGTGTGATGGGAGAGTAAGGGTATGATACACTGGAGAGTGTGATGCGAGAGTAAGGGTATGATACATTGGATAGTGTGATGGGAGAGCAAGGGTATGATACATTGGATAGTGTGATGGGAGAGTAAGGGTATGATACATTGGATAGTGTGATGGGAGAGTAAGGGTATGATACATTGGATAGTGTGATGGGAGAGTAAGGGCATGATACACTGGAGAGTGTGATGGGAGAGTAAGGATATGATACATTGGATGGTGTGATGGGAGAGTAAGGGTATGATACATTGGATAGTGTGATGGGAGAGTAAGGGTATGATACACTGGATAGTGTGATGGGAGAGTAAGGGTATGATACACTGGAGAGTGTGATGGAAGAGTAAGGGTATGATACACTGGAGAGTGTGATGGGAGAGTAAGGGTATGATACACTGGAGAGTGTGATGCGAGAGTAAGGGTATGATACATTGGATAGTGTGATGGGAGAGCAAGGGTATGATACATTGGATAGTGTGATGGGAGAGTAAGGGTATGATACATTGGATAGTGTGATGGGAGAGTAAGGGTATGATACATTGGATAGTGTGATGGGAGAGTAAGGGTATGATACACTGGAGAGTGTGATGGGAGAGTAAGGATATGATACATTGGATGGTGTGATGGGAGAGTAAGGGTATGATACATTGGATAGTGTGATGGGAGAGTAAGGGTATGATACACTGGATAGTGTGATGGGAGAGTAAAGGTATGATACACTGGAGAGTGTGATGGGAGAGTAAGGGTATGATACACTGGATGGTGTGATGGGAGAGTAAGGGTATGATACACTGGATAGTGTGATGGGAGAGTAAGGGTATGATACACTGGAGAGTGTGATGGGAGAGTAAGGGTATGATACACTGGATAGTGTGATGGGAGAGTAAGGGTATGATACACTGGAGAGTGTGATGGGAGAGTAAGGATTTGTAAGCGATTGGGCTTCAATGAGACAATTACACTCCTCTCAACTCTAACTTTGCTTCTTATGTAATCTGGTTCACTCTGGTAGAAATCCTGTTGTAGGGACACCATTGCCCTTTCCCTTTCAGAGTTACCCACCTTTTCGTTAAAAATTAGTTGATGCTATCAAGAATCTTCCTTTCTCAATGGTTACACTTGGTATCAGTTGAAAGGTTGCAGATGGGACATTTAAACATGCCTGTGTTCCCCTTAGAACCAAACAGGCTGTGCTTGATTATCTCAAATCCTCTGGTTGATCCTGCAAAGAAATATTAATTGCAATTTCCAGCTGGAAGGGATTTTGATATTCTGTTTAAATTGCAGGAGCTATTGGAGCACCTGGAAGTGGAGCTTTCATCGTGTCTACTCAGATGTTGATGCAGAGGGGCAATGGCTGCCAGGTAATTAACATGCCAACATGTTGGAGATATAATATGATACTCAACAGTGTGATCAGAGAAATTGCACCACATCCTGACTTGTAAGTGACTTCCAGTCATCAGGGAGAAATCTCTTGCCATTCTGTCTGCTCCTTCATTTTAACAGTATAAAATCCAGGGCTTCATTTCATAAGATCACACGTGTACAGAAAAGGAAGTTCATTCGGCCCATCTTAGCTCGACAGGCAGACCCTATAGCCCTCCGCATCATCCCATCGAACTGTTCCTTAAACACTTCCAGAGTTCTTTCCTCCACTCGCCTACCCAGGAATCCATTCCACACGTTGATCATTCTCTGTGTGTACAGCAATTTCCTGATATCAATCCGAAATTTGCCCTTTTACAGTTTGACTTTGTCCTCCTGTCATGGTTTAGTTTGAAGTAATGTTCTGGATCCATCTTTTTCATATTGTTTACTATTTGTTTTACCTCTATAAAGTCATTGAGATTGAAAAGCCCAAAGCCTAGATTTCTTGATATTGTGGTTTAGACTGGGGTGGTTGTTGGCAGGTCTTAGGCAAACTGAAATGGAAGTATGCTGTTTGCACAGAATTTTCCTAGCTTAGCTCATTAACACAGCTTTAGTTGCAGATTTGGACTGGAGTGGGGAGAACATTAATGGTGGGAACAAAAAATTGTGTGCAAGTGAAATTTAATGTGAAGGGGACAATCCATTTCCTGGATTTTGGAACTAGCCCGTAGGATGGACAGAACTGGACACAGTACTCGAGGTGCAGTCTGAACAGAACTGGACGCGGTACTCGAGGTGCAGTCTGAACAGAACTGGACACAGTGCTCGAGGTGCAGTCTGAACAGAACTGGACACAGTACTTGAGGTGCAGTCTGAACAGAACTGGACACAGTACTCGAGGTGCAGTCTGAACGGAACTGGACACAGTACTTGAGGTGCAGTCTGAACAGAACTGGACACAGTACTCGAGGTGCAGTCTGAACAGAACTGGACACAGTACTTGAGGTGCAGTCTGAACAGAACTGGACACAGTACTCGAGGTGCAGTCTGAACAGAACTGGACGCAGTACTCGAGGTGCAGTCTGAACAGAACTGGATGCGGTACTCGAGGTACAGCCTGAACAGAACTGGACACAGTACTCGAGGTGCAGTCTGAACAGAACTGGACACAGTACTTGAGGTGCAGTCTGAACGGAACTGGACACAGTACTTGAGGTGCAGTCTGAACAGAACTGGACACAGTACTTGAGGTGCAGTCTGAACAGAACTGGACACAGTACTCGAGGTACAGCCTGAACAGAACTGGACACAGTACTCGAGGTGCAGTCTGAACAGAACTGGACACAGTACTCGAGGTACAGCCTGAACAGAACTGGACACAGTACTCGAGGTGCAGTCTGAACAGAACTGGACACAGTACTCGAGGTGCAGTCTGAACAGAACTGGACACAGTACTCGAGGTACAGTCTGAACAGAACTGGACACAGTACTCGAGGTGCAGTCTGAACAGAACTGGACACAGTACTTGAGGTGCAGTCTGAACAGAACTGGACACAGTACTCGAGGTGCAGTCTGAACAGAACTGGACACAGTACTTGAGGTGCAGTCTGAACAGAACTGGACACAGTACTCGAGGTGCAGTCTGAACAGAACTGGACGCAGTACTCGAGGTGCAGTCTGAACAGAACTGGATGCGGTACTCGAGGTACAGCCTGAACAGAACTGGACACAGTACTCGAGGTGCAGTCTGAACAGAACTGGACACAGTACTTGAGGTGCAGTCTGAACGGAACTGGACACAGTACTTGAGGTGCAGTCTGAACAGAACTGGACACAGTACTTGAGGTGCAGTCTGAACAGAACTGGACACAGTACTCGAGGTACAGCCTGAACAGAACTGGACACAGTACTCGAGGTGCAGTCTGAACAGAACTGGACACAGTACTCGAGGTGCAGTCTGAACAGAACTGGACACAGTACTCGAGGTACAGTCTGAACAGAACTGGACACAGTACTCGAGGTGCAGTCTGAACAGAACTGGACACAGTACTCGAGGTGCAGTCTGAACAGAACTGGACACAGTACTCGAGGTGCAGTCTGAACAGAACTGGACACAGTACACGAGGTGCAGTCTGAACAGAACTGGACACAGTACTCGAGGTGCAGTCTGAACAGAACTGGACACAGTACTCGAGGTGCAGTCTGAACAGAACTGGACACAGTACACGAGGTGCAGTCTGAACAGAACTGGACACAGTACTCGAGGTGCAGTCTGAACAGAACTGGACACAGTACTTGAGGTGCAGTCTGAACGGAACTGGACACAGTACTTGAGGTGCAGTCTGAACAGAACTGGACACAGTACTTGAGGTGCAGTCTGAACAGAACTGGACACAGTACTCGAGGTACAGCCTGAACAGAACTGGACACAGTACTCGAGGTGCAGTCTGAACAGAACTGGACACAGTACTCGAGGTGCAGTCTGAACAGAACTGGACACAGTACTCGAGGTACAGTCTGAACAGAACTGGACACAGTACTCGAGGTGCAGTCTGAACAGAACTGGACACAGTACTCGAGGTGCAGTCTGAACAGAACTGGACACAGTACTCGAGGTGCAGTCTGAACAGAACTGGACACAGTACACGAGGTGCAGTCTGAACAGAACTGGACACAGTACTCGAGGTGCAGTCTGAACAGAACTGGACACAGTACTCGAGGTGCAGTCTGAACAGAACTGGACACAGTACACGAGGTGCAGTCTGAACAGAACTGGACACAGTACTCGAGGTGCAGTCTGAACAGAACTGGACACGGTTCTCAGGGCGGTCTGACCAGAACTGGACATGATATTCAAGTGGCTTGACTGAACTGGACACGGTACTCAGAGTGGTCTGACCAGAGCACAGTGCATTGTCCTCTGATTTGCACTCTAATAAGGGCTAATTTTGAGAGGCTCTTCGCTGCTTGCATGGCATTGCAAGAAGAAAATAGAGTTGAACTGCACTATCCTCATTTAGATAGTACGATGGTTAAAGTCAGACCGCATGCCAAGTTTCACAGCATTGGGCAAAGCTCCACCTACAGCCCACCCCACTGAAATGGACAGAGAGAGTCTTGGGATCAGGCCTGCTCAAACAGGCTTTTTAAAGGGACATGACAGTTTGACTTGATATCAAAATGTTTGCTATTTTTGTGTTTACAATTACATTTTGCTGGATTTTGTGCTGTGTCATCTTTGGGTTTCTTTTCCAATACTTTTTGTCAATTCTTGGCCATCACTGGCATTTAAATTGCACCGTACAAATTGGTGAGGGTGGGAATTCCACTGGGGGTTTTGAACACAAACTGCATGATTTAGATCAGGAGGTGGAGTTCATAAACACCAACAAATGCAATGACGTCTGAGGCACTTTGCCTGCACCCATCTGGTAAATTGGGTTGAGGTACAGACCAGCCATGATCTAATTGAATGGTGGTGCATGCTCGAGAGGTTGAATGACCAATCCTGTTCCTATGTTCCATCACTATCCTGGTACCCATGTTTGTAGAGCATACCACAAATACTCCTGGAGATGCTAGCGGAGATCCATCTTTACCACCTCTCCTACACAAGACAGGAGACAGTAAGTTCCTGTCTGGGAGCACCACCATTGGCAGGACAGGGGAATGGGACTTCTGTCCGACTGTCTGCCCCAGCAACAAGTGCACCCCAAATCCCAGGCACGGAGTCATTTACCTACGGGAGACACCCGCGCCATTCACATCACTACTGGGAAGCCTCCCTATGGGGCACCAGAAATCCAGAGGAGCCCTTTCCATTTTTCTAACTCTGAGATCAATTACTGTTTGGAGACCTCATTCTGGGCCTCATTATGGCCGTGGTACACTGAGTACAGCTACTTCACATGGGCGTACTAACCGTTGGCCAGAATCTGGGTGGAACCGGTGGGACTTCCAAGAGAGCCTGGCATCTCATCCGCCCCACCTCCAAATCTTCCAAGAGAGCCTGGCATCTCATCCGCCCCACCTCCAAATCTTCCAAGAGAGCCTGGCATCTCATCCGCCCCACCTCCAAATCTTCCAAGAGAGCCTGGCATCTCATCCGCCCCACCTCCAAATCTTCCAAGAGAGTCTGGCATCTCATCCGCCCCACCTCCAAATCTTCCAAGAGAGTCTGGCATCTCATCCGCCCCACCTCCAAATGTGAAATTGAACTCCCTGGTCTGCTTGGCTCAATCCCACACTGCTTGAATCATTTACTCACGGAACTCACCCGAGGTTGAAATGTTTGTTTCCTGCCCTACCCAATTATGTAGAATTGCCAAATTTATGATTAAATTCTGTGTCCTATCAGGATCACGTGATAGAACACAAAAACAAGGGCTGTTCTTCCAGAGCTGGTCAGTTCTGTAATTCGACCAGTGAAAACCCATTAGTTGGGCTTGCGCTTCTAAATGTTCACCGGGATATCAAAGTGAATCGTAGCGGAGTTATTGATAGACTAGCGACATATACCAGTGTTTGGGCTTTGTGCTTTTGAGCTATTGTCCAACAAGACTGTTTTTCATTTTATTTGCTTTATTTGAATTATTAGATTAATGGAAGTAATAATTTTTTCAATTGAACCTTAGTGAGAACTTCCTCTTTGAAAAATAGACCTTTTGAAGTTTTGTGTTTGTCAAGCTCATATCCAAACAACCCACTGAAAGCAAATCCTGCCATCAGCACGGAAGAGAACTGCTGCAGATGAAACGATCCAATACTGAGGTCAAACTGGTAGACATGGATAGTGCTCATCTGCTACTAGAAAACCAGTGCAGCACTCCTTACACTTGTCGTAACCTGGCTCCTTCTCTAGAGATACCAGGACTGAGAGTCCAGAAAATGTTTCATTATGCTTGACTACACATAAGAAGGATGAAGTGGTAGCCTCGTCTTATCCTGGATAGCTTTTTTTTTAGATCACCACACAGACATGATCAACATTTCTATTTATTTTATATTCAGCAGCTCCACTCAACATAAGCCTCACTTTTAAAAGACATGGCAGTTGAATTTCTTCAGGTCTTCTCCCGCTCGACCATGGTACCATTGGCAGAAATATAACATTCCTCCATTCACTTTTTGATGGAGCAGTAAACCCATTTTAAATAGAATCATAGAATCTTACAGCACAAGAGGCCACTTGGCCCATCGGAATGGATTTTAGACCGGAGGTGCATTCCAGGCAGCTGTGAGGTTGGGTAGCCTGAAACATAGAAACATAGAAGAGAGGAGCAGGAGTAGGCCATTCGGCCCCTCGAGCCTGCTCCGCCATTCAATGAGATCATGGCTGATCATCCAAATTCAGTACCCTGTCCCTGCCTTCTCCTCATATCCCTTGATCCCTTTAGCCTTAAGAAATATATCCAACTCCTTCTTGAATATATTTAATGAACTGGCCTCCACCGCCCTCTGTGGCAGAGAATTCCACAGGTTCACCACTCTCTGGGTGAAGAAATTCCTCCTCATTTCAGTCCTAAATGTCTTACCCCTTATCCTTAGAATATGACCGCTGGTTCTGGACTCCCTGGCCATCGGAAACATTCTTCCTGCATCTAGTCTGTCCAGGCCTGACAGAATTTTATAGGTATCGATGAGATCCCCTCTCAATCTTCTAAACTCCAGTGAGTATAAGCCCAATCGACACAATCTCTCCTCATACGTCATTCCTGCCATTCCAGGTATCAGCCTGGTGAATCTTCGCTGCACTCCTTCCATGGCAAGAATGTCCTTCCTCAGATAAGGCGACCAAAACTGCACACAATACTCAAGGTGCGGTCTCACCAAGGCCCTGTACAACTGCAGCAAGACATCCTTGTTCCTGTACTCGAACCCTCTTGCTACGAAGGCCAACATACCATTTCCCTTCTTAACCGCCTGCTGCACCTGCATGCTTACTTTCAGCGATTGGTGCACAAGAACACCCAGGTCTCTTTGCACTTCCCCTTCTCCCAATCTATTGCCATTCAAATAATAGTCTGCCTTCCTGTTTTTGCTACCAAAGTGGATAACCTCACATTTATCCACATTATAGTGCATTTGCCATGTTTCTGCCCAATCACCCAACCTGTCCAAATCGTACTGGAGTTTCACGACATCCTCCTCACAGCATACCCTCCCACCCAGCTTTGTGTCGTCTGCAAATTTGGAGATATTACATCCAATTCCCTCATCCAGATCATTAATATATATTGTGAACAGCTGGGGTCCTAGGACCGATCCTTGCGGTACCCCACTAGTCACTGCCTGGCACTCGGAAAAAGACCCATTTACTCCAACTCTTTGCTTTCTATCCGCCAACCAGTTCTCTATCCAAGTCAATACCTTGCCCCCAATACCATGTGCCTTAATTTTGCACGCTAATCTCTTATGCGGGACCTTATCAAAAGCCTTCTGAAAGTCCAAATACACCACATCCAAGGGTTCTCCCTTATCTATTTTGCCAGTTACATCCTCAAAAAATTCCAGTAGATTAGTCAAGCACGATTTACCTTTTGTAAATCCATGTTGACTTTGTCCGATCCTGTCACTGCTTTCCAAGTGCTCTGCTATTACATCTTTTATAATGGACTCTAGCATTTTCCCCACTACCGATGTCAGGCTTACCGGTCTATAATTCCCTGCTTTTTCTCTACCACCTTTATAAAATAGTGGGGTAACATTAGCTACCCTCCAATCCATGGGTACTGTTCCAGAGTCTATTGAGTTCTGGAAGATGACCAGCAATGCATCTACTATTTCTAGGGCCACTTCCTTAAGTACCCTAGGATGTAGATTATCAGGCCCTGGGGATTTATCGGCATTCAGTCCCATCAATTTTCCAGCACCATTTCCCTACAAATACTGATCTCTTTCAGTTCCACCCTTTCATCAGACCCTATGTTCCCCGACATCTCTGGGTTATGGTAATTTACCTGGCCAGCAGCCTTTGCCTCTGAGCTCTGACCAATTCCAACCTTTTACCTGGTTTACGGTAATTCACCTGGTCAGCAGGCTTTTGCTGCTGCACTCTAAACCAATTTACAAACAGCGGTTTCGAATCGCTACCCCTCCTTCAGTTCTGAGTGGAGGAACTTATAATTAATGATATTAAAATGGACAAGTGGTTTGGATGAGGGAAAAAAATCAAGTTTTATTGCCTAAATAAACTACAATCAAAAGAATAAACTATACCACACGAACACAGTAATTACAGTAAAACTATATAACGGGGGTTGCAGATGGCGAAAACGAGGGATAAAATGACTACAATGTTATTTAAACAATCTTAGCAATTCCCTTAAATCACCACCCCAAACTCCTGCTAGGTTGCCTTGTTGAGGAGTCAGAACACCCTGCTCACCTGTGGTCCAGCGAAGTAAGAGAGAGAGATAGCTTCTCAGCAGCTATCTTTTATACCTGGTCAGGTCCTGCCGTTCTGCCCTGCAAGGGCTGTGTGCAAAATTCCCCGCCCAAAGGGTCCAATACACAAGAGAAAGCTGTGATTGGCTAACACAGAGTGGTTGGACTGGGTTAATGTGTCTTCCAGAGCTCCCTGGGCTGAAACAAAAGGGAAATACAACTGCTCTATTGTCCAGAATGCTAGGCAATTTAAGCCCATTCAGTTCTTAAAACGGTTCCCATTCAAGATACAAAAGCCTCTTCTGCAGTTTAGATGTATCCACTCGATATACAAACAAATGTTAATAGCATTCAATTGCTTTGTAAACAAAGCATTGTCCTGTGGTAACATTTTGTCTCCATTGAACCTTACTTCCAGACACAGAAAGCAGCATTCCAAGCCCCTTTGTTTTCGGCCATGTGGTATGACAGCCATTTTTATCCCTGGAAATTTAAAAGCACAACGCCCAGGGATACTTTAATCAAAAAAATTAATCTTCAGAACCGTAAATTATTGCAAATTCTTACAGTCCACCCTTGGATACTTCCAGCTTGCTTGTAGTATCCTCTTGAAGAAATGAGCAATAATTTCTGACCCCTCACAAACAACCATCCCCTGTATTTACCTAATAGCTATCTGCCACTGATCCCCGTCCCGTCTATTCCCCTTAAATTCAAGAAAAAAAAACCATGGTACGGTAGGCATCTTACAGATACTTCAGTTTTCAATAAGGGGTCTCATACCCCTACACGCTTGTAAAATTATACAATGTAAACCAAATTTACAAACACCTTTTACATCATAACTTATTACAAAATGTAATAAAATTGATCCCAAGCACGGAGAGGGTCCTACGCCTCTGCTGAACTTGGGAGTTGTCTCAAAATGATCCCAAGCACGGAGAGGATCCTACGCCTCTGCTCAACTTGGGGCTGTAACACAAGATACAAAAAAACATTAAGGCCTAGAAATTCAGTTGGCTGCGCCAGCCGTTAGCGCCTTAGGAGGAGCAGATCTTGAGCGCTAGGTGCTTAGCGCCCGGGCGCAGCGCGATCTGCGCCTCGCCCCAACTTCAGTAGACATTTAGCACCGGCGCAAAGTCTTTGCGCGTGCTCATCTGCGCGCGCAGATCATGACGTCATTTCATCGTGCAACGCCCTTTGTGCGCCCGGAACCGGAACTTCACTCGCGCCGCCCCATTGTGCGCCGGGCGGCCCTAACGACTGTTGAGTGGAATGGTACACAGCCGAGGCGGGCCGCGGGGAGCGCAAATTAAAGGGCACTTACCCTGCACTATAAAGGGCAGCCATTTTGCAGCATTCACTCTTGTGCAACGGATTTTTGGAGAGAGACCAAGGAAGAGAGCTTACTGCTTTGGCCCAACACTAAGACAGGTATTTTTGGCTTCAGGCCAGAGCTTTGCAATTCTCTTTGCCTTCATTGAGATCTCAGTGTTTGCCAGCATATTATGGGGGCTGCATTGGGTGCCAACGCTGAGTTTCAGCATTATGTCGGAAGGGCTTACAGACGCTGTGAGAGAGTGGCAGCCCTGGCTAGACGCAGAGGCGGCAACAGGCGTCACCAAGGGAGGCCTTACCCACCCAGGGTATACCGCCAGCAGTTCTCCTATCTCAACATGTCTGCCGCGCAGTGTGTTAGGAGGCTGCGATTCAGAAGGGAGGTGGTTGCAGAGATCTGCCAGCTGCTTCACAGAGATCTGCGTCCACAGCTGATGCGCAGGATGTCTCTGTCGGTGGCAGTGAAGGTGACGGTGGCTCTCAACTTCTATGCCACCGGCTCCTTCCAATCCGCTGCTGGGGACATCGCTAACATCTCCCAGTTCGCCGTGCATTGCTGCATCTGCCAGGTGACCAATGCCCTTTTCAGAAGGAGACATCAATTCATCTCCTTCCCCATGACCCTGGACAAGCAGCAGCAGCGTGCAGTGGGATTTGCAAGAATAGCGGGCTTCCCCATGGTGCAGGGCGCCATTGACTGCACGCATGTGGCTTTGCGGGCACCCCTGGAGCATGCCGAGGATTACCGCAACCGGAAGGGCTACCATTCCCTCAACGTACAGCTGGTGTGTGACCACAGGCAGCGCATCCTAGCTGTCAATGCCCACTTTCCAGGCAGCAGCCACGATGCCTTTATCCTGCGATAGACAACTGTGGCTGACATGTTCCAGGCACAGCCTCACCCAAGAGGATGGCTTATCGGGGACAAAGGCTATCCTTTGTGTACCTGGCTCATGACCCCGCTCCGCGTGCCCAGGACCCCTGCTGAAGAGGCATACAACGAGAGCCATCAAGCGACCAGTAACCTCATCGAACAAACAATCGGCGTCCTGAAGCAACGGTTCTGCTGTCTGGATCGCTCCGGGGGAGCCCTCCAGTATTCGCAGGAGCGAGTCTCCCAGTTCGTCATCGTTTGCTGCATGCTGCACAACCTGGCTATCCGCAGGACTCAGGCACTGCCACCTCACGTTGGACCACCACCTCAGGAGGAGGAGCAGGAGGAGCATGAGGAGGAGGAGAAGGAGGAGTACCAGCCCAGGAGGGAGGCAGAAGGTCCAAGGGCCACCTGTCGGCGGCTTATTGAACGTCACTTCTAGGCCCCCTGTCAGGGAATGGCTTGTGCCAATGAAAGAACATGATTGCAGCCGCTCCGCAAGCCCTCAGCCGGTTAAGGCAACAAACACTTCAAAGATCAAACATGGACAATGTGAATAAATAAAATGGTTTATTGTACAAACTCAGGGCCCTTCCCACATGAAAACCAAAAACACACGAAACCCCCAAAAAACACTCACACATGACTCACTCCCACAACCTGGGGAGGATTAACAAAAGATGTAAACAAAAATGGCCTTCATCCTCGGCCTTCACAAAACACCCATTCCAAAAAACAAAACATTTGGACACACCCTCTACTTTGTGGCCCGCGAGGGCGATGCCTTCTGCAAACTTTGGCGGCCCCTGCACGCCCTGCTGCTCCTCCTCAAAGTGAGGCCAGTGGCTGCTGCAAGGCTGGGGGAAGGCTCCTGAGGGGCACATGTCGTGACAGCAGATGCCCTTGGGGGTCGGCCTAGACGAGGTCTGGCCCTCGAGGGGCCGGCTGGTGAATGCTGCAGCTGTGGCTGGGCAGCATCAGTTGCTGCAGCAGCTCGTGGCAGCTCCACTGGGGGAGTGGCAGTGGCGGCTGGAGGAATGGGGGCAAGCTGGCGGATGGCAGGCGCTCGCTGGTCGCCTGAGACACTGGCACTCGCCCGGGCCAGCACTGCAGCATGCGCAGCAATCTGCCGAGGGACAGACCGCTGTGCTGCTGCAGCGCGGCGGGAGCCCTGGCGATGCCTGGCTGACACAGCGAGTGTGGCAGCAGTGAGTGCCCATGTTGCCCTGTTCTGTGACCGCATCAGAGCAGCCAGTGGCTGCACGGCACCACTGATCACCTGGCCAGTCACTGCCTGAGCTGCCCCGAATTCCGCCCGACTCGCTGCCTGATCTGCCCCGAGTTCCACCAAACTGGTGGCCTGTGAGGCCCCGAATTCAGCCACACTCCGAGACAGGGACTCGATGGCCTCAGGCATCCGTGCCACTACCCCCATGAGCTCCGTGTGCCGGCGCTCCGAGTCCGCGGACATGTCCTTGAGGAGGCGCAGCTCCTCGGCGTTGACCGTCTCCGGACTGGAGGCTGGACTCTGCCTCTGGGGAGAAGGCCGCCGAGCTGGCCGACCCTTCCTGCGTTGCTGGACGCCGCTGGGCCCAGCAATTGGACTCCCCTCCGACCCTTCCCCCCTCTGGGGAGAAGGCCGCTGAGCTTCCACCCCCCTCCCGCGTTTCTGCAGGCCGCTGGTCCCAGGAGCTACACTCCCCTCCAACACTTCCCCCAGGCTCCCCTCCAGGGAAGACGTGTCCCCTACATTGGCATGGCTTGCCGCGGCTGAGGGTTCCCCTGATGGGCCGCCTTCCTCTTGCTCCTCCTCCTCCTCCTCTTCTGAGGGGCTGTCACTGGCAACTTCAGGGACCTCCTCCTCACCATCTGAAAGCAGGAAGGCACAAGAGTAGCTTTAGAGTGAGGAGAGGGCGTCAGCGAGGGATGCATGAGTGGTGGCATTCAGCGCATTGGTCGGACAGTGGCAAAGGATGTAGATCTGATGCGCAAGTGGGACGAGAGAGGTCCAAAAGGTGATGTCCTTACCATTGGTGCCCAGAACAGGGTCGGCATCTCCAGATGCAACGGGGCCAATCACCCGGGCACCCATGATGCGCTCCACGCGCTGTTGCAGCTCGGTGAGCTGCTGGATCTGGGGTCCGCCTCCCCCGGTCTCAGTCTGGCGCCTCTTATTATTGGCCAGTTTGGCCTGCAAGAGAAAGGACGGCCTCTAAGTACAGTGTGTAGCCCTGATCTTGTGTGCACTGCCTCCCATGGCGGAATAGCTTGGCCAGTGTGTAGCCCTGATCTTGTGTGCACTGCCTCCCATGGTCGAATAGCCTGGCCAGTGTGTTAAGTGCACAATGTGCAATTGATGTTCATGACTGTCCCATAGCTGCTGCATGAGGGCTGGCCATTAGGGCTTTCAGGTCCTTTTGCCCATAATGTGAGGTGCACATGCAAGGATAAGGAGGACACTGGAAAGGGTACTCACCCTGACAACCCTGGCGAGGTCATTTAGCTTTTTGCGGCATTGTACAGAGCTCCTGGGGACCTCACTGTTGGATGTCACCCTGGTGGCGACATGCCTCCAGGCTTTCCGGTAGACGCGGGCCGCCGGCTTCTTCCCATTGTCCGGAAACAAAATATGGCGTCTCTTCTCCACAGCGCCAACCAGCACCCTCAGATCATGCTCTGAGAAGTGCTGCGCTCGTTCACGGGCCTTCTCCATCCTTTCAGGCGCTATTTGGGTCCAGCAGCAGTGTTCAGGCCTAGCTGGAGGGCTGCAGTGTCCAGGGCGTGGCAGCAGACCAACTCGACCCTTCCCCCTTAAGAGCTGGCCGGCGCCAGGGTGTCTGCTGTCAATCAAGAAATGGCCGCACCTGCGCTGCGCCCGGCCTCGGCGGTATCGCTCAGCACCACCGGCTTAGCGCCTAAAGAGAGCCGTGCATCGCCAGTTTTAGCGCTCGAGCAAACTCTTAGGGCGAAGCTAATGAATATCAGCGAAGTGGCCTCGAATTTGCGCCGGGCGCAAACTTTAGCGACCGCCCAACTTTACCGCCCCAAAAGTGGCTATAATGAATTTCTAGGCCTAAATATTTGAAACAACATGCTTAAATAAACCCCGATCATCACGTGCCGATGATGGGTCACGAAATTCGAGTGGGTATTGCTCCTCCCACTTGGGCAGTAAAAGTACCTTCCACCCCCCGTTGATCGTCTTAAACTTTAAAACAGGCAGAATGGATTTACAGACCAGCCTGCTCCGCCAGCCCTGAGCCGTGCGCTTGTCCTTTTGTGGAGGCGGGGTACCCCTCATGTATAAAATTACCTTGGCACAGACCGAGACCGGGGAGTATGGGATCATGACTCCCAGTCACCCCCCACCCTCCCGTCTTCCCTCGACTGGCTGCAGAAAGATGATAGGTGCCTGTGTGGCGGTTCTCCCTGGCCCCACACAAGCTTGGATCCCAGATCCGGCCATTCACTCATCCTCCCCAGCCACACTTACACTAACTTTGCCCGTGGGCCCCCGGGTGAGTTCCTCCCTTCCCCGAACGCACCCACGCGACTCTTGGGTCTCCCCCTCCCTATACAATCTTTCCCAGGCCATCACCACCCACCCCCGGGGAATGCATCCCTATGACAAGGCACCCGCGCTTCCCCATCATGACTCCTCAACAGCAAGGTCTCCCGCAAGTGAACTTCGGTCAGGATAGTGCTGGGTTGGGGGCCGAGCCCCACCCAGCTGGGGCCATCTCCTCCCCGTAGGAGGAGTAAATGTAAGAATTTGCAATAATTTACAGTTCTGAAGATTAATTTTTTTGATTAAAGAATCCCTGGGCGTTGTGCTTTTAAATTTCCAGGGACAAAAATGGCTGTCATACCACATGGCCGAAGACAAAGGGGCTTGGAATGCAGCTTTCTGTGTCTGGAAGTAAGGTTCAATGGAGACAAAACGTTACCACAGGACAATGCTTTGTTTACAAAGCGATTGAATGCTATTAGCATTTGTTTGTATATCGAGTGGATACATCTAAACTGCAGAAGAGACTTTTGTATCTTGAATGGGAACCGTTTTAAGAACTGAATGGGCTTAAATCACCTAGCATTCTGGACAATAGAGCAGTTGTATTTCCCTTTTGTTTCAGCCTAGGGAGCTCCGGAAGACACATTAACCCAGTCCAACCACTCTGAGTTAGCCAATCACAGCTTTCTCTTGTGTATTGGACCCTTTGGGTGGGGAATTTTGCACACAGCCCTTGCAGGGCAGAACAGCAGGACCTGACCAGGTATAAAAGATAGCTGCTGAGAAGCTATCTCTCTTACTTCGCTGGACCACAGGTGAGCAGGGTGTTCTGACTCCTCAACAAGGCAACCTAGCAGGAGTTTGGGGTGGTGATTTAAGGGAATTGCTAAGATTGTTTAAATAACATTGGAGTCATTTTATCCCTCGTTTTCGCCGTCTGCAACCCCCTGTTACATAGTTTTACTGTAATTACTGTGTTCGTGTGGTATAGTTTATTCTTTTGATTGTAGTTTAGGTAATAAAACTTGATTTTTCTCTCACCCAAACCACTTGTCCGTTTTAATATCATTAATTATAAGTTCCTCCACTCAGAACTAAAGGAGGGGTAGCGATTTGAAACCGCTGTTTGTAAATTGGTTTAGAGTGCAGCAGCAAAAGCCTGCTGACCAGGTGAGTTACCGTAAACCAGGTAAAAGGTTGGAATTGGTCAGAGCTCAGAGGCAAAGGCTGCTGGCCAGGTAAATTACCATAAACCAGTTAAAAGATGCCCCCCTTACAGGGAGGTTATTTGAACATAACATAAGAACATAAGAAGTAGTAGCAGGAGTAGGCCATACAGCCCCTCGGGCCTGCTCCGCCATTCAATAGGAGCATGGCTGATCCAAATCTAGACTCACGTCCACTTCCCTGCCCTCTCCCCGTAACCCCTAATTCCCTTATCTGCTAGGAAACTGTCTATCTCCATTTTAAATTTAGTTAATGTTGCAGCTTCCGCAGCTCTCTGGGGTAGCAAATTCCATAGATTTACTACCCTCTGAGTGAAGAAGTTTCTCCTCATCTCAGTTTGGAAAGGGAAGCCCCTTATTCTTAGATTATGCCCCCTAGTTCTAGTCTCACCCATCAGTGGAAACATCCTCACCGCATCCACCCGATCAAGCCCCCTCACAATCTTATATGTTTCGATAAGATCGCCTCTCATTCTTCTGAACTCCAATGAGTAGAGTCCCAACCTACTCAACCTTTGCTCATACGTCAACCCCCTCATCTCCGGAATCAACCGAGTGAACCTTCTCTGATCCGCCTCGAGAGCAAGTATATCTTTTCTTAAATATGGAAAACAAAACTGCACGCAGTATTCCAGGTGAGGCCTCACCAATACCCTGTATAACTGCAGCAAGGCTTCCCTGTTTTTATACTCCATCCCCCTCGCAATAAAAGCCAAGATTCCATTGGCCTTCCTGATCGCCTGCTGCACCTGCATACTAACTTTTTGTGTTTCATGCACCAGGACCCCCAGATCCCTTTGTACTGTAGCACTTTGCAGTTTCTCTCCATTCAGATAATAACTTGCTCTTTGATTTTTTCTGCCAAAGTGCATAACCTCACACTTTCCAACATTATATTGCATCTGCCAAATCTCTGCCCACTCACTTAGCCTGTCTATGTCCTTTTGCAGGTTTTTCATGTCCTCCTCACTCACTGCTTTCCCTCCCATCTTTGTATCGTCAGCAAACTTGGATATGTTGCACTCGGTCCCTTCCTCCAAATCATTAATTTAGATTGTAAAGAGTTGGGGTCCCAGCACTGACCCCTGCGGAACACCACTAGTTACTGATTGCCAGCCCGAGAATGAACCATTTATCCCAACTCTTTGTTTTCTGTTAGATAGCCAATCTTCCACCCATGCCAGTATATTACCCCCAATCCCGTGATTTCTTATCTTGATCAGTAATCTTTTGTGTGGAACCTTGTCAAATGCCTTTTGGAAGTCCAAATACACTACATCCACTGGTTCCCCTTTATCCACCCTGTATGTTACACCCTCAAAGAATTCAAGCAAATTTGTCAAACATGACTTCCCCTTCATAAAACCATGCTGACTCTGTCCTATTAAATTATGTTTATCCAAATGCTCTGTTACTGTTTCCTTAATAATGGACTCCAACATTTTGCCAACCACAGATGTTAGGCTAACTGGTCTATAGTTTCCAGCTTTTTGTCTACTTCCCTTCTTAAATAAGGGTGTTACATTAGCAGTTTTCCAATCTGCCGGGACCTTTCCTGAGTCCAGGGAGTTCTGGAAAATAATCACCAATGCATCCACAATCCCTACCGTCACTTCTCTCAAGACCCTAGGATGTAGGCCATCAGGTCCGGGGGATTTATCCGCCTTAAGTCCCATTATTTTACTGAGTACCATCTCCTTAGTGATTTTAATCGTGTTTAGCTCCTCCCCCCCCCCCATTGCCCCCTGTTTGTCCAGTGTTGGGATATTTTTAGTGTCCTCTACTGTAGAGACTGATACAAAATATTTGTTCAGCGTCTTTGCCACCTCCATGTTCCCCACCACTAGTTTCCCAGTCCCATCCTCTAAGGGACCAACGTTCACTTTAGCCACCCTTTTTCTTTTTATATAGCTGTAGAAACTCTTGCTATCTGTTTTTATATTTTTTGCTGGTTTACTTTCATAATCTATCTTCCCTTTCTTAATTAATCTTTTAGTTATTGTTTGCTGGCTTTTAAATGCTTCCCAATCTTCTATCCTCCCACTAGATTTGGCTACTTTATATGCCCTTGTTTTCTGTCGGATACTATCCTTTATTACTTTACTTAGCCACGAATGGCTGTCTTTTCTTTTATTCCCCTTTTTCCTCAGTGGAATATATTTATCTTGAAAGATGTGAAATATCTCCTTGAATGTAGACCACTGCTCTTGTACCGTCTTACACTTTAATCTGTTTTCCCAGTCCACTTTCGTCAATTCTACTCTCATACCTTCATAGTCTCCTTTATTTAAGCTCAGTACGCTGGTTTGAGATCCAACTCTCTCATCCTCAAACTGAATTTGGAATTCAACCATATTATGGTCACTCATTCCAAGGGGATCCTTTACTAAGACATTTTTTATTAATCCTGTCTCATTACACAGGACCAGATCTAAGATTGCCTGCCCCCTGGTTGGTTCAGTTACATACTGCTCAAGGAACCCATCCCTAATACACTCTATGAACTCTTCCTCAAGGCTGCCATGCCCAATTTGATTAGTCCAGTCAATATGAAAGTTAAAATCCCCCATGATTATAGCTGTTCCCTTATTACAAGCCCCAACTATTTCCTGATTTATACTCCGACCAACAGAGTTGCAACTGTTAGGAGGCCTATAGACTACGCCCACTAGTGTCTTTTTCCCCTTATTATTCCTTTTCTCCACCCAAACTTTTTCACTATCCTGATCCTTTGACCGAATATCATTTCTGACTATTGCAGTGATTCCATCCTTGATTAACATAGCAACCCCACCTCCCTTTCCTTCCTGTCTGTCCTTCCTAATTGACAAATACCCTTGTATGTTTAGTTTCCAGTCATGATTATCTTGCAGCCATGTTTCCATAATGGCCACCAGATCATACCCATGTGTCGTTATTTGTACCGTCAACTCGTCAATTTTGTTACGAATGCTGCGTGCATTCAGATAAAGAACTTTCAAATATGTTTTCTGACAATTTATTCCTGCTTTTACCCCTTTTACTACTTTACCTTTATCATTATACATTCTGTCCCTTCCTGACACGCTTTGGTTTTTAATTCCCCCACTGCTACCTTGCTCTATTGCCTTCTCCGCTGTCATTTTTATTTTTCGCTCTCTTAAAACCTCCCCCCAACTAATTAGTTTAAAGCCCTCTCTACAGCCCTAGTTATTCGATTCGCCAGGACTCTAGTCCCAGCACTGGCCAAGTGAAGTCCGTCCCAACGGAACAGCTCTCTCCTGTCCCAGTACTGATACCAGTGTCCCAGGAAGCAAAACCCATTTCTCCCACACCAGTCTTTGAGCCACGCATTTAACTCTCTAATTTTATTTACCCTAGCCAAATTTGCACGTGGCTCAGGTAGTAATCCAGAGATTATTACCCTTGTGGTTCTGCTTTTTAATTTGGCCCCTAGCTGCTCAAACTCCCTCAGCAGAACCTCCTTCCTTGTCCTATCTATGTCGTTGGTACCAACATGGACCACGACAACTGGATCCTCCCCCTCCCACTCCAAGTTTCTCTCCAGCCCAGAGGAGATGTCCTTAACCCTGGCACCGGGCAGGCAACACAGCCTTCGGGACTCTCGCTCTCGGCTGCAAAGAACTCTCTCTATCCTCCTAACGATACTATCCCCTACCACTACAACATTTCTTTTATCTCCCTCCACTTGAATGGCCCCCCGCTCCACGGTGCTGTGGCCGGATTGCTCATCCTCCCCGCAGTCCCCGTTCCCATCCTCACAGGGAGTAAGAGCCTCAAACCTGTTGGACAAGAGCAAGGGCTGCAGTTCCTCCAACACTACCTCCTGGATCCCCGTACCTGCCTCACTTCTAGTCACACCATCCTGACCCTGGCCACACACTACATCTGAATTAATTAATCTAATTGGTGCGACTACCTTCTGATACACAGAGTCCAGGTAACTCTCCCCCTCCCTGATGTGTCTCAGTGTTTGAAGCTCGGACTCCAGCTCTTCAACACGGAGCCGGAATTCCTCGAGCAGCCAACACTTACTGCAAATGTGATCACCGTGAGCATCAATGGTGTCCACCAGCTCCCACATATTGCAGCAGCAACACATCACCTGATCTCCCATTCTATGTAATTAATTAAATTTATTAATATTATTCTTAAATACCCTCTGCCCCAATTCTAGATGATGAATATCGCACCTTAGAAACTATAAACCACAGAGTTTAAGCTTAAAAAAGAGAGAAATACTCACCAACCGATCACTTACCCGCTTTCTAGTGACGTCACACTTGATTACTTTTTACCTCTTTCCTTCCCTCTGAGGTCTGAGACTGGAGATTGGTACGCCTTACCTGGGCTCTGTAGCCTTTATACAGCCGCTCAGCCCGCGATTCCCGCCGATTCTCGCACTGAGGCCTTACCTGGGTCTGGGAGCCTTTATACAGCCGCTCAGCCCGCGATTCCCGCCGATTCTCGCACTGAGGCCTTACCTGGGTCTCTGGAGCCCTTATACCGCCATTCAGCCCGCGATTCCCGCCGATTCTCACACTGAAGACAGAACCAAAATATGTATTTAGTTGGTCTGCCATTTCTTTGTTCCCCATTATAAATTCCCCTGATTCTGACTGCAAGGGACCTACGCTTGACTTCACCAATCTTTTTCACTTCACATATCTATAAAAGCTTTTACAGTCAGTTTTTATGTTCCCTGCAAGCTTACTCTCATATTCTATTTTCCCCTTCTTAATTAATCCCTTTGTCCCCCTTTGTTGAATCCTAAACTGCTCCCAATCCTCAGGATTATTGCTTTTTCTGGCCAATTTATATGTCCTCTCCGCGGATCTTATGCTATCCCTAATTTCCCTTGTTAGCCACAGTTGAGTCACCTTTTTTGTTTTATTTTTATGCCAAACTGGGATGAACAAATTCTGTAGTTCATCCATTCGGTCTTTGAATGTTTGCCATTGCCTATCCACCGTCAACCCTTTGAGTGACATTCCCCAATCAATCCTACCCAACTCGCTCCTCAGACCATCGTAGTTTCCTTTATTTAAATTTAGGACCCTAGTCTCTGAGTCAACTACTTAATTCTCCATCTTAATGAAGAATTCAATCATATTATGATCGCTCCGACCCAAGGGGCCTCGTACATCAAGATTGCTAATTAATCCTTTCTCATTACATAATACCCAGTCTAAGATGGCCTGATCTCTGGTTGGTTCCTCGACATATTGGTCCAGGAAACCATCCCGTAAACACTCCAAGAATTCCTCCTCCACAGTATCGTTACTAATTTGGTTAGCCCAATCTATATGTAGATTAAAGTCACCCATGATGACTGCTGTGCCCTTATTGCACGCTTCTTTAATTTCACCTTTAATGCCATCCCCAACCTCCGCATTACTGTTTGGAGGTCTATGTACCACTCCCACTAATGTTTTCTGCCCCTTAGTATTTCTCAATTTCTCAATCATACAGATTCCACATCATCAGAGCTAATATCCTTCCTTACAATTGTGTTAATCCTTTCTTTAACCAGTAATGCTACCCCACCTCCCTTTCCTTTTTGCCTATCTTTCCTGAATATCGAATACCCCTGGATGTTGTGTTCCCAGCCTTGGTCATCCTTGAGCCACGTTTCCGTAATCCCAACCAAATCATATTCATTTACCTCTATTTGCACAGCCAATTCATCCACCTTACTATGAATGCTCCTCGCATTAAGACACAAAGCCTTCAGGCTTGTTTTTTTAATGCCCTTAGACCTATTAGAATTATTATTTACTGTGGCCACATTTGATTTAAACCGTTGATTTCTCTGACTGCCACTTTTGCTTTTCTCCTTCCTATCTTTTGCTTTTATCCTTGTTTCCCTTTCCTCTGTCTCCCTGCTCAGGTTCCCAACCCCCTGCCATTTTAGTTTAAACCCTCCCCCAGAGCACTAGCAAACACTCCCCCTAGGACATCGGTTCCAGCCCTGCCCAGGTGCAAACCGTCCGGTTTGAACTGGTCCCACCTCCCCCAGAACCGGTTCCAATGTGCCAGGAACTTGAATCCCTCCCTGTTGCACCATTCCTCTAGCCACGTATTCATCTGAAATATCCTTCTATTTCTACACTGACTAGCACATGGCACTGGTAGCAATCCTGAGATTACTACCTTTGAGGTCCTATTTTTTAATTTACCTCCTAACTCCCTATATTCCGCTTTTAGGACCTCATCCCGCTTTTTACCTATATTGTTGGTGCCTATATGCACCACGACAACTGGCTGTTCACCCTCCCCTTCCAAGATGTTCTGCAGCCGCTCTGAGACATCCTTGACCCTTGCACCAGGGAGGCAACACACCATCCTGGAGTCTCGTTTGCGACCGCAGAAACGCCTATCTATTCCCCTTACAGTAGAATCCCCTATTACTATAGCTCTACCCCTCTTTTTCCTCCCGTGCTGTGCAGCAGAGCCACCCCTGGTGCCAGGAAGTTGGCTGCTGCTGCCTTCCTCTGATAAGCCATCCCCCCCAACAGCACTCAAAGTGGTGTATCTGTTTGAGAAGGGGATGTCCACAGGGGACCCCTGCACTAGCTGCCTGCGCCTAGTACTCTGCCTGTTGGTCACTCATTCCCTTTCTTCTTGTCCAACCTCTACCTGCGGTGTGTCCAACTCTGTAAACGTGCTATTCACGATGTCCCGAGCATCGTGAACACTCCAGTATGCATCCAATCGCAGCTCCAGTGCTGCAATGCCGTCTGTCAGTAGCTGCAGCTGGATGCACTTCCTGCACATGTAGTTGTCAGGGACACAGGAAGTGTCCCTGAGTTCCCACATATCGCAGGAGGAGCATACCACATGGCCGGGCTATCCTGCCATGACTTACCCTTTAATTAATTGAATTTAAATCAATCAATCCCACTAATTACACTACAGTTAAATGGTTTACCAACAGTCCCGCTACACCAGAGAGACGTTAGCAACTATAAACCACAGAGTTAAAGTTTAAAAATAGAGAAATACTCACCAACCAATCACTTACCTGCTTCCTGGTGACGTCACACTTTGATTACTTTTTACCTCTCTCTCCCGCTGCTGAGTTGGTAAGCCTCGCTGCCGCCGCTTTTAAGCTCCACCGTGGTCCTCACTCCTCACCCAGGTCCGTCGCTCTGGTCGGGCCTCGCTGCCGGCTGCCACCGCTTTTAAGCTCCACCGCGGTCCTCACTGCTCACCCAGATCTGTCGCTCTGGTCAGGCCTCGCTGCTCGCTGCCGCCACTTTTAAGCTCCACTGCGGTCCTCACTCCTCACCCAGGTCCATCGCTCTGGTCGACCTGAAACCTGATAAAACAGGTTTCCCGAATGTCCTGTCCTGGAAAACAGTGACAGGATTGGACAAAGTCAACATGGATTTACAAAAGGTAAATCATGCTTGATTAATCTACTGGAATTTTTTGAGGATGTAACTGGTAGAATAGATGAGGGAGAACCAGTGGATGTGGTGTATTTGGACTTTGAGAAGGCTTTTGATAAGGTCCCGCATAAGAGATTAGCGTGTAAAGTTAAAGCACATGGGATTGGGGGTAAGGTACTGTCTTGGATAGAGAACTGGTTGGCAGACAGGAAGCAAAGAGTTGGAATAAACGGGTCTTTTTTCTGAGTGGCAGGCAGTGACTAGTGGGCTACCGCAGGGATTGGTGCTAGGACCCCAGCTATTCACAATATATATTAATGATGATCTAGACGAGGGAACTAGATGTAATATCTCCAAGTTTACAGACGACACAAAACTGGGTGGGTGTGTGTGCTGTGAGGAGGATGCAGATAAACTCCAGTACGATTTGGAGAAGTTGGGTGATTGGGCAGATGCATGGCAAATGCAGTATAATGTGGATAAATGCGAGGTTATCCACTTCGGTGGCAAAAACAGGAAGACAGATTATTATCTGAACGGCAATAGATTGGGAAAAGGGGAAGTGCAATGAGACCTGGGTGTCCTTGTGCACCAGTCGCTGAAGGTAAGCATGCAGGTGCAGCAGGCGGTTAAGAAGGCAAATGGTATGTTGGCCTTCATAGTGAGAGGATATGAGTACAGGAGCGAGGAAGTCTTGCTGCAGTTGTACAGGGCCTTGGTGAGACCACACCTGGAGTATTGTGTGCAGTTTTGGTCGCCTTAACTGAGGAAGGATGTTCTTGCCATGGAGAGAGTGCCGCGAAGATTCACCAGACTGATACCTGGGATGGCAGGAATGATGTAGGAAGAGAGATTGGGTCAATTAGGCTTATATTCGCTAGAGTTTAGAAGAATGAGAGGGGATCTCATTGAAACTTATAAAATTCTAACAGGGCTAGACAGACTAGATGCAGGAAGGATGTTACCGATTTCAGGGGAGTCCAGAACCAGGGGTCACAGTCTAAGGATAAGGGGTAAGCCATTTAGGACTGAGTTGATGAGGAATTTCTTCACCCAGAGAGTGGTGAACCTGTGGAATTCTCTGCTACACAGGGCAGTTGAGGCCAATTCATTAAATATATTCAAGAAGGAGTTGGATATATTTCTTAAGGCTAAAGGGATCACGGGATATGGGGAGAAAGCAGGGACAGGGTACTGAATTTGGATGATCAGCCATGGTCTCATTAAATGGCAGAGCAGGCTCAAGGGACCGAATGGCCTGCTCCTGCTCATATCTTTTATGTTTCTATGTTTAACTTGCAATTTTTTTTTTGTCAGTTTCCCGCCCACCGGCACTCTGATTAACAGGTGAGGCCTTTCGGGCAGGAAGCCTGCAGCACAAGGCCATAGCCCAGAAGAGCAGGTAGGTCTAGTGGAGGAGTGGTAGAGATCATGGGGAGGGGGGCCTGATTGCGGGGTGGTCCCGTTCTCATGAGGGGCTGATTGTGGTCATCGTGGGGCCCAATCGTGGGAGGCCTCCCATGGATTTCGGGGGACCCGATCGTGGGGGCGTGGTGTCCGATGGTGGTCGGGGGTTCTGCTGGTGCTGGGAGGAGGAGCAAATGGTGATCCGGGAGCAGATGGTGGTCGGGAAGTCTGATGGTAGTGGGGGGAGGGGGCAGATTGATCGCAGGGTGGGGTTTACTGGGTAGATTGTTGAGCCTAGAGGAAACACTCCTGCTCCTCCAGGCCCACAAGCAGTACCTTCTCGCCTCCTTTCAGATGTCGGATTTCCCAAGGCCCAGGAAACTCAGTCGACATGAGTTAAAAATAGAATGACTGTTAAAATGAAGGCAAGCAGCCTTATAATAGTTAAATGACCAACTCACCTCCCACGAGCGGATTGGTCACGCACCCCTCGCCCGCCTCCGTTAAAAATAGAATGACTGTTAAATAGAAAATAGGAAAAATAGAAAAGCAGAATATTTTTTAAATGGTGAGAGATTGGGAAATGTTGGTGTTCAGAGGGACCTGGGTGTCCTTGTACACGAATCACTGAAAGCTAACATGCAGGTACAACAAGCAATTAGGAAAGCAAATGGTATGTTGGCCTTTATTACAAGAAGATTTGAATATAAGAGTAAAGTCATCTTACTGCAATTATATAGGGCCCTGGTGAGAACACACCTGGAGTATTGTATAGTTTTGGTCTCCTTACCTCAGGAAATATATACTTGCCATAGAGGGAGTGCAACGAAGATTCACCAGAATGATTCCTGGGAGGGGGGGGATTGTCCTATGAGGAGAGATTGAGTAGACTAGGCCTATAATCTCTATAGTTTAGAAGAATGAGAGGTGATCTAATTGAAACATACAAAATTCTTACAGGACTTGACAGGGATGATGCAGGGAGGATGTTTCACCTGGCTGGGGAGTCTAGAACCAGGGGTCACAATCTCAGAATAAGGGGTCGGCCAGTTAGGACTGAGATGGGGAGAAATTTCTTCACTCAGACGGTGGTGAATCTTTGGACTTCTATACCCCAGAGGGCTGTGGAGGCTCTGTCGTTGAGTATATTCAAGACAGAGAGTGATAGATATTTGGATATTAAGGGAATCAAGGGATATGGGGATAGTGCAGGAAAGTAAAGTTGAGGTAGATCAGCCATGATCTTATTGAACGGCAGAGCCGGCTCGAAGGGCCAAATGGCCAACTCCTGCTCCTATTTCTTATGTTCTTAAACCTTTGTATTACGTCACCTCATTCTTCCTTCCAAAATGCATCACTTCACACTTCTCTGCAGAGCTCCCATTCCCAGCCTCCATGACTCCCCCAGCCCCTATTCCCCAGTCTCCATCTCTATGCCCTACCATTTCCCAGTCTCCATCTCTCCCCCCTACCATTTCCCAGTCTCCATCTCTCCCTTGTATGCCCTCTTTCCCCAGTCTCCAACTCTCCCGAGCCTCCATTCCTCATGCTCCCCCTCTCCCGAGTCCCCATTCCTGTCTCTTTCTCTCCCCGAGCACCCATTCCCCAGGCTCTATCTCCCCCGAGCCCCCATTCCTCAGTCTCCATCTCTCTTCCTGAGCCCCCATTCCCCAGTCTCCATGTCTCCCCAAGCCCCCAATTTCCCGTCTCTCTCTCTCCCCCGAACTGCCATTCCTCAGTCTCCAACTCTCCCCGATACCCCATACTCAGCCTCCATCTCCCCGTCCCCATTCCCCAGTCTCCATCTCTCCCGAGCCGCCATTCCTCAGTCTCCATCTCTTCTGAGACCCCATTCCCCAGTCTCCATCTCTCCTGAGCCCCCATTCCCCAGTCTCTCTCTCCCTGAGCCCACATTCCCCAGTCTCCATCTCTCCCCGAGACCCCATTCCCCAGTCTCCATCTCTCCCTGAGCCCCCATTCCCCAGTCTCCATCTCTCCCTGAGCCCCCATTCCCCAGTCTCTCTCTCCCTGAGCCCACATTCTCCAGTCTCCATCTCTCCCCGAGACCCCATTCCCCAGTCTCTCTCTCCCTGAGCCCATTCCCCAGTCTCCATCTCTCCCGAGCCCCCATTCCCCAGTCTCTCTCTCCCTGAGCCCACATTCCCCAGTCTCTCCCCCCGAGACCCCATTCCCCAGTCTCCATCTCTCCCGAGCCCCCATTCCCCAGTCTCTCTCTCCCCGAGCCCACATTCCCCAGTCTCCATCTCTCCCCGAGACCCCATTCCCCAGTCTCTCTCCCCGAGACCCCATTCCCCAGTCTCTCTCCCCGAGACCCCATTCCCCAGTCTCCATCTCTCCCGAGTCCCCATTCCCCAGTCTCTCTCTCCCAAGCCCACATTCCCCAGTCTCTCTCCTGAGCCCCCATTCCCCAGTCTCTCTCCCCCGAGCCCCCATTCCCCAGTCTCTCTCTCCCAAGCCTACATTCCCCAGTCTCTCTCTCCCTGAGCCCCCATTCCCCAGTCTCTCTCTCCCTGAGCCCACATTCCCCAGTCTCCATCTCTCCCGAGCCCCCATTCCCCAGTCTCTCTCTCCCAAGCCCACATTCCCCAGTCTCTCTCCCAAGCCCACATCCCCCAGTCTCTCTCCTGAGCCCCCATTCCCCAGTCTCTCTCTCCTGAGCCCCCATTCCCCAGTCTCTCTCTCCCTGAGCCCACATTCCCCAGTCTCCATCTCTCCCTGAGCCCACATTCCCCAGTCTCCATCTCTCCCCGAGACCGCATTCCCCAGTCTTTCTCCCTGAGCCCACATTCCCCAGTCTCCATCTTCCCCTGAGCCTCCATTCCCCAGTCTCTCTCTCCCTGAGCCCCCATTCCCCAGTCTCTCTTTCCTGAGCCCCCATTCCCCAGTCCCTCTCTCCCTGAGCCCACATTCCCCAGTCTCTCTCTCCCTGAGCCTCCATTCCCCAGTCTCTCTCTCCCTGAGCACACATTCCCCAGTCTCCATCTCTCCCCAAGACCGCATTCCCCAGTCTTTCTCCCTGAGCCCACATTCCCCAGTCTCCATCTCTCCCTGAGCCCCCATTCCCCAATCTCTCTCTCCCTGAGCACACATTTCCCAGTCTCCATCTCTCCCCGAGACCACATTTCCCCGTCTCTCTCTCCCTGAGCCCACATAGAAACATAGAAACATAGAAGATAGGAGCAGGAGTAGGCCTTTCGGCCCCTCGAGCCTGCTCAGCCATTCAATGAGATCATGGCTGATCATCCAAATTCAGTACCCCGGTCCCTGCTTTCTCCCCATACCCCTTGATCCCTTTAGCCTTAAGAAATATATCCAACTCCTTCTTGAATATATTTAAAGAATTGGCCTCTACTGCCTTCTGTGGTAGAGAATTCCATAGGTTCACCACTCTCTGGGTGAAGAAATTCCTCCTCATTCCTGTCCTAAATGGCTTACCCCTTATCCTTAGACTGTGACCCCTGGTTCTGGACTCCCCGACCATTGGGAACATCCTTCCTGCATCTAGTCTGTCCAGTCCTGTCAGAATTTTATAAGTTTCAATGAGATCCCCTCTCATTCTTCTAAACTCCAGCGAGTATAAGCCCAATCGACCCAATCTCTCCTCATATGTCATTCCTGCCATCCCAGGAATCAGCCTGGTGAATCTTCGCTGAACTCTTTCCATGGCAAGAACATCCTTCCTCAGATAAGGCGACCAAAACTGCACACAATACTCAAGATGTGGTCTCACCAAGGCCCTGTACAACTGCAGCAAGACATCATTGTTCCTGTACTCAAACCCTCTCGCTACGAAGGCCAACATACCATTTGCCTTCTTAACCGCCTGCTGCACCTGCATGCTTACCTTCAGCGACTGGTGCACAAGGACACCCAGGTCTCGTTGCACTTGCCCTTCTCCCAATCTATTGCCATTCAGATAATAATCTGCCTTCCTGTTTTTGCCACCAATGTGGATAGCCTCACATTTATCCACGTTATATTGCATCTGCCATGCTTCTGCCCAATCGTCCTAGAACTTCTCGGCATCCTCCTCACAACACACACGCCCACCCAGCTTTGTGTCGTCTGCAAATTTGGAGATATTACATCTAGTTCCCTTGTCTAGATCATTAATATATATTGTGAATAGCTGGGGTCCAAGGACTGATTCCTGCGGTACCCCACCAGTCACTGCCTTCCACTCGGAAAAAGATCCGTTTATTCCAACTCTTTGCTTTCTGTCTGCCAACCAGTTCTCTATCCAAGTCAATACCTTGCCACCAATCCCATGTGCCTTAACTTTACATGCTAATCTCTTATGCGGGACCTTATTGAAAGCCTTCTGAAAGTCCAAATACACCACATCCACTGGTTCTCCCTTATCTATTTTACCAGTTGCATCCTCAAAAAATTCCAGTAGATTAGTCAAGCACGATTTACCTTTTGTAAATCCATGTTGACTTTGTCCGATCCTGTCACTGTTTTCCAAGTGCTCTGCTATTACATCTATCTATCTATCTATCTATCGATATATATAAAGCGGTTGGTTTGTCTGTCTGTTTGTCTGTCTGTCTGTCTGTCCGCTATACACTCAAAAGTTATAGAGCGTACCTACACGCATGTTATATCAAAAGAAAGCTTATCATTAGGGGAGTCTCATAGGCGTATTTACTTTTTGTTCAGACAAAAATTGTTCGGACACTATACAAAAAACGTTCAAAAAAAGAACAAAATCCACTCATTAGCGGTTGACCAATCCTACCACTCATTAGCGTTGAGTGACGTGATGGTTGACCAATCATACAGGGGATAGTGTTGACTGACGTGATGGTTCACCAATCCTACAGTTCAGTGACCTGATACTTGACCAATCGGTGCGTCACGGGGGGCGTTTCATTCCGTGTTTGGGCGGGCCTAATCCTGCAGCCTCCCGAAAGTTTGCCGCCATTTTTTTCATCCCCACAGCGACAGCACCAGCCAAACAAACCCCCACATTGCGGCTCCAGGAGCGGGAGGTGAGTTGGAGTCACTTGGGCCGGGCCTCACAACCGCTCGGCCCGAGACACAGAGCGGGCGGGGGAGCGTCAGCGGCCGGCCGTAAACCGCGCCACCCGCGGCGCGGCGGCCGCACGCACCGGGAGTTCAGCTGGGGACCGTCTCGGCCCGAGAGCCCGGCCGGGCCTTCAGCGCTAGGCCCCGCACGGCGACCGCGGCCGGGCTCAATTTTCAAAGCCCTTCCCCGGGTGCCAAATGAGGGGGAGGGAGAGAGAGGAGAGAGGGAGAGTGAGAGAGAGGGAGAGAGAGAGAGAGGGGACAGACAGGGGCAGGGAGAAACAGGGGGGGAGAGACAGAGGGGGCAGGGAGAGAGAGGGGCAGGGAGAGAGAGGGGGAGAGACAGAGAGAGGGTCAGGGAGGGAAAGAGTGACACAGAGCGCGGGAGCGGCAGCGCCCAGCCATAAACCGCGCGGCCCAAAAAAGCCCTGGCAACGCCGGGCCCCCCCAGCTAGTCTTTTATAATGGACTCTAACATTTTCCCCACTACCGATGTCAGGCTTACCGTACTGTAATTCCCCGTTTTCTCCCTACCACCTTTTTTGAACAGTGGGATAACATTAGCTACCTTCCAATCCATGGGTACTGTTCCAGATTCCATCGAATGTTGGAACATGATCAGCAATGCATCTATTATTTCTAGGGCCACTTCCTGAAGTACCCTAGGATGTAGACTATCAGGCTCTGGGGATTTATCGGCCTTCAATCCCATCAATTTCCCTACCACCATTTCCCTACAAATACTGATTTCTTTCAGTTCCTCCCTTTCATCAGACCCTATGTTCCCCGACATCTCTGGGAGGTTATTTGTGTCCTCCTTTGTGAAGACAGAACCAAAATATGTATTTAATTGGTCTGC
Source organism: Somniosus microcephalus (assembly GCF_052327205.1). Lineage (NCBI taxonomy): Eukaryota > Metazoa > Chordata > Chondrichthyes > Squaliformes > Somniosidae > Somniosus > Somniosus microcephalus. The sequence continues at coordinate 79,595,397 of NC_140987.1, forward strand.
CATTTCTTTGTTCCCCATTATAAATTCCCCTGATTCTGACTGCAAGGGACCTATGCTTGACTTCACCAATCTTTTTCTCTTCACATATCTATAAAAGCTTTTACAGTCAGTTTTTATGTTCCCTGTAAGCTTACTCTCATATTCTATTTTCCCCTTCTTAATTAATCCCTTTGTCCTCCTTTGTTGAATCCTAAACTGCTCCCAATCCTCAGGTTTACTGCTTTTTCTGGCCAATTTATATGTCCTCTCCTTGGATCTTATGCTATCCCTAATTTCCCTTGTTAGTCATGGTTGAGTCACGTTTTTTGTTTTATTTTTATGCCAAACTGGGATGAACAAATTCTGTAGTTCATCCATGCGGTCTTTGAATGTTTGCCATTGCCTATCTACCGTCAACCCTTTGAGTGCCATTCCCCAATCAGTCCTACCCAACTCGCGCCTCAGACCATCGTAGTTTCCTTTATTTAAATTCAGGACCCTGGTCTCTGAGTCAACTACTTCATTCTCCATCTTAATGAAGAATTCTATCATATTATGATCGCTCCGACCCAAGGGGCCTCGTACAACAAGATTGCTAATTAATCCTTTCTCGTTACATAATACCCAGCCTAAGATGGCCTGATCTCTGCTTGGTTCCTCGACATATTGGTCCAGGAAACCATCCCGTAAACACTCCAGGAAATCCTCCTCCACAGTATTGTTACTAATTTGGTTCGCCCAATCTATATGTAGATTAAAGTCACCTATGATGACTGCTGTGCCCTTATTGCACGCTTCTCTAATTTCCCTTTTAATGCCATCCCCAACCTCCGCATTACTGTTTGGAGGTCTATATACCACTCCCACTAACATTTTCTACCCCTTAGTATTTCTCAGTTCTACCCATACAGATTCCACATCATCAGAGCTAATATCCTTCCTTACAATTGTGTTAATCCCTTCTTTAACCAGCAATGCTACCCCACCTCCCTTTCCTTTTTGCCTATCCTTCCTGTATATTGAATACCCCTGGATGTTGAGTTCCCAGCCTTGGCCACCCTGGAGCCATGTTTCCGTAATCCCAATCAAATCATATTCGTTTATCTCTATTTGCGCAGCTAATTCATCCACCTTATTACGAATGCTCCTCGCATTAAGACACAAAGCCTTCAGGCTTGTTTTTTTAGTAAATTATTATTTACTGTGGCCATGTTTGATTTAAACCGTTGATTTCTCTGACTGCCACTTTTGTTTTTCTCCTTCCTATCTTTTGCTTTTATCCTTGTTTCCCTTTCCTCTGTTCCCCTGCTCAGGTTCCCAATCCCCTGCCATTTTAGTTTAAACCCTCCCCCAGAGCACTAGCAAACACTCCCCCTAGGACATCGGTCCTGGCCCTGCCCAGGTGCAAACCGTCCGGTTTAAACTGGTCCCACCTCCCCCAGAACCGGATCCAATGTCCCAGGAATTTGAATCCCTCCCCCTCGCACCATTGCTCTAGCCACGTATTCATCTGAAATATCCTATTTCTACTCTGACTAGCACGTGGCACTGGCAGCAATCCTGAGATTCCTACCTGTGAGTTCCTATTTTTTAATTTAACTCCTAACTCTCAAAAGTCAGCTTTTAGGACCTCATCCCGTTTTTAACCTATATCGTTTACCTACATTCCCCAGTCTCTCTCCCTGAGCCCACATTCCCCAGTCTCCATCTCTTCCCGAGACCACATTTCCCCGTCTCTCTCTCCCTGAGCCCACATTTCCCAGTCTCTACTCCCTAAGCCCACGTTCCCCAGTCTCTCTCCCCGAGACCCCATTCCCCAGTCTCTCTCCCCGAGACCCCATTCCCCAGTCTCTCTCCCCGAGACCCCATTCCCCAGTCTCTCTCCCCGAGACCCCATTCCCCAAACTCTCTCTCCCTGAGACCCCATTCCCCAGTCTCTCCCTGAGTCAACATTCCCCAGTCTCTGTCTCCCCGAGCCCACATTCCTCAGTCTCTCTTCCTGAGCCCACATTTCCCAGTCTCTCTCCTGAGCCCACATTCCCCAGTCTCTCTCTCCCCGAGACCCCATTCCCCAGTCTCTCTCCCCGAGACCCCATTCCCCAGTCTCTCTCCCCGAGACCCCATTCCCCAAACTCTCTCTCCCTGAGACCCCATTCCCCAGTCTCTCCCTGAGTCAACATTCCCCAGTCTCTGTCTCCCCGAGACCCCATTCCCCAGTCTCTCTCCCCGAGACCCCATTCCCCAAACTCTCTCTCCCTGAGACCCCATTCCCCAGTCTCTCCCTGAGTCAACATTCCCCAGTCTCTGTCTCCCCGAGCCCACATTCCTCAGTCTCTCTTCCTGAGCCCACATTTCCCAGTCTCTCTCCCGAGACCCCATTCCCCAGTCTCTCTCCCCAAGACCCCATTCCCCAGTCTCTCTCCCTGAGCCCACATTCCTCAGTCTCTCTCCCCGAGACCCCATTCCCCAGTCTCTCTCCCCGAGACCACATTCCCCAGTCTCGCTCCCAGAGACCCCATTCCCCAGTCTCTCTCCCCGAGACCCCATTCCCCAGTCTCTCCCTGAGACCCCATTCCCCAGCCTCTTTCCCAAGCCCCCATTCCCCAGTCTCTCTCCCAAGCCCCCATTCCCCAGTCTCTCTCCCGAGACCCCATTCCCCAGTCTCTCTCCCGAGACCCCATTCCCCAGTCTCTCTCTCCCCGAGCCCACATTCCTCAGTCTCTCTTCCTGAGCCCATATTCCCCAGTCTCTCTCCCGAGACCCCATTCCCCAGTCTCTCTCCCAAGCCCCCATTCCCCAGTCTCTCTCCCAAGCCCCCATTCCCCAGTCTCTCTCCCTGAGCCCACATTCCCCAGTCTCTCTCTCCCAAGCCCCCATTCCCAAGTCTCTCTCTCTCCCCGAGCCGACATTCCTCAGTCCCTCTCCCCGAGCCCCCATTCCCCAGTCTCTCTTCCTGAGCCCCCATTCCCCAGTCTCTCTCCCAAGCCCCCATTCCCCAGTCTCTCTCCTGAGCCCACATTCCCCAGTCTCTCTCTCCCAAGCCCCCATTCCCCAGTCTCTCTCCCAAGCCCCATTCCCCAGTCTCTCTCCTGAGACCCCATTCCCCAGTCTCTCTCTCCCCGAGCGCACATTCCTCAGTCCCTCTCCCCGAGCCCCCATTCCCCAGTCTCTCTTCCTGAGCCCCCATTCCCCAGTCTCTCTCCCAAGCCCCCATTCCCCAGTCTCTCTCCTGAGCCCACATTCCCCAGTCTCTCTCTCCCAAGCCCCCATTCCCCAGTCTCTCTCCCAAGCCCCATTCCCCAGTCTCTCTCCTGAGACCCCATTCCCCAGTCTCTCTCTCCCCCAAGCCCCCATTCCCCAGTCTCTCTCTCCCTGAGCCCACATTCCCCAGTCTCTCTCTCCCTGGGCCCCCAGTCCCGAGACTCTCGCCCAAGCCCCCATTCCCCAGTCTCTCTCCCTGAGACCCCATTCCCCAGTCTCTCTACCTGAGCCCACATTCCCCAGTCTCTCTCTCTCCCAAGCCCCCATTCCCCAGTCTCTCTCTCCCTGAGCCCCCATTCCCCAGTCTCTCTCCCAAGCCCCCATTCCCCAGTCTCTCTCTCCCAAGCCCCCATTCCCCAGTCTCTCTCTCCCTGGGCCCCCAGTCCCGAGACTCTCGCCCAAGCCCCCATTCCCCAGTCTCTCTCCCTGAGACCCCATTCCCCAGTCTCTCTACCTGAGCCCACATTCCCCAGTCTCTCTCTCTCCCAAGCCCCCATTCCCCAGTCTCTCTCTCCCTGAGCCCCCATTCCCCAGTCTCTCTCCCAAGCCCCCATTCCCCAGTCTCTCTCCCCGAGACCCCATTCCCCAGTCTCTCTCCCTGAGCCCACATTCCCCAGTCTCTCTCTCTCCCAAGACCCCATTCCCCAGTCTCTCTCCCTGAGCCCCCATCCCCCAGTCTCTCTCTCCCGAGACCCCGTTCCCCAGTCTCTCTCTCCCTGAGCCCCCATTCCCCAGTCTCTCTCCCCGAGACCCCATTCCCCAGTCTCTCTCTCCCTGAGCCCCTATTCCCCAGTCTCTCTCTCCCTGAGCCCCCATTCCCCAGTCTCCATCTCTCCCCGAGCCCCCATTCCCCAGTCTCCATCTCTCCCCGAGCCCCCATTCCCCAGTCTCCCTCTCTCCCTGAGTCCCCATTCCCCAGTCTCCATCTTTCCCCGAGCCCCCATTCCCCAGTCTCTCTCTTTCCCTGAGCCCCCATTCCCCAGTCTCTCTCTTTCCCTGAGCCCCCATTCCCCAGTCTCTCTCTCTCCCCGAGCCCCCATTCCCCAGTCTCTCTCTCCCTGAGCCCCCATTCCCAGTCTCCATCTCTCCCCGAGCCCCCATTCCCCAGTCTCTCTCCCTGAGCCCCCAATCCCCAGTCTCCATCTCTCCCCGAGCCCCCATTCCCCAGTCTCCATCTCTCCCCGAGCCCCCCTTCCCCAGTCTCTCTCTTTCCCTGAGCCCCCATTCCCCAGTCTCTCTCTCCCTGAGCCCCCATTCCCCAGTCTCTCTCCGAGCCCCCATTCTCCAGTCTCTCTCCCAAGCCCCCATTCCCCAGTCTCTCTCCCTGAGCCCCCAATCCCCAGTCTCCATCTCTCCCCGAGCCCCCATTCCCCAGTCTCCATCTTTCCCCGAGCCCCCATTCCCCAGTCTCTCTCTCTCCCTGAGCCCCCATTCCCCAGTCTCTCTCTCCCAAGCCCACATTCCCCAGTCTCTCTCCCAAGCCCCCATTGCCCAGTCTCTCTCTCCCAAGCCCCCATTCCCCAGTCTCTCTCTCCCAAGCCCCCATTCCCCAGTCTCTCTCTCCCTGAGCCCCTATCCCCCAGTCTCCATCTCTCCCCGAGCCCCCATTCCCCAGTCTCTCTCTCCCTGAGCTCACATTCCCCAGTCTCTCTCCCAAGCCCCCGTTCCCCAGTCTCTCTCTCCCTGAGCCCGTATCCCCCAGTCTCCATCTCTCCCCGAGCCCCCATTCCCCAGTCTCTCTCTCCCTGAGCCCCCAATCCCCAGTCTCTCTCTCCCTGAGCCCACATTTCCCAGTCTCTCTCCCCGAGACCACATTCCCCAGTCTCTCTCTCCCTGAGCCCCCATTCCCCAGTCTCTCTCCCTGAGCCCCCATTCCCCAGTCTCTCTCTCCCAAGCCCCCATTCCACAGTCTCTCTCTCCCTGAGCCCCCATTCCTCAGTCTCTCTCTCCCTGAGCCCACATTCCCCAGTCTCTCTCTCCCTGAGACCCCATTCCCCAGTCTGCATCTCTCCCTGAGCCCCCATTCCCCAGTCTCTCCCTCCCAAGTCCCCATTCCCCAGTCTCTCTCTCCCTGAGCCCACATTCCCCAGTTTCCATCTCTCCCTGAGACCCCATTCCCCAGTCTCTCTCCCTGAGCCCATTCCCGTCTCCATCTCTCCTGAGACCCTATTCCCCAGTCTCTCTCTCCCTGAGACCCCATTCCCCAGTCTCCATCTCTCCCTGAGACCCCATTCCCCAGTCTCCATCTCTCCCAGAGACCCCATTCCCCAGTCTCTCTCCCTGAGCCCATTCCCAAGTCTCCATCTCTCCTGAGACCCCATTCCCAAGTCTCCATCTCTCCTGAGACCCCATTCCCCCTCCCTGAGCCCATTCCCAAGTCTCCATCTCTCCTGAGACCCTATTCCCCAGTCTCTCTCATTGAGCCTATTCCCAAGTCTCCATCTCTCCCTGAGACCCCATTTCCTAGTCTCTCTCCCTGAGCCCATTCCCAAGTCTCCATCTTTCCTGAGACCCTATTCCCCAGTCTCTTTCCCTGAGCCCACATTCCCCAGTCTCTCTCTCCCTGAGCCCCCATTCCCCAGTCTCTCTCCCTGAGACCCTATTCCCCAGTCTCTCTCCCTGAGCCCACATTCCCCAGTCTCTCTCTCCCTGAGCCCCCATTCCCCAGTCTCTCTCCCAAGCCCCCATTCCCCAGTCTCTCTCCCGAGACCCCATTCCCCAGTCTCTCTCCCGAGACCCCATTCCCCAGTCTCTCTCCCGAGACCCCATTCCCCAGTCTCTCTCTCCCCGAGCGCACATTCCTCAGTCCCTCTCCCCGAGACCACATTCCCCAGTCTCTCTTCCTGAGCCCCCATTCCCCAGTCTCTCTCCCAAGCCCCCATTCCCCAGTCTCTCTCCTGAGCCCACATTCCCCAGTCTCTCTCTCCCAAGCCCCCATTCCCCAGTCTCCCTCCCAAGCCCCATTCCCCAGTCTCTCTCCTGAGACCCCATTCCCCAGTCTCTCTCTCCCTCCCAAGTCCCCATTCCCCAGTCTCTCTCTCCCTGAGCCCACATTCCCCAGTTTCCATCTCTCCCTGAGACCCCATTCCCCAGTCTCTCTCCCTGAGCCCATTCCCGTCTCCATCTCTCCTGAGACCCTATTCCCCAGTCTCTCTCTCCCTGAGACCCCATTCCCCAGTCTCCATCTCTCCCTGAGACCCCATTCCCCAGTCTCCATCTCTCCCAGAGACCCCATTCCCCAGTCTCTCTCCCTGAGCCCATTCCCAAGTCTCCATCTCTCCTGAGACCCCATTCCCAAGTCTCCATCTCTCCTGAGACCCCATTCCCCCTCCCTGAGCCCATTCCCAAGTCTCCATCTCTCCTGAGACCCTATTCCCCAGTCTCTCTCATTGAGCCTATTCCCAAGTCTCCATCTCTCCCTGAGACCCCATTTCCTAGTCTCTCTCCCTGAGCCCATTCCCAAGTCTCCATCTTTCCTGAGACCCTATTCCCCAGTCTCTTTCCCTGAGCCCACATTCCCCAGTCTCTCTCTCCCTGAGCCCCCATTCCCCAGTCTCTCTCCCTGAGACCCTATTCCCCAGTCTCTCTCCCTGAGCCCACATTCCCCAGTCTCTCTCTCCCTGAGCCCCCATTCCCCAGTCTCTCTCCCAAGCCCCCATTCCCCAGTCTCTCTCCCGAGACCCCATTCCCCAGTCTCTCTCCCGAGACCCCATTCCCCAGTCTCTCTCCCGAGACCCCATTCCCCAGTCTCTCTCTCCCCGAGCGCACATTCCTCAGTCCCTCTCCCCGAGACCACATTCCCCAGTCTCTCTTCCTGAGCCCCCATTCCCCAGTCTCTCTCCCAAGCCCCCATTCCCCAGTCTCTCTCCTGAGCCCACATTCCCCAGTCTCTCTCTCCCAAGCCCCCATTCCCCAGTCTCCCTCCCAAGCCCCATTCCCCAGTCTCTCTCCTGAGACCCCATTCCCCAGTCTCTCTCTCCCCCAAGCCCCCATTCCCCAGTCTCTCTCTCCCTGAGCCCACATTCCCCAGTCTCTCTCCCAAGCCCCCATTCCCCAGTCTCTCTCTCCCTGGGCCCCCAGTCCCGAGACTCTCGCCCAAGCCCCCATTCCCCAGTCTCTCTCCCTGAGACCCCATTCCCCAGTCTCTCTACCTGAGCCCACATTCCCCAGTCTCTCTCTCTCCCAAGCCCCCATTCCCCAGTCTCTCTCTCCCTGAGCCCCCATTCCCCAGTCTCTCTCCCAAGCCCCCATTCCCCAGTCTCTCTCCCCGAGACCCCATTCCCCAGTCTCTCTCCCTGAGCCCACATTCCCCAGTCAGTCTCTCTCCCAAGACCCCATTCCCCAGTCTCTCTCCCTGAGCCCCCATCCCCCAGTCTCTCTCTCCCGAGACCCCATTCCCCAGTCTCTCTCTCCCTGAGCCCCCATTCCCCAGTCTCTCTCCCCGAGACCCCATTCCCCAGTCTCTCTCTCCCTGAGCCCCTATTCCCCAGTCTCTCTCTCCCTGAGCCCCCATTCCCCAGTCTCCATCTCTCCCCGAGCCCCCATTCCCCAGTCTCCATCTCTCCCCGAGCCCCCATTCCCCAGTCTCCATCTCTCCCTGAGCCCCCATTCCCCAGTCTCCATCTTTCCCCGAGCCCCCATTCCCCAGTCTCTCTCTTTCCCTGAGCCCCCATTCCCCAGTCTCTCTCTCTCCCCGAGCCCCCATTCCCCAGTCTCTCTCTCCCTGAGCCCCCATTCCCCAGTCTCCATCTCTCCCCGAGCCCCCATTCCCCAGTCTCCATCTCTCCCCGAGCCCCCATTCCCCAGTCTCCCTCCCTGAGCCCCCAATTCCCAGTCTCCATCTCTCCCCGAGCCCCCATTCCCCAGTCTCCATCTCTCCCCGAGCCCCCATTCCCCAGTCTCCATCTTTCCCCGAGCCCCCATTCCCCAGTCTCTCTCTCTCCCTGAGCCCCCATTCCCCAGTCTCTCTCTCCCTGAGCCCCCATTCCCCAGTCTCTCTCCGAGCCCCCATTCTCCAGTCTCTCTCCCAAGCCCCCATTCCCCAGTCTCCATCTTTCCCCGAGCCCCCATTCCCCAGTCTCTCTCTCTCCCTGAGCCCCCATTCCCCAGTCTCTCTCTCCCAAGCCCACATTCCCCAGTCTCTCTCCCAAGCCCCCATTGCCCAGTCTCTCTCTCCCAAGCCCCCATTCCCCAGTCTCTCTCTCCCTGAGCCCCTATCCCCCAGTCTCCATCTCTCCCCGAGCCCCCATTCCCCAGTCTCTCTCTCCCTGAGCTCACATTCCCCAGTCTCTCTCCCAAGCCCCCGTTCCCCAGTCTCTCTCTCCCTGAGCCCCTATCCCCCAGTCTCCATCTCTCCCCGAGCCCCCATTCCCCAGTCTCTCTCTCCCTGAGCCCCCAATCCCCAGTCTCTCTCTCCCTGAGCCCACATTTCCCAGTCTCTCTCCCCGAGACCACATTCCCCAGTCTCTCTCTCCCTGAGCCCCCATTCCCCAGTCTCTCTCCCTGAGCCCCCATTCCCCAGTCTCTCTCTCCCAAGCCCCCATTCCACAGTCTCTCTCTCCCTGAGCCCCCATTCCTCAGTCTCTCTCTCCCTGAGCCCACATTCCCCAGTCTCTCTCTCCCTGAGACCCCATTCCCCAGTCTGCATCTCTCCCTGAGCCCCCATTCCCCAGTCTCTCCCTCCCAAGTCCCCATTCCCCAGTCTCTCTCTCCCTGAGCCCACATTCCCCAGTTTCCATCTCTCCCTGAGACCCCATTCCCCAGTCTCTCTCCCTGAGCCCATTCCCGTCTCCATCTCTCCTGAGACCCTATTCCCCAGTCTCTCTCTCCCTGAGACCCCATTCCCCAGTCTCCATCTCTCCCAGAGACCCCATTCCCCAGTCTCTCTCCCTGAGCCCATTCCCAAGTCTCCATCTCTCCTGAGACCCCATTCCCAAGTCTCCATCTCTCCTGAGACCCCATTCCCCCTCCCTGAGCCCATTCCCAAGTCTCCATCTCTCCTGAGACCCTATTCCCCAGTCTCTCTCATTGAGCCTATTCCCAAGTCTCCATCTCTCCCTGAGACCCCATTTCCTAGTCTCTCTCCCTGAGCCCATTCCCAAGTCTCCATCTTTCCTGAGACCCTATTCCCCAGTCTCTCTCCCTGAGCCCACATTCCCCAGTCTCTCTCCCGAGACCCCATTCCCCAGTCTCTCTCTCCCTGAGCCCCCATTCCCCAGTCTCTCTCCCGAGACCCCATTCCCCAGTCTCTCTCCCGAGACCCCATTCCCCAGTCTCTCTCTCCCTGAGCCCCCATTCCCCAGTCTCTCTCCCGAGACCCCATTCCCCAGTCTCTCTCTCCCTGAGCCCCCATTCCCCAGTCTCTCTCCCGAGACCCCATTCCCCAGTCTCTCTCCCGAGACCCCATTCCCCAGTCTCTCTCCCGAGACCCCATTCCCCAGTCTCTCTCCCGAGACCCCATTCCCCAGTCTCTCTCCCGAGACCCCATTCCCCAGTCTCTCTCCCAAGCCCCCATTCCCCAGTCTCTCTCCCGAGACCCCATTCCCCAGTCTCTCTTCCTGAGCCCACATTCCCCAGTCTCTCTCCCGAGACCCCATTCCCCAGTCTCTCTCCCAAGCCCCCATTCCCCAGTCTCTCTCCCTGAGCCCACATTCCCCAGTCTCTCTTCCTGAGCCCACATTCCCCAGTCTCTCTCCCGAGACCCCATTCCCCAGTCTCTCTCCCAAGCCCCCATTCCCCAGTCTCTCTCCCTGAGCCCACATTCCCCAGTCTCTCTCTCCCAAGCCCCCATTCCCAAGTCTCTCTCTCTCCCCGAGCCGACATTCCTCAGTTTCTCTTCCTGAGCCCATATTCCCCAGTCTCTCTCCCAAGACCCCATTCCCCAGTCTCTCTCCCGAGACCCCATTCCCCAGTCTCTCTCTCCCCGAGCGCACATTCCTCAGTCCCTCTCCCCGAGCCCCCATTCCCCAGTCTCTCTCCCAAGACCCCATTCCCCAGTCTCTCTCCCGAGACCCCATTCCCCAGTCTCTCTCTCCCCGAGCGCACATTCCTCAGTCCCTCTCCCCGAGACCACATTCCCCAGTCTCTCTTCCTGAGCCCCCATTCCCCAGTCTCTCTCCCAAGCCCCCATTCCCCAGTCTCTCTCCTGAGCCCACATTCCCCAGTCTCTCTCTCCCAAGCCCCCATTCCCCAGTCTCCCTCCCAAGCCCCATTCCCCAGTCTCTCTCCTGAGACCCCATTCCCCAGTCTCTCTCTCCCCCAAGCCCCCATTCCCCAGTCTCTCTCTCCCTGAGCCCACATTCCCCAGTCTCTCTCCCAAGCCCCCATTCCCCAGTCTCTCTCTCCCTGGGCCCCCAGTCCCGAGACTCTCGCCCAAGCCCCCATTCCCCAGTCTCTCTCCCCGAGACCCCATTCCCCAGTCTCTCTCCCTGAGCCCACATTCCCCAGTCAGTCTCTCTCCCAAGACCCCATTCCCCAGTCTCTCTCCCTGAGCCCCCATCCCCCAGTCTCTCTCTCCCGAGACCCCATTCCCCAGTCTCTCTCTCCCTGAGCCCCCATTCCCCAGTCTCTCTCCCCGAGACCCCATTCCCCAGTCTCTCTCTCCCTGAGCCCCTATTCCCCAGTCTCTCTCTCCCTGAGCCCCCATTCCCCAGTCTCCATCTCTCCCCGAGCCCCCATTCCCCAGTCTCCATCTCTCCCCGAGCCCCCATTCCCCAGTCTCCATCTCTCCCTGAGCCCCCATTCCCCAGTCTCCATCTTTCCCCGAGCCCCCATTCCCCAGTCTCTCTCTTTCCCTGAGCCCCCATTCCCCAGTCTCTCTCTCTCCCCGAGCCCCCATTCCCCAGTCTCTCTCTCCCTGAGCCCCCATTCCCCAGTCTCCATCTCTCCCCGAGCCCCCATTCCCCAGTCTCCATCTCTCCCCGAGCCCCCATTCCCCAGTCTCTCTCCCTGAGCCCCCAATTCCCAGTCTCCATCTCTCCCCGAGCCCCCATTCCCCAGTCTCCATCTCTCCCCGAGCCCCCATTCCCCAGTCTCCATCTTTCCCCGAGCCCCCATTCCCCAGTCTCTCTCTCTCCCTGAGCCCCCATTCCCCAGTCTCTCTCTCCCTGAGCCCCCATTCCCCAGTCTCTCTCTCCCTGAGCCCCCATTCCCCAGTCTCTCTCCGAGCCCCCATTCCCCAGTCTCTCTCCCAAGCCCCCATTCCCCAGTCTCCATCTTTCCCCGAGCCCCCATTCCCCAGTCTCTCTCTCTCCCTGAGCCCCCATTCCCCAGTCTCTCTCTCCCAAGCCCACATTCCCCAGTCTCTCTCCCAAGCCCCCATTCCCCAGTCTCTCTCTCCCAAACCCCATTCCCCAGTCTCTCTCTCCCTGAGCCCCTATTCCCCAGTCTCCATCTCTCCCCGAGCCCCCATTCCCCAGTCTCTCTCTTTCCCTGAGCCCCCATTCCCCAGTCTCTCTCTTTCCCTGAGCCCCCATTCCCCAGTCTCTCTCTCTCCCCGAGCCCCCATTCCCCAGTCTCTCTCTCCCTGAGCCCCCATTCCCCAGTCTCCATCTCTCCCCGAGCCCCCATTCCCCAGTCTCTCTCCCTGAGCCCCCAATCCCCAGTCTCCATCTCTCCCCGAGCCCCCATTCCCCAGTCTCCATCTCTCCCCGAGCCCCCATTCCCCAGTCTCTCTCTTTCCCTGAGCCCCCATTCCCCAGTCTCTCTCTCCCTGAGCCCCCATTCCCCAGTCTCTCTCTCCCTGAGCCCCCATTCCCCAGTCTCTCTCCGAGCCCCCATTCTCCAGTCTCTCTCCCAAGCCCCCATTCCCCAGTCTCCATCTTTCCCCGAGCCCCCATTCCCCAGTCTCTCTCTCTCCCTGAGCCCCCATTCCCCAGTCTCTCTCTCCCAAGCCCACATTCCCCAGTCTCTCTCCCAAGCCCCCATTGCCCAGTCTCTCTCTCCCAAGCCCCCATTCCCCAGTCTCTCTCTCCCAAGCCCCCATTCCCCAGTCTCTCTCTCCCTGAGCCCCTATCCCCCAGTCTCCATCTCTCCCCGAGCCCCCATTCCCCAGTCTCTCTCTCCCTGAGCTCACATTCCCCAGTCTCTCTCCCAAGCCCCCGTTCCCCAGTCTCTCTCTCCCTGAGCCCCTATCCCCCAGTCTCCATCTCTCCCCGAGCCCCCATTCCCCAGTCTCTCTCTCCCTGAGCCCCCAATCCCCAGTCTCTCTCTCCCTGAGCCCACATTTCCCAGTCTCTCTCCCCGAGACCACATTCCCCAGTCTCTCTCTCCCTGAGCCCCCATTCCCCAGTCTCTCTCCCTGAGCCCCCATTCCCCAGTCTCTCTCTCCCAAGCCCCCATTCCACAGTCTCTCTCTCCCTGAGCCCCCATTCCTCAGTCTCTCTCTCCCTGAGCCCCCATTCCTCAGTCTCTCTCTCCCTGAGCCCACATTCCCCAGTCTCTCTCTCCCTGAGACCCCATTCCCCAGTCTGCATCTCTCCCTGAGCCCTCATTCCCCAGTCTCTCCCTCCCAAGTCCCCATTCCCCAGTCTCTCTCTCCCTGAGCCCACGTTCCCCAGTCTCCATCTCTCCCTGAGACCCCATTCCCCAGTCTCTCTCCCTGAGCCCATTCCCGTCTCCATCTCTCCTGAGACCCTATTCCCCAGTCTCTCTCTCCCTGAGACCCCATTCCCCAGTCTCCATCTCTCCCTGAGACCCCATTCCCCAGTCTCCATCTCTCCCAGAGACCCCATTCCCCAGTCTCTCTCCCTGAGCCCATTCCCAAGTCTCCATCTCTCCTGAGACCCCATTCCCAAGTCTCCATCTCTCCTGAGACCCCATTCCCCCTCCCTGAGCCCATTCCCAAGTCTCCATCTCTCCTGAGACCCTATTCCCCAGTCTCTCTCATTGAGCCTATTCCCAAGTCTCCATCTCTCCCTGAGACCCCATTTCCTAGTCTCTCTCCCTGAGCCCATTCCCAAGTCTCCATCTTTCCTGAGACCCTATTCCCCAGTCTCTCTCCCTGAGCCCACATTCCCCAGTCTCTCTCTCCCTGAGCCCCCATTCCCCAGTCTCTCTCCCAAGCCCCCATTCCCCAGTCTCTCTCCCGAGACCCCATTCCCCAGTCTCTCTCCCGAGACCCCCATTCCCCAGTCTCTCTCCCTGAGCCCACATTCCCCAGTCTCTCTCTCCCAAGCCCCCATTCCCAAGTCTCTCTCTCTCCCCGAGCCCACATTCCTCAGTCTCTCTTCCTGAGCCCACATTCCCCAGTCTCTCTCCCGAGACCCCATTCCCCAGTCTCTCTCCCAAGCCCCCATTCCCCAGTCTCTCTCCCTGAGCCCACATTCCCCAGTCTCTCTCTCCCAAGCCCCCATTCCCAAGTCTCTCTCTCTCCCCGAGCCGACATTCCTCAGTTTCTCTTCCTGAGCCCATATTCCCCAGTCTCTCTCCCAAGACCCCATTCCCCAGTCTCTCTCCCGAGACCCCATTCCCCAGTCTCTCTCTCCCCGAGCGCACATTCCTCAGTCCCTCTCCCCGAGCCCCCATTCCCCAGTCTCTCTCCCAAGACCCCATTCCCCAGTCTCTCTCCCGAGACCCCATTCCCCAGTCTCTCTCTCCCCGAGCGCACATTCCTCAGTCCCTCTCCCCGAGACCACATTCCCCAGTCTCTCTTCCTGAGCCCCCATTCCCCAGTCTCTCTCCCAAGCCCCCATTCCCCAGTCTCTCTCCTGAGCCCACATTCCCCAGTCTCTCTCTCCCAAGCCCCCATTCCCCAGTCTCCCTCCCAAGCCCCATTCCCCAGTCTCTCTCCTGAGACCCCATTCCCCAGTCTCTCTCTCCCCCAAGCCCCCATTCCCCAGTCTCTCTCTCCCTGAGCCCACATTCCCCAGTCTCTCTCCCAAGCCCCCATTCCCCAGTCTCTCTCTCCCTGGGCCCCCCAGTCCCGAGGACTCTCGCCCAAGCCCCCATTCCCCAGTCTCTCTCCCTGAGACCCCATTCCCCAGTCTCTCTACCTGAGCCCACATTCCCCAGTCTCTCTCTCTCCCAAGCCCCCATTCCCCAGTCTCTCTCTCCCTGAGCCCCCATTCCCCAGTCTCTCTCCCAAGCCCCCATTCCCCAGTCTCTCTCCCCGAGACCCCATTCCCCAGTCTCTCTCCCTGAGCCCACATTCCCCAGTCAGTCTCTCTCCCAAGACCCCATTCCCCAGTCTCTCTCCCAAGCCCCCATTCCCCAGTCTCTCTCTCCCTGAGCCCCCATTCCCCAGTCTCTCTCCCAAGCCCCCATTCCCCAGTCTCTCTCCCCGAGACCCCATTCCCCAGTCTCTCTCCCTGAGCCCACATTCCCCAGTCAGTTTCTCTCCCAAGACCCCATTCCCCAGTCTCTCTCCCTGAGCCCCCATTCCCCAGTCTCTCTCTCCCTGAGCCCCCATTCCCCAGTCTCTCTCCCCGAGACCCCATTCCCCAGTCTCTCTCTCCCTGAGCCCCTATTCCCCAGTCTCTCTCTCCCTGAGCCCCCATTCCCCAGTCTCCATCTCTCCCCGAGCCCCCATTCCCCAGTCTCCATCTCTCCCTGAGCCCCCATTCCCCAGTCTCCATCTCTCCCTGAGCCCCCATTCCCCAGTCTCCCATCTTTCCCCGAGCCCCCATTCCCCAGTCTCTCTCTTTCCCTGAGCCCCCATTCCCCAGTCTCTCTCTCCCCGAGCCCCCATTCCCCAGTCTCTCTCTCCCTGAGCCCCCATTCCCCAGTCTCCATCTCTCCCCGAGCCCCATTCCCCAGTCTCCATCTCTCCCCGAGCCCCCATTCCCCAGTCTCTCTCCCTGAGCCCCCAATTCCCAGTCTCCATCTCTCCCCGAGCCCCCATTCCCCAGTCTCCATCTCTCCCCGAGCCCCCATTCCCCAGTCTCCATCTTTCCCCGAGCCCCCATTCCCCAGTCTCTCTCTCTCCCTGAGCCCCCATTCCCCAGTCTCTCTCTCCCTGAGCCCCCATTCCCCAGTCTCTCTCTCCCTGAGCCCCCATTCCCCAGTCTCTCTCCGAGCCCCCATTCCCCAGTCTCTCTCCCAAGCCCCCATTCCCCAGTCTCCATCTTTCCCCGAGCCCCCATTCCCCAGTCTCTCTCTCTCCCTGAGCCCCCATTCCCCAGTCTCTCTCTCCCAAGCCCACATTCCCCAGTCTCTCTCCCAAGCCCCCATTCCCCAGTCTCTCTCTCCCAAGCCCCCATTCCCCAGTCTCTCTCTCCCTGAGCCCCTATTCCCCAGTCTCCATCTCTCCCCGAGCCCCCATTCCCCAGTCTCTCTCTTTCCCTGAGCCCCCATTCCCCAGTCTCTCTCTCTCCCCGAGCCCCCATTCCCCAGTCTCTCTCTCCCTGAGCCCCCATTCCCAGTCTCCATCTCTCCCCGAGCCCCCATTCCCCAGTCTCTCTCCCTGAGCCCCCAATCCTCAGTCTCCATCTCTCCCCGAGCCCCCATTCCCCAGTCTCCATCTCTCCCCGAGCCCCCATTCCCCAGTCTCTCTCTTTCCCTGAGCCCCCATTCCCCAGTCTCTCTCTCCCTGAGCCCCCATTCCCCAGTCTCTCTCTCCCTGAGCCCCCATTCCCCAGTCTCTCTCCGAGCCCCCATTCTCCAGTCTCTCTCCCAAGCCCCCATTCCCCAGTCTCCATCTTTCCCCGAGCCCCCATTCCCCAGTCTCTCTCTCTCCCTGAGCCCCCATTCCCCAGTCTCTCTCTCCCAAGCCCACATTCCCCAGTCTCTCTCCCAAGCCCCCATTGCCCAGTCTCTCTCTCCCAAGCCCCCATTCCCCAGTCTCTCTCTCCCAAGCCCCCATTCCCCAGTCTCTCTCTCCCTGAGCCCCTATCCCCCAGTCTCCATCTCTCCCCGAGCCCCCATTCCCCAGTCTCTCTCTCCCTGAGCTCACATTCCCCAGTCTCTCTCCCAAGCCCCCGTTCCCCAGTCTCTCTCTCCCTGAGCCCCTATCCCCCAGTCTCCATCTCTCCCCGAGCCCCCATTCCCCAGTCTCTCTCTCCCTGAGCCCCCAATCCCCAGTCTCTCTCTCCCTGAGCCCACATATCCCAGTCTCTCTCCCCGAGACCACATTCCCCAGTCTCTCTCTCCCTGAGCCCCCATTCCCCAGTCTATCTCCCTGAGCCCCCATTCCCCAGTCTCTCTCTCCCAAGCCCCCATTCCACAGTCTCTCTCCCCGAGCCCCCATTCCTCAGTCTCTCTCTCCCTGAGCCCACATTCCCCAGTCTCTCTCTCCCTGAGACCCCATTCCCCAGTCTCTCTCTCCCTGAGCCCACATTCCCCAGTTTCCATCTCTCCCTGAGACCCCATTCCCCAGTCTCTCTCCCTGAGCCCATTCCCGTCTCCATCTCTCCTGAGACCCTATTCCCCAGTCTCTCTCTCCCTGAGACCCCATTCCCCAGTCTCCATCTCTCCCTGAGACCCCATTCCCCAGTCTCCATCTCTCCCAGAGACCCCATTCCCCAGTCTCTCTCCCTGAGCCCATTCCCAAGTCTCCATCTCTCCTGAGACCCCATTCCCAAGTCTCCATCTCTCCTGAGACCCCATTCCCCCTCCCTGAGCCCATTCCCAAGTCTCCATCTCTCCTGAGACCCTATTCCCCAGTCTCTCTCATTGAGCCTATTCCCAAGTCTCCATCTCTCCCTGAGACCCCATTTCCTAGTCTCTCTCCCTGAGCCCATTCCCAAGTCTCCATCTTTCCTGAGACCCTATTCCCCAGTCTCTCTCCCTGAGCCCACATTCCCCAGTCTCTCTCTCCCTGAGCCCCCATTCCCCAGTCTCTCTCCCAAGCCCCCATTCCCCAGTCTCTCTCCCGAGACCCCATTCCCCAGTCTCTCTCTCTCTGAGCCCACATTCCTCAGTCTCTCTTCCTGAGCCCACATTCCCCAGTCTCTCTCCCGAGACCCCATTCCCCAGTCTCTCTCCCAAGCCCCCATTCCCCAGTCTCTCTCCCTGAGCCCACATTCCCCAGTCTCTCTCTCCCAAGCCCCCATTCCCAAGTCTCTCTCTCTCCCCGAGCCGACATTCCTCAGTTTCTCTTCCTGAGCCCATATTCCCCAGTCTCTCTCCCAAGACCCCATTCCCCAGTCTCTCTCCCGAGACCCCATTCCCCAGTCTCTCTCTCCCCGAGCGCACATTCCTCAGTCCCTCTCCCCGAGCCCCCATTCCCCAGTCTCTCTCCCAAGACCCCATTCCCCAGTCTCTCTCCCGAGACCCCATTCCCCAGTCTCTCTCTCCCCGAGCGCACATTCCTCAGTCCCTCTCCCCGAGACCACATTCCCCAGTCTCTCTTCCTGAGCCCCCATTCCCCAGTCTCTCTCCCAAGCCCCCATTCCCCAGTCTCTCTCCTGAGCCCACATTCCCCAGTCTCTCTCTCCCAAGCCCCCATTCCCCAGTCTCCCTCCCAAGCCCCATTCCCCAGTCTCTCTCCTGAGACCCCATTCCCCAGTCTCTCTCTCCCCCAAGCCCCCATTCCCCAGTCTCTCTCTCCCTGAGCCCACATTCCCCAGTCTCTCTCCCAAGCCCCCATTCCCCAGTCTCTCTCTCCCTGGGCCCCCAGTCCCGAGACTCTCGCCCAAGCCCCCATTCCCCAGTCTCTCTCCCTGAGACCCCATTCCCCAGTCTCTCTACCTGAGCCCACATTCCCCAGTCTCTCTCTCTCCCAAGCCCCCATTCCCCAGTCTCTCTCTCCCTGAGCCCCCATTCCCCAGTCTCTCTCCCAAGCCCCCATTCCCCAGTCTCTCTCCCCGAGACCCCATTCCCCAGTCTCTCTCCCTGAGCCCACATTCCCCAGTCAGTCTCTCTCCCAAGACCCCATTCCCCAGTCTCTCTCCCTGAGCCCCCATTCCCCAGTCTCCATCTCTCCCCGAGCCCCCATTCCCCAGTCTCTCTCTTTCCCTGAGCCCCCATTCCCCAGTCTCTCTCTCCCTGAGCCCCCATTCCCCAGTCTCTCTCTCCCTGAGCCCCCATTCCCCAGTCTCTCTCCGAGCCCCCATTCTCCAGTCTCTCTCCCAAGCCCCCATTCCCCAGTCTCCATCTTTCCCCGAGCCCCCATTCCCCAGTCTCTCTCTCTCCCTGAGCCCCCATTCCCCAGTCTCTCTCTCCCAAGCCCACATTCCCCAGTCTCTCTCCCAAGCCCCCATTGCCCAGTCTCTCTCTCCCAAGCCCCCATTCCCCAGTCTCTCTCTCCCAAGCCCCCATTCCCCAGTCTCTCTCTCCCTGAGCCCCTATCCCCCAGTCTCCATCTCTCCCCGAGCCCCCATTCCCCAGTCTCTCTCTCCCTGAGCTCACATTCCCCAGTCTCTCTCCCAAGCCCCCGTTCCCCAGTCTCTCTCTCCCTGAGCCCCTATCCCCCAGTCTCCATCTCTCCCCGAGCCCCCATTCCCCAGTCTCTCTCTCCCTGAGCCCCCAATCCCCAGTCTCTCTCTCCCTGAGCCCACATTTCCCAGTCTCTCTCCCCGAGACCACATTCCCCAGTCTCTCTCTCCCTGAGCCCCCATTCCCCAGTCTCTCTCCCTGAGCCCCCATTCCCCAGTCTCTCTCTCCCAAGCCCCCATTCCACAGTCTCTCTCTCCCTGAGCCCCCATTCCTCAGTCTCTCTCTCCCTGAGCCCACATTCCCCAGTCGCTCTCTCCCTGAGACCCCATTCCCCAGTCTGCATCTCTCCCTGAGCCCCCATTCCCCAGTCTCTCCCTCCCAAGTCCCCATTCCCCAGTCTCTCTCTCCCTGAGCCCACGTTCCCCAGTTTCCATCTCTCCCTGAGACCCCATTCCCCAGTCTCTCTCCCTGAGCCCATTCCCGTCTCCATCTCTCCTGAGACCCTATTCCCCAGTCTCTCTCTCCCTGAGACCCCATTCCCCAGTCTCCATCTCTCCCTGAGACCCCATTCCCCAGTCTCCATCTCTCCCAGAGACCCCATTCCCCAGTCTCTCTCCCTGAGCCCATTCCCAAGTCTCCATCTCTCCTGAGACCCCATTCCCAAGTCTCCATCTCTCCTGAGACCCCATTCCCCCTCCCTGAGCCCATTCCCAAGTCTCCATCTTTCCTGAGACCCTATTCCCCAGTCTCTCTCCCTGAGCCCACATTCCCCAGTCTCTCTCTCCCTGAGCCCCCATTCCCCAGTCTCTCTCCCAAGCCCCCATTCCCCAGTCTCTCTCCCGAGACCCCATTCCCCAGTCTCTCTCCCAAGCCCCCATTCCCCAGTCTCTCTCCCGAGACCCCATTCCCCAGTCTCTCTCTCCCCGAGCCCACATTCCTCAGTCTCTCTTCCTGAGCCCACATTCCCCAGTCTCTCTCCCGAGACCCCATTCCCCAGTCTCTCTCCCAAGCCCCCATTCCCCAGTCTCTCTCCCTGAGCCCACATTCCCCAGTCTCTCTCTCCCAAGCCCCCATTCCCAAGTCTCTCTCTCTCCCCGAGCCGACATTCCTCAGTTTCTCTTCCTGAGCCCATATTCCCCAGTCTCTCTCCCAAGACCCCATTCCCCAGTCTCTCTCCCGAGACCCCATTCCCCAGTCTCTCTCTCCCCGAGCGCACATTCCTCAGTCCCTCTCCCCGAGCCCCCATTCCCCAGTCTCTCTCCCAAGACCCCATTCCCCAGTCTCTCTCCCGAGACCCCATTCCCCAGTCTCTCTTCCTGAGCCCCCATTCCCCAGTCTCTCTCCCAAGCCCCCATTCCCCAGTCTCTCTCCTGAGCCCACATTCCCCAGTCTCTCTCTCCCAAGCCCCCATTCCCCAGTCTCCCTCCCAAGCCCCATTCCCCAGTCTCTCTCCTGAGACCCCATTCCCCAGTCTCTCTCTCCCCCAAGCCCCCATTCCCCAGTCTCTCTCTCCCTGAGCCCACATTCCCCAGTCTCTCTCCCAAGCCCCCATTCCCCAGTCTCTCTCTCCCTGGGCCCCCAGTCCCGAGACTCTCGCCCAAGCCCCCATTCCCCAGTCTCTCTCCCTGAGACCCCATTCCCCAGTCTCTCTACGTGAGCCCACATTCCCCAGTCTCTCTCTCTCCCAAGCCCCCATTCCCCAGTCTCTCTCTCCCTGAGCCCCCATTCCCCAGTCTCTCTCCCAAGCCCCCATTCCCCAGTCTCTCTCCCCGAGACCCCATTCCCCAGTCTCTCTCCCTGAGCCCACATTCCCCAGTCAGTCTCTCTCCCAAGACCCCATTCCCCAGTCTCTCTCCCTGAGCCCCCATCCCCCAGTCTCTCTCTCCCGAGACCCCATTCCCCAGTCTCTCTCTCCCTGAGCCCCCATTCCCCAGTCTCTCTCCCCGAGACCCCATTCCCCAGTCTCTCTCTCCCTGAGCCCCTATTCCCCAGTCTCTCTCTCCCTGAGCCCCCATTCCCCAGTCTCCATCTCTCCCCGAGCCCCCATTCCCCAGTCTCCATCTCTCCCTGAGCCCCCATTCCCCAGTCTCCATCTCTCCCTGAGCCCCCATTCCCCAGTCTCCATCTTTCCCCGAGCCCCCATTCCCCAGTCTCTCTCTTTCCCTGAGCCCCCATTCCCCAGTCTCTCTCTCCCCGAGCCCCCATTCCCCAGTCTCTCTCTCCCTGAGCCCCCATTCCCCAGTCTCCATCTCTCCCCGAGCCCCCATTCCCCAGTCTCCATCTCTCCCCGAGCCCCCATTCCCCAGTCTCTCTCCCTGAGCCCCCAATTCCCAGTCTCCATCTCTCCCCGAGCCCCCATTCCCCAGTCTCCATCTCTCCCCGAGCCCCCATTCCCCAGTCTCCATCTTTCCCCGAGCCCCCATTCCTCAGTCTCTCTCTCTCCCTGAGCCCCCATTCCCCAGTCTCTCTCTCCCTGAGCCCCCATTCCCCAGTCTCTCTCTCCCTGAGCCCCCATTCCCCAGTCTCTCTCCGAGCCCCCATTCCCCAGTCTCTCTCCCAAGCCCCCATTCCCCAGTCTCCATCTTTCCCCGAGCCCCCATTCCCCAGTCTCTCTCTCTCCCTGAGCCCCCATTCCCCAGTCTCTCTCTCCCAAGCCCACATTCCCCAGTCTCTCTCCCAAGCCCCCATTCCCCAGTCTCTCTCTCCCAAGCCCCCATTCCCCAGTCTCTCTCTCCCTGAGCCCCTATTCCCCAGTCTCCATCTCTCCCCGAGCCCCCATTCCCCAGTCTCTCTCTTTCCCTGAGCCCCCATTCCCCAGTCTCTCTCTTTCCCTGAGCCCCCATTCCCCAGTCTCTCTCTCTCCCCGAGCCCCCATTCCCCAGTCTCTCTCTCCCTGAGCCCCCATTCCCCAGTCTCCATCTCTCCCCGAGCCCCCATTCCCCAGTCTCTCTCCCTGAGCCCCCAATCCTCAGTCTCCATCTCTCCCCGAGCCCCCATTCCCCAGTCTCCATCTCTCCCCGAGCCCCCATTCCCCAGTCTCTCTCTTTCCCTGAGCCCCCATTCCCCAGTCTCTCTCTCCCTGAGCCCCCATTCCCCAGTCTCTCTCTCCCTGAGCCCCCATTCCCCAGTCTCTCTCCGAGCCCCCATTCTCCAGTCTCTCTCCCAAGCCCCCATTCCCCAGTCTCCATCTTTCCCCGAGCCCCCATTCCCCAGTCTCTCTCTCTCCCTGAGCCCCCATTCCCCAGTCTCTCTCTCCCAAGCCCACATTCCCCAGTCTCTCTCCCAAGCCCCCATTGCCCAGTCTCTCTCTCCCAAGCCCCCATTCCCCAGTCTCTCTCTCCCAAGCCCCCATTCCCCAGTCTCTCTCTCCCTGAGCCCCTATCCCCCAGTCTCCATCTCTCCCCGAGCCCCCATTCCCCAGTCTCTCTCTCCCTGAGCCCCCAATCCCCAGTCTCTCTCTCCCTGAGCCCACATTTCCCAGTCTCTCTCCCCGAGACCACATTCCCCAGTCTCTCTCTCCCTGAGCCCCCATTCCCCAGTCTCTCTCCCTGAGCCCCCATTCCCCAGTCTCTCTCTCCCAAGCCCCCATTCCACAGTCTCTCTCTCCCTGAGCCCCCATTCCTCAGTCTCTCTCTCCCTGAGCCCACATTCCCCAGTCTCTCTCTCCCTGAGACCCCATTCCCCAGTCTGCATCTCTCCCTGAGCCCCCATTCCCCAGTCTCTCCCTCCCAAGTCCCCATTCCCCAGTCTCTCTCTCCCTGAGCCCACGTTCCCCAGTTTCCATCTCTCCCTGAGACCCCATTCCCCAGTCTCTCTCCCTGAGCCCATTCCCGTCTCCATCTCTCCTGAGACCCTATTCCCCAGTCTCTCTCTCCCTGAGACCCCATTCCCCAGTCTCCATCTCTCCCTGAGACCCCATTCCCCAGTCTCCATCTCTCCCAGAGACCCCATTCCCCAGTCTCTCTCCCTGAGCCCATTCCCAAGTCTCCATCTCTCCTGAGACCCCATTCCCAAGTCTCCATCTCTCCTGAGACCCCATTCCCCCTCCCTGAGCCCATTCCCAAGTCTCCATCTCTCCTGAGACCCTATTCCCCAGTCTCTCTCATTGAGCCTATTCCCAAGTCTCCATCTCTCCCTGAGACCCCATTTCCTAGTCTCTCTCCCTGAGCCCATTCCCAAGTCTCCATCTTTCCTGAGACCCTATTCCCCAGTCTCTCTCCCTGAGCCCACATTCCCCAGTCTCTCTCTCCCTGAGCCCCCATTCCCCAGTCTCTCTCCCAAGCCCCCATTCCCCAGTCTCTCTCCCGAGACCCCATTCCCCAGTCTCTCTTCCTGAGCCCACATTCCCCAGTCTCTCTCCCGAGACCCCATTCCCCAGTCTCTCTCCCAAGCCCCATTCCCCAGTCTCTCTCCCCGAGCCCACATTCCTCAGTCTCTCTTCCTGAGCCCACATTCCCCAGTCTCTCTCCCGAGACCCCATTCCCCAGTCTCTCTCCCAAGCCCCCATTCCCCAGTCTCTCTCCCTGAGCCCACATTCCCCAGTCTCTCTCTCCCAAGCCCCCATTCCCAAGTCTCTCTCTCTCCCCGAGCCGACATTCCTCAGTTTCTCTTCCTGAGCCCATATTCCCCAGTCTCTCTCCCAAGACCCCATTCCCCAGTCTCTCTCCCGAGACCCCATTCCCCAGTCTCTCTCTCCCCGAGCCGACATTCCTCAGTCCCTCTCCCCGAGCCCCCATTCCCCAGTCTCTCTCCCAAGACCCCATTCCCCAGTCTCTCTCCCGAGACCCCATTCCCCAGTCTCTCTCTCCCCGAGCGCACATTCCTCAGTCCCTCTCCCCGAGCCCCCATTCCCCAGTCTCTCTCCCAAGACCCCATTCCCCAGTCTCTCTCCCGAGACCCCATTCCCCAGTCTCTCTCTCCCCGAGCGCACATTCCTCAGTCTCTCTCCCCGAGACCACATTCCCCAGTCTCTCTTCCTGAGCCCCCATTCCCCAGTCTCTCTCCCAAGCCCCATTCCCCAGTCTCTCTCCTGAGACCCCATTCCCCAGTCTCTCTCTCCCAAGCCCCCATTCCCCAGTCTCTCTCCTGAGCCCACATTCCCCAGTCTCTCTCTCCCAAGCCCCCATTCCCCAGTCTCCCTCCCAAGCCCCATTCCCCAGTCTCTCTCCTGAGACCCCATTCCCCAGTCTCTCTCTCCCCCAAGCCCCCATTCCCCAGTCTCTCTCTCCCTGAGCCCACATTCCCCAGTCTCTCTCCCAAGCCCCCATTCCCCAGTCTCTCTCTCCCTGGGCCCCCAGTCCCGAGACTCTCGCCCAAGCCCCCATTCCCCAGTCTCTCTCCCTGAGACCCCATTCCCCAGTCTCTCTACCTGAGCCCACATTCCCCAGTCTCTCTCTCTCCCAAGCCCCCATTCCCCAGTCTCTCTCTCCCTGAGCCCCCATTCCCCAGTCTCTCTCCCAAGCCCCCATTCCCCAGTCTCTCTCCCCGAGACCCCATTCCCCAGTCTCTCTCCCTGAGCCCACATTCCCCAGTCAGTCTCTCTCCCAAGACCCCATTCCCCAGTCTCTCTCCCTGAGCCCCCATCCCCCAGTCTCTCTCTCCCGAGACCCCATTCCCCAGTCTCTCTCTCCCTGAGCCCCCATTCCCCAGTCTCTCTCCCCGAGACCCCATTCCCCAGTCTCTCTATCCCTGAGCCCCTATTCCCCAGTCTCTCTCTCCCTGAGCCCCCATTCCCCAGTCTCCATCTCTCCCCGAGCCCCCATTCCCCAGTCTCCATCTCTCCCTGAGCCCCCATTCCCCAGTCTCCATCTCTCCCTGAGCCCCCATTCCCCAGTCTCCATCTTTCCCCGAGCCCCCATTCCCCAGTCTCTCTCTTTCCCTGAGCCCCCATTCCCCAGTCTCTCTCTCCCCGAGCCCCCATTCCCCAGTCTCTCTCTCCCTGAGCCCCCATTCCCCAGTCTCCATCTCTCCCCGAGCCCCCATTCCCCAGTCTCCATCTCTCCCCGAGCCCCCATTCCCCAGTCTCTCTCCCTGAGCCCCCAATTCCCAGTCTCCATCTCTCCCCGAGCCCCCATTCCCCAGTCTCCATCTCTCCCCGAGCCCCCATTCCCCAGTCTCCATCTTTCCCCGAGCCCCCATTCCCCAGTCTCTCTCTCTCCCTGAGCCCCCATTCCCCAGTCTCTCTCTCCCTGAGCCCCCATTCCCCAGTCTCTCTCTCCCTGAGCCCCCATTCCCCAGTCTCTCTCCGAGCCCCCATTCCCCAGTCTCTCTCCCAAGCCCCCATTCCCCAGTCTCCATCTTTCCCCGAGCCCCCATTCCCCAGTCCCTCTCTCTCCCTGAGCCCCCATTCCCCAGTCTCTCTCTCCCAAGCCCACATTCCCCAGTCTCTCTCCCAAGCCCCCATTCCCCAGTCTCTCTCTCCCAAGCCCCCATTCCCCAGTCTCTCTCTCCCTGAGCCCCTATTCCCCAGTCTCCATCTCTCCCCGAGCCCCCATTCCCCAGTCTCTCTCTTTCCCTGAGCCCCCATTCCCCAGTCTCTCTCTTTCCCTGAGCCCCCATTCCCCAGTCTCTCTCTCTCCCCGAGCCCCCATTCCCCAGTCTCTCTCTCCCTGAGCCCCCATTCCCCAGTCTCCATCTCTCCCCGAGCCCCCATTCCCCAGTCTCTCTCCCTGAGCCCCCAATCCTCAGTCTCCATCTCTCCCCGAGCCCCCATTCCCCAGTCTCCATCTCTCCCCGAGCCCCCATTCCCCAGTCTCTCTCTTTCCCTGAGCCCCCATTCCCCAGTCTCTCTCTCCCTGAGCCCCCATTCCCCAGTCTCTCTCTCCCTGAGCCCCCATTCCCCAGTCTCTCTCCGAGCCCCCATTCTCCAGTCTCTCTCCCAAGCCCCCATTCCCCAGTCTCCATCTTTCCCCGAGCCCCCATTCCCCAGTCTCTCTCTCTCCCTGAGCCCCCATTCCCCAGTCTCTCTCTCCCAAGCCCACATTCCCCAGTCTCTCTCCCAAGCCCCCATTGCCCAGTCTCTCTCTCCCAAGCCCCCATTCCCCAGTCTCTCTCTCCCAAGCCCCCATTCCCCAGTCTCTCTCTCCCTGAGCCCCTATCCCCCAGTCTCCATCTCTCCCCGAGCCCCCATTCCCCAGTCTCTCTCTCCCTGAGCTCACATTCCCCAGTCTCTCTCCCAAGCCCCCGTTCCCCAGTCTCTCTCTCCCTGAGCCCCTATCCCCCAGTCTCCATCTCTCCCCGAGCCCCCATTCCCCAGTCTCTCTCTCCCTGAGCCCCCAATCCCCAGTCTCTCTCTCCCTGAGCCCACATTTCCCAGTCTCTCTCCCCGAGACCACATTCCCCAGTCTCTCTCTCCCTGAGCCCCCATTCCCCAGTCTCTCTCCCTGAGCCCCCATTCCCCAGTCTCTCTCTCCCAAGCCCCCATTCCACAGTCTCTCTCTCCCTGAGCCCCCATTCCTCAGTCTCTCTCTCCCTGAGCCCACATTCCCCAGTCTCTCTCTCCCTGAGACCCCATTCCCCAGTCTGCATCTCTCCCTGAGCCCCCATTCCCCAGTCTCTCCCTCCCAAGTCCCCATTCCCCAGTCTCTCTCTCCCTGAGCCCCCATTCCCCAGTCTCTCCCTCCCAAGTCCCCATTCCCCAGTCTCTCTCTCCCTGAGCCCACATTCCCCAGTTTCCATCTCTCCCTGAGACCCCATTCCCCAGTCTCTCTCCCTGAGCCCATTCCCGTCTCCATCTCTCCTGAGACCCTATTCCCCAGTCTCTCTCTCCCTGAGACCCCATTCCCCAGTCTCCATCTCTCCCTGAGACCCCATTCCCCAGTCTCCATCTCTCCCAGAGACCCCATTCCCCAGTCTCTCTCCCTGAGCCCATTCCCAAGTCTCCATCTCTCCTGAGACCCCATTCCCAAGTTTCCATCTCTCCTGAGACCCCATTCCCCCTCCCTGAGCCCATTCCCAAGTCTCCATCTCTCCTGAGACCCTATTCCCCAGTCTCTCTCATTGAGCCTATTCCCAAGTCTCCATCTCTCCCTGAGACCCCATTTCCTAGTCTCTCTCCCTGAGCCCATTCCCAAGTCTCCATCTTTCCTGAGACCCTATTCCCCAGTCTCTCTCCCTGAGCCCACATTCCCCAGTCTCTCTCTCCCTGAGCCCCCATTCCCCAGTCTCTCTCCCAAGCCCCCATTCCCCAGTCTCTCTCCCGAGACCCCATTCCCCAGTCTCTCTCTCCCCGAGCCCACATTCCTCAGTCTCTCTTCCTGAGCCCACATTCCCCAGTCTCTCTCCCGAGACCCCATTCCCCAGTCTCTCTCCCAAGCCCCCATTCCCCAGTCTCTCTCCCTGAGCCCACATTCCCCAGTCTCTCTCTCCCAAGCCCCCATTCCCAAGTCTCTCTCTCTCCCCGAGCCGACATTCCTCAGTTTCTCTTCCTGAGCCCATATTCCCCAGTCTCTCTCCCAAGACCCCATTCCCCAGTCTCTCTCCCGAGACCCCATTCCCCAGTCTCTCTCTCCCCGAGCGCACATTCCTCAGTCCCTCTCCCCGAGCCCCCATTCCCCAGTCTCTCTCCCAAGACCCCAATCCCCAGTCTCTCTCCCGAGACCCCATTCCCCAGTCTCTCTCTCCCCGAGCGCACATTCCTCAGTCCCTCTCCCCGAGACCACATTCCCCAGTCTCTCTTCCTGAGCCCCCATTCCCCAGTCTCTCTCCCAAGCCCCCATTCCCCAGTCTCTCTCCTGAGCCCACATTCCCCAGTCTCTCTCTCCCAAGCCCCCATTCCCCAGTCTCCCTCCCAAGCCCCATTCCCCAGTCTCTCTCCTGAGACCCCATTCCCCAGTCTCTCTCTCCCCCAAGCCCCCATTCCCCAGTCTCTCTCTCCCTGAGCCCACATTCCCCAGTCTCTCTCCCAAGCCCCCATTCCCCAGTCTCTCTCTCCCTGGGCCCCCAGTCCCGAGACTCTCGCCCAAGCCCCCATTCCCCAGTCTCTCTCCCTGAGACCCCATTCCCCAGTCTCTCTACCTGAGCCCACATTCCCCAGTCTCTCTCTCTCCCAAGCCCCCATTCCCCAGTCTCTCTCTCCCTGAGCCCCCATTCCCCAGTCTCTCTCCCAAGCCCCCATTCCCCAGTCTCTCTCCCCGAGACCCCATTCCCCAGTCTCTCTCCCTGAGCCCACATTCCCCAGTCAGTCTCTCTCCCAAGACCCCATTCCCCAGTCTCTCTCTCCCGAGACCCCATTCCCCAGTCTCTCTCCCCGAGACCCCATTCCCCAGTCTCTCTCTCCCTGAGCCCCTATTCCCCAGTCTCCATCTCTCCCCGAGCCCCCATTCCCCAGTCTCCATCTCTCCCCGAGCCCCCATTCCCCAGTCTCCATCTCTCCCTGAGCCCCCATTCCCCAGTCTCCATCTTTCCCCGAGCCCCCATTCCCCAGTCTCTCTCTTTCCCTGAGCCCCCATTCCCCAGTCTCTCTCTCTCCCCGAGCCCCCATTCCCCAGTCTCTCTCTCCCTGAGCCCCCATTCCCCAGTCTCCATCTCTCCCCGAGCCCCCATTCCCCAGTCTCCATCTCTCCCCGAGCCCCCATTCCCCAGTCTCTCTCCCTGAGCCCCCAATTCCCAGTCTCCATCTCTCCCCGAGCCCCCATTCCCCAGTCTCCATCTCTCCCCGAGCCCCCATTCCCCAGTCTCTCTCTCTCCCTGAGCCCCCATTCCCCAGTCTCTCTCTCCCTGAGCCCCCATTCCCCAGTCTCTCTCTCCCTGAGCCCCCATTCCCCAGTCTCTCTCCGAGCCCCCATTCCCCAGTCTCTCTCCCAAGCCCCCATTCCCCAGTCTCCATCTTTCCCCGAGCCCCCATTCCCCAGTCTCTCTCTCTCCCTGAGCCCCCATTCCCCAGTCTCTCTCTCCCAAGCCCACATTCCCCAGTCTCTCTCCCAAGCCCCCATTCCCCAGTCTCTCTCTCCCAAGCCCCCATTCCCCAGTCTCTCTCTCCCTGAGCCCCTATTCCCCAGTCTCCATCTCTCCCCGAGCCCCCATTCCCCAGTCTCTCTCTCCCTGAGCTCACATTCCCCAGTCTCTCTCCCAAGCCCCCATTCCCCAGTCTCTCTCTCCCTGAGCCCCTATCCCCCAGTCTCCATCTCTCCCCGAGCCCCCATTCCCCAGTCTCTCTCTCCCTGAGCCCCCAATCCCCAGTCTCTCTCTCCCTGAGCCCACATTTCCCAGTCTCTCTCCCCGAGACCACATTCCCCAGTCTCTCTCTCCCTGAGCCCCCATTTCCCAGTCTCTCTCCCTGAGCCCCCATTCCCCCGTCTCTCTCCCTGAGCCCCCATTCCCCAGTCTCTCTCTCCCAAGTCCCAATTCCACAGTCTCTCTCTCCCTGAGCCCCCATTCCCCAGTCTCTCTCTCCCTGAGCCCACATTCCCCAGTCTCTCTCTCCGAGACCCCATTCCCCAGTCTCTCCCTCCCAAGTCCCCATTCCCCAGTCTCTCTCTCCCTGAGCCCACATTCCCCAGTTTCCATCTCTCCCTGAGACCCCATTCCCCAGTCTCTCTCCCTGAGCCCATTCCCGTCTCCATCTCTCCTGAGACCCTATTCCCCAGTCTCTCTCTCCCTGAGACCCCATTCCCCAGTCTCCATCTCTCCCTGAGACCCCATTCCCCAGTCTCCATCTCTCCCAGAGACCCCATTCCCAAGTCTCCATCTCTCCTGAGACCCCATTCCCCAGTTTCTCTCCCTGAGCCCATTCCCAAGTCTCCATCTCTCCTGAGACCCCATTCCCAAGTCTCCATCTCTCCTGAGACCCCATTCCCCCTCCCTGAGCCCATTCCCAAGTCTCCATCTCTCCTGAGACCCTATTCCCCAGTCTCTCTCATTGAGCCTATTCCCAAGTCTCCATCTCTCCCTGAGACCCCATTTCCTAGTCTCTCTCCCTGAGCCCATTCCCAAGTCTCCATCTTTCCTGAGACCCTATTCCCCAGTCTCTCTCCCTGAGCCCACATTCCCCAGTCTCCATCTCTCCCAAGACCCCATTCCCGAGTCTCCATCTCCCCCTGAGACCCCATTCCCCAGTCTCCATCTCTCCCCGAGACCCCATTCCCCAGTCTCTCTCCTTGAGCCCCCATTCTTTTTTTTTATTCATTGATGGGATGTGGGCATCACTGGCTAGGCCTGCATTTAGTGCCCATCCCTAATTGCCCTTGAGAAGATGGTGGTGAGCCGCCTTCTTGAACCACTGCAGTCTCTCTCTTCCTAAGCCCACATTCCCCAGTCTCTCTTCCTGAGCCCACATTCCCCAGTCTCTCTTCCTGAGCCCACATTCCCCAGTCTCCATCTCTCCCCATGACCCCATTCCCCAGTCTCCATCTCTCCCAAGTCCCCATTCCCCAGTCTCTCTCCCCCCGAGACCCCATTCCCCAGTCTCCATCTCTCCCAAGTCCCCATTCCCCAGTCTCTCTCCCTGAGCCCACATTCCCCAGTCTCCATCTCTCCCGAGTCCCCATTCCCCAGTCTCCATCTCTCCAAGACCCCATTCCCCAGTCTCCATCTCTCCCCGAGACCCCATTCCCCAGTCTCTCTCCCTGAGCCCACATTCCCCAGTCTCCATCTCTCCCAAGCCCCCATTCCCCAGTCTCCATCTTTCCCAAACCCCCATTCCCCAGTCTCCATCTTTCCCCGAGACCCCATTCCCCAGTCTCTCTCCCTGAGCCCACATTCCCCAGTCTCCATCTCTCCCGAGCCCCCATTCCCCAGTCTCCATCTTTCCCAAACCCCCATTCCCCAGTCTCTCTCCCGAGCCTCCATTCCTCAGTATCCATCTCTCCCTGATCCTCCATTTCCCAGTCTTTATCTCCCCCTAAACCCCATTCCCGTTTTCATCTCCCTGCGCCCCCATTCCCCCATCTTCATCTCTTCCCCCCTCCACTCTTAAGCCCCTCCACCCTATTACAGACCTCCCCCGATTCCCAACTCTCCAGTCCCCTCCCGTCTGCACTCCTCGCTGTCACAGCTCTCTATGGTGGCGGTCCGGTGACATCAACAAGCCAGAGGTTTCCACAACGGCATTAGTATACCCCCCTCAATCCAAGTTCCATTCTTTGAGGTATTTTTAATACTTTTTCACAAAGCTAAGTACAGAAGAAGAGGGCCATTCAGCCCATCTAGCTTATTGTGCCACTGAAACCTACAACCTGCCCAAATGCCTCTTGGATGATGCCAGTGTTTTTGCCCCTCTCCAGAGTTCATTCCAAGCATCAACTTGTGATGAAGGGCTTCTTGACATCACTCCTGAACTTGTCTTTGACCAGTTTATACCTGTCTCTCCTTGTCCTAACTTACTATACAACTCCAACAGTGGCTCAGATTAACCTTTTCTATTCCACTTCTTTACCACTGTGAGGTCTCTTCTTATTTGCCTCTTTTCAAAGCTCAAGTGTTTAGGTTTTTCTTCAGCGGGAAGCCCCTCTGATATTAGGGATCGGCCTCATGGCCCTTCCTTGCAGCGTTTCCTTGATTGGATGCCTCCCTTGTAAATCAATGATCTGAGCCTACACCACATGATGTTATCCAATGCTGTTTTTCAAAGGTACCTAGAATCTAATTTGGCTTCACCTTACACGGAGTCCAACTTGTCAAAAACTGTGCTGCCCCCATCCTGTCCCTAACAATGACCCACTCACCCATCAAACCGCCCCAGATGGCTGGTGCAGGAAATGATGATGGCACCCTGATGTGTAAGGAGTTTCTTCTGAGCACGTTGTCGGGGTATAGTAGAGTGAGCTTTGCATTACTCTGTAGCTAGCCATGTGTCACATTTTGGTATTTTTTTTTACCATTTATCCATAGAAGGTTTTGGGAAAATAAAAGTTCTTTTGAAACATTGTGTTTTAAAGCATATCCTTTTAATAAGTTTTTTTTTAAAAGCTCTGAGATAATAGACAGTTAAGATGTTAATGAGCTAGGTTTGATATTATTTCTCCCTAGACTGTAAATAATAACCAATTCATTAGTCTGTCATTGAATCAAGAAACACTTTACACCCATTAAGTTGGATAGTCTTTGATCCCTTTCTGGCTGTGAACAGAGGGAGATAAAATGCAGAGACAGCGACACGATGGTAGTCATGTTTTTGAAACAGAAAGCTGCCAGGGAGTCAGGCTCAGAAAAGCCTGCAAGTAAGTTAGAATGTAAGAGCAGAACCAGGAATTATTCTGTTTAAGTCAAGCAAGACGAGCCATCGATGTGGGGAAGTGTAGTGAGCTCATTATTTTCTTATTATGTGAAAACAAATTGTACTGATTCAAGTAATTAAATCCAATATAACTGTGAAATTAAGCAGCTTAATGATTTGTACCTGGCCTCATCTCACCAAGTGGATGTTTGGTTCTCCTCCAAAGAAATTGAAGAAGCATATATGTGAAAGAGATGAACCTGCAGTTCAGGTCACAAGGGGGCCCTGTTGTTACAACCCCAGGGTTTATCGTATAGTTAGATATTGGGCAGTACAGGCACACTCCTGAACACAGTCAGTCTGCTTATAGGCGTGACCAGCACCGCTGTACCCCAGAGATTGTTTAAGGTAATACGCAAATTTGTAACGCTCTGCTATACCTGACCCAGGGAGCTTTTTTGATATCTTTATGGGATGTGGGCATTGCTGGCAAGGCCAGCATTTATTGCCCATCCGTAATTGCCCTTGAGAAGGTGGTGGTGAGCCGCCTTCTCGAGCCGCTGCAGTGTGAAGGTACTCCCGTAGTGCAGTTAGGGAGGGAGTTCCAGGATTTTGACCCAGCAACGATGAAGGATCGGCAATGTATTTCCAAGTCAAGATGGTGTGTGACTTGGAGGGGAACCTGGAGGTGGTGGTGTTCCCATGTGCCTGCTGCCTTGCCCTTCTAGATGGAAGAGGGCGCGGGTTTGGGAGGTGCTGCCGAAGAAGCCTTGGCGAGTTGCTGCAGAGCATCTTGTAGATGGTACACACTGCAGCCACGGTATGCCGGTGGTGGAGGGAGTGAATGTTTAAGGTGGTGGATGGGGTACCAAACAAGTGGGCTGCTTTGTCCTGGATGGTGTCGAGCTTCTTGAGTGTTGTTGGAGCTGCACTCATCCAGGCAAGTGGAGAGTATTCCATCACACTCCTTACTTGTGCCTTGTAGATGGTGGAAAGGCTTTGGGGAGTCAGGAGGTGAGACACTCGCCACAGAATACCTAGCCTCTGACCTGCTCTTGTTACCACAGTATTTATGTGGCTGGTCCAGTTAAGTTTCTGGTCAATGGTGTCCCCCAGGA
This sequence comes from Somniosus microcephalus, assembly GCF_052327205.1. Taxonomy (NCBI): domain Eukaryota; kingdom Metazoa; phylum Chordata; class Chondrichthyes; order Squaliformes; family Somniosidae; genus Somniosus; species Somniosus microcephalus. The sequence goes on from NC_140987.1 coordinate 79,628,220, forward strand.
TGTTGATGGTGGGGAATTTGGCGATCGTAATGCCGTTGAATGTCAGGGGCGGTGAATAGACTCTCGCTTGTTGGAGATAGTCATTGCCTGGCACTTCTGTGGCACGAATGTTACCTGCCACTTATCAGTCCAAGCCTGATCATCGTCCAGGTCTTGTTGCATGTGGGCATGGACTGCTTCATTATCTGAGGAGTTGTGAATGGCACTGAACACTGTGCAGTCATCAGCGAACATCCCCATTTCTGACCTTATGTTGGAGGGAAGGTCATTGATGAAGCAGCTGAAGATGATTGGGTCTAGGACAGTGCCCTGAGGAACTCCTGCAGTGATATCCTGGGGCTGTGATGATTGACCTCCAACCACCACAACCATCTTCCTTTGCGCTATGTATGACTCCAGCCAGTGGAGAGTTTTCCCCCCAATTCCCATTGACTTCAGTTTTACTAGGGCTCCTTGATGCCACACCCAGTCAAATGCTGCCTTGATGTCAAGGGAAGTCACTCTCACCTCACCTCTGGAATTCAGCTCCTTTGTCCATGTTTGGACCAAGGCTGTAATGAAGTCGGGAGCAGAGTGGACTTGGCGGAACCTAATCTGGGCAACAGTGAGCAGGTTATTGTTGAGTAACTGCCACTTGATAGCACTGTTTGACACCTTGCATCACCTTGCTGATGATTGAGAATAGACTGATGGGGCGGTAATTGGCCGGGTTGGATTTGTCCTGCTTTTTGTGGACAGAACATACCTGGGCAGTTTTCCACATTGTCGGATAGATGCCAGTGTTGTAGCTGTATTGGAACATCTTGTCTAGAGGCGCGGCTAGTTCTGGCGCACAAGTATTCAGCACGATAGCTGGGATGTTGACAGGGCCCATAGCCTTTGCTGTATCCAGTGCGCTCAGCCATTTCTTGATATCACATGGAGTGAATCGAATTGGCTGAAGACTGGCTTCTGTGATGGTGGGGACCTCAGGAGGAGGCTGATATGGATCATCCACTCAGCACTTCTGGCTGAAGATGGTTGCAAACGCTTCAGCCTTGTCTTTTGCACTCACGTGCTGGGCTCCACCATCATTGAGGATGGGGATATTCATGGAGCCTCCTCCTCCCGTTAGTTGTTTAATAGTCCACCACCATTTACGACTGGATGTGGCAGGACTGCAGAGCTTTGATCTGATCCGTTGGTTGTGGGATCGCTTAGCCCTGTCTATAGCATGCTTCTTCTGCTTTTTAGCATGCATATAGTCCTGTGTTGCAGCCTCCCCAGGTTGGCACCTCATTTTTAGGTATGCCTGGTGCTGCTCCTGCATGCTCTTCTACACTCCGTATTGAAACAGGGTTGGTCCCCTGGCTTGATGGTAATGGTAGAGTGAGGGATAGGCTGGGCCATGATTGAACACCACTGTGGTGGAATACAATTCTGCTGCTGCTGATGGCCCACAGCGCGTCATGGATGCCCAGTTTTGAGCTGCTAGATCTGATCTGAATCTATCCCATTTAACACGGTGGTACTGCCATGCAAGACGATGGAGGGTATCCTCAGTGTGAAGACAGGACTTCGTCTCTGCAATGACTGTGGGGTGGTCACTGCTACCAATACTGTCATGTACTGTGACAGGTAGATTGGTGAGGACGAGGTCAAGTAGGTTTTCCCCTCGTGTTGGCTCTCTCACCACCTGTCAGACATGTTCTTCAGGACTTGGCCAGCTCGGTCAGTAGTGTTGCTACTGAGCCACTCTTAGCGGTGGACATTGAAGTCCCCCACCCAGAGTACATTCTGTGCCCTTGCTCAGTGCTTCTTCCAAGTGGTGTTCAACATGGAGTAGTACTGATTCATCAGCTGAAAGAGGGCAGTAATCAGCAGGAGGTTTCCTTACCCATGCGACTTCATGGGGTCCAGAGTCAATGTTGACAACTCCCAGGGCCACTCCTTCCCGATTGTATACCACTGTGCTGCCACCCCTGCCAGTGTGACAGGACATACCCAGGGATGGTGATGGAGGAGTTTGGGACATTGGCTGAAAGGTATGATTCTGAGTATGACTATGCCAGGCTGTTGCTTGACTAGTCTGTGGGACAGCTCTTGGGCACAAGTCCCCAGATGTTGGTGAGGAGGACCTTGCAGGGTCAACTGGACTGGGTGTGCCGTTGCCGCGTCCGTAGCCGGTGCCGAGGGGTCCAGTTTCATTCTTATTATTGTTTTTCGTAGTGGTTTTTTTTACAACTGAGTGGCTAGCCATTTCAGAGGGCAGTTAAGAGTCAACCACATTGCTGTGGGTCTGGAGTCACATATAGGCCAGGCCAGGTAAGGACGGCAGATTTCCTTCCTTAAAGGTCATTAGTGAACCAGATGGGTTTTTACGACAATCCGATAGTTTCATGCTTACTATTACTAGCTTTTTAATTCCAGATTTATTTAATTAACTGAATTTAAATTCCCCAGCTGCCGTGGTGGGATTTGAACTCACGTCTACTGGATCATTAGTCCAGGCCTCTGGGTTTCTAGCCCAGTGACATTACCACTATGCTACCATTCCCTTGAGTGCTGGGTGCCTGAAATTGGGGAAAAAATGTTCTATTCCCCAGCACTTATGAGCACAGATATTCACCCCAAAAAAACTGCAAGGAAGCAAAAGCTAAGTATTATCACAACACGACAATCACTGTCTTGACATTGTTCAACGATACCCCCAACATCGTTCTATGTTTATTTTAAGCCCCCTGATGAGAGTGAGTGCAGGGTGTGGGGACATTATCAAGGGAGGAGGCAACACTAAAGCCATTACTGTGACACAAGCAGTGCAGTTTTGTGAATCCTGATTCACTCTGGTCCTTCCTCAGGATGGCCCCGCCCTAGTGCTGGCACAGCAGCAGCATTATATTGCTCATCTCATCAAATTAAGAAACACACCGACTGCACTCCACATGCAGTGATGCTATTTTGAAGGTATGTTTCTTTTATTTATACCCAAACTGTGCAGGAAATACCCCTTTAAACTTCCTGCACCACATTCAGCTTCTCTGTCTCTTTTTCTGGAAAAACTTTTAAATTGAGTTGTAAGTATTTAGCCTGGTGTCACTAAAGCCCAGTTCACGTGATTGGTTGCGTACAGTTTTAGTAGAATGTTGCTTGCAGCAGTGTTGAGCATCATCAATCAGCTCATGTAAAATCTGTCCCTTTATGTTGTACTATATAGTGATGGTTGTTGCGGTCAGTCTGCAAAATCCCTTCCTGCTTGAACATATTCCACTGTGTAACCCCATTACTAAAACAACTACCACTACTTGCATTTATATAGCGCCTTCAATGTAGAGAAGCATCCCACTTCTGTGTGTAGCAATGTCCAGATATTAGTTGTTAAGTTTATTTTTGATGTGGAGGTATTAGTTATTTATAATGTGAAGATATCAGAAAGAAAGAACTTGCATTTCTATAGTGCCTTTCACATCTTCAGGATGTCCCAAAGCACTTCACAGTTAACAAAGTACTTTAGAAGTGTAGTCACTGTTGTAATGTAGGGAAACACGGCAGCCAATATGTGCACAGCAATCTTCCCCAAACAGAAATGGAATAAATGATTAGTTAATGTGTTTTGGATGATGTTGGTTGAGGGGTAAATATTGGTCATGACACAGAGAACTCTCCTGCTCTTTGTCAAATAGTTTTTAAAATATTCATACATGGGATCTGGGCATCGCTGGCAAGGCCAGCATTTATTGCCCATCCCTAGTTGCCCTGGAGAAGGTGGTGGTGAGCCGTCTTCCTGAACCGCTGCAGTCCGTGTGGTGAAGGTACTCCCACAGTGCTGTTAGGTAGGGAGTTCTAGGATTTTGACCCAGCGACGACGAAGGATTGATGATATACTTCTAATTCAGGTGTGTGACCTGGAGATAGTCATTGCCTGGCACTTGTGTGGTGCGAATGCCATGGCTTGTTTTACATCCACCTCAACAGGTAGATAGGGCTTCAGTTTAACAGCTCATCCAAAAGACAGGTTACTTAGGTCATCAATGAATTTCACCAGGATAAAAGCAAATATTGGAACTCAGCTGCTGTGCCTCTCCTCTCCTCTCTCCGATCTCTGGTCTGGTTTGGCCTTTGTAACAGGTGGCATCCTATTTCTGAAGAAGACTCCAATCTCTTTGGAAGAACACTGAAACATAAGAAGTAGCGTCACTGTGCCGGTTGGATTCTGATAGGCATGTGGAAACTTGGTGCACAAACAAATGGGAAGTCATAATGATGCCTCTAGATACTGTGCAGATGATGAACCATGACAGTCATAGAATTATAGAATCTTACAGCACAGAAGGAGGCCATTCAGCCCATCGTGCCTGTGCCTGGTCTTTGAAAGAGCTATCCAATTAGTCCCACGCCCTTGCTCTTTCTCCATAGACCTGCAAATATTTCCATTTCCAGTTCATATCCAATTCCCTTTTGAAAGTTACTATTGAATGTGCTTCTTCCAGATCAGAACAACACGCTGCTTAAAAAAATGATCCTCATTTCCCCTCTGGTATTTTTAAACCAATTTTCCTACATTACAACAGTGACTACACTTCAAAAAGTACTTCATTGGCTGTAATGTGCTTTGAGGCATCTGGTGGTCATGAAAGGCACTATATAAATGCAAGTCTTTCTTTTTTTTCTTCTATATTAAATCTGTGTCCTCTGGTTACCAATCCTCCTGCCAGTGGAAATGGTTTGTTCTTCTTTACTTTATCAAAACCACTCGTAATTTGAAGCCCTCTATTAAATCGCCCCTTAACCTTATTTGTTCTATGAAAAGCAATCCCAGCTTCACCAGTCTCTCCACATAACTGAAGTCCCTCAGTCCTGGTATGATTCTAGTAAATCTCCTCTGCACCCTCTCCAAGGCCTTGACATCTTTCCTAAAGTGTGGTGCCCAGAAGTAGAAAAAGTCATGTCTCAAAAGATGACCAACCATAAATACATTGAACTTAAAAAAAGTTTACTTATATTCTTATGTATGAACCAATAAAATTATAGTAAATATTTACAAATAATTATTCTTATATTAAGATTACATACATCGACAGATCACAAACAATCGTCCTCGTGAACACACATACATTGAATCTACACCCATCTTATTGCATGGTACTTTTAGCTAAATCTAATATCAGAAAACTCAGGTTGCATTCGACAGTTTACTTGGAACAGAAAGCACAAATCCCAGTATTGCAATAATGATAAAGAAAAATATCAGATATCTTTGGCAAATTGGCACTGCAGTAATTACATTCAAATGTTATTACACAAGAAAGCAACACACACAGCACAAAATAAAAACACCAAGAGTTCATTTCAGTCTGTAAATTACATCCTACAAAAAACAGATAGAAAAACAGAGTTTAAAGAAGCATTTCCTGCTGGAAACAACTTTTTTTTGTCTCCACCCTTCAAAGGCAGTCATTTTCACAAGAAGTACTTAATATTTGTATATTTACTGTACAGGGTTTCTAAGCAGGCCTAGTGACCTTTGGTGAATGCATTACATACGCATTTCACAAAATAACTGTTGCTTGTATGATTGCAAGGTTTTAATGTCTTTTTTTTTGTTGCTCTTTAAAAACGTATTTTAAGTTTGTGTTGTGAACACTCATACCCATGCTGGTGTAGCTCGTCCAGTTGGGAGGGTGTTCTGAAGTTGATGAAGGCAGAAAGACGTTTGGAAGTTAGGTAAAAGGAAAGACCATCAAGAGTGAAAGAGAGATTGGGCACCCTGGCACGTTCGAGTTCCAGCCGCTGCGTGACTCAATGAAAGGACGAAGTCTCGTGCTCACGAGTCCCTGCTATCGAGTTCCTGATCTCGAGCCGGTCATCAAGGGAAACCACCCGCAGGGCTGAGGAGCAACCACAGAGGAAGAGAGGGAGAGAGAATTGGAGGAGGGAGAGTCAACCTGTGATAATGCCCTGCAGCTCCTAGGAGTCAGTCACAGAGTGGCAATGTTAAATGCCTGTCGGCATTGTCTGAGGCAACTCATATCCTCACCCCCATTGGAATTCATCAGCAGGAGCCGAACTAGGGGCAGAAAAATATTTTAAAATCAAGGGAAGGAGTGAACAACGCTAGTTGGATTTTAATAACTTACCATATTAATGGCTAATTATTGAAACGGGTACGAAATGACTAGGACATGTGGAACTAATAGGCTGTCTGGGAGATGAGTAACTTATCTCTGAGGGAGAAGAAAAACTGATGAGCCATCTCTACCCACAAGTGCTGAGCAAAGAGCCAGACTCCGAAGGTGACAAAGTCACATTTATGGCCCATCCCTAATAGCTAGGCTGCTTCAGAGGACATTAAGAGTCAACCAGCTAGGACTGGAGTCACATGTAGGGCAGTGTGTACCATCTACAAGATGCACTGCAGCAACTCGCCAAGGCTCCTTCGGCAGCACCTCTCAAACCCACGACCTCTTCCACCTAGAAGGACAAGGGCAGCAGGCACATGGGAACACCACCACCTGCAAGTTCCCCTCCAAGTCACACACCATCCTGACTTAGAAGTATATCGCCGATCCTTCATCGTCGCTGGGTCAAAATCCTGGAACTCCCTACCTAACAGCACTGTGGGAGTACCATCACCAGATGGACTGCAGCAGTTCAAGAAGGCAGCTCACCACCACCTTCTCAAGGGCAACTAGGGATGGGCAATAAATGCTGGCCTTGCCAGCGATGCCCAGATCCCATAAGCGAATTTAAAAAAAGACAGGGTCAGCATGGCAGGCTCCCTTCCCTGAAGGACATTAGTGAACCAATTAGGTTTTTACCACAATCCCACAGCTTTCATGGTCATTGTTTTCCTGCTGCCAACTCCATATTGCTCGAAATCAATTTCAGAACTTGCTCTGGTGGGATTGGCAGTCCAGTACAAGAAGCACTACACCATCGTCCCCATCACCATACCATGCAAAGAATGCTGGGTAGAAGGAAAAAATACTATACCGAACAGAATGAGTAGAAGGAGCTAGGGCTGTCTAGCTCGTCACTCTTTCCTCTGTGATAATAATGACACTGATATATGATTTTTAAAAAGTATCAAAAGTACAGACATGTTGGAAAATGCTGTTAGTCCTACAATATTGTCAGACTATATGATGGTATGTGCCTCGCATTCCACTAGAAGGCTGAATCTCTGTACTAAAGGAGGAAGTATGAAACACCGAATACACACCTCAGCCAAGGCGTACTCCTGGGAACCTTCCAGAACTCGGCTTGGTTAAGGGTTTCACCAAACCTATGCATTGATTTGGGAATCATTGAAATATTGTCTACCTATTTGATCAAATGTGGCAGATGTTTTCTTATCCCATAGTTCTTTTCTCAGAGCCCATGAGATAGGTTGACTGTTACTCCACTGAACTGGAGTAGCAGTAGGTTTACACTTTAAGATGTCACAAGAGGTTCACTGATGTCATGGCAGCTTCCTCGTGACATCAGAATGAAGTGTGTGTGTGTGTGCGTGAGTGTGTGAGAGAATGTGAGAGTGTGTGAGGGAGAATGTGTTTGTGTATGTGTGAGTATGTGCATGTGAGTGTGATAGTATGTGTGAGTGTGACAGTGTGTGAGTGTGAGAAAGACTGTAGGGTATAATTTGGCCTTGGGCGGTAATATGAAACAGGCAATAGTGAATCGGAAACCTGTTTTACACTCTGCCCAATTATCTTTTTCATTGGAGTGTATAACAGGCTGCCAATTCACTATCACCCATTTTGCGCTACAACCCATGGTGAATTTCTACCCCCGTTTCCACATAACTAAAAGTAACATTTTAATAAATGTAATGTCAGTTTATGTGTCACTATTTTACCTGTGGCATTATCTGAATACATCTATGGGAGCGGGGAGATACTAAGTTTGACCAACTTGTGAGTTAGGGCTTTACAGCCCACTGCTTACTTATCACTTGTGAGTTATGGAGTCTTCAGCACACATTGAACAAACTAATATATCACTTGTCCCTCGAACGCATTCCCTCTTAGCTTCCATTATATTGGACTAAGTGTTTGGCAGCAGTGAAGAGCACGCCAGCTCCTCCCGGTCAGGAGCACGACTGCTTAAGGACACTGACGGTTCATTTTAATTTTGTTTCAGAAGCACTGAAATGTTACATCTCGTGCTCTGTAGGAAATGGTGACAAATGGTGAAATTCTGCAGAGACTGCGGGGACAATTTTAACCTAACCCGCCCATCGGGAAACTGACGGGAACAGGTGCAACGCTGGTTTTACACCCCGCCTGATTTTACTCCATTGAAGTCAAAGGAGAGGAAGATCGGGCGACTTGTAAATCAGGAGTCTGACCACAACCCGACCTTTCCCGCCCAGTGTGTTGAGTTAAAATTATTCCCTATGCTACTGTCACTTCATCGTGAGCGCTGCATGCGGATTGAAACTCCTTTTCAAGACTTTCAGAAGTGCAATCGGCTATTACATGTAGACCATTGAAACAGGTGTACTGTGGGAAACGACCTCTAACACATGAGAATTCAACAACACCACTAACAAAAATGGAAAATAAGGGATTGTCACTGTTTGAACTACAGGACTGTGTTATTTGCAGTACAGTAACAGATATGTGAAGAAAGTTATGTTACATTAACTGCATGTACAATATCAGTAAATAGATAATTGGCTTCACATACTGCCCAGGAGTTCACTGATAATACTACACATGTTTGCTAACTATTTAGATGCTACTTAGAGTTTGTTGTGGTAATTTGCAATATATTTTGCCTCATTCCCACTGGCTGCGGTTCATTAGTCTGGGCTAGAATCAGATTGGAGTCAAATGGTTAACATTTCCACCACTGTTGGGGATGAGCAGTTTCCCAGTCGTTATCTGATGTGGCGAGGGAAGGGAGAAGTAGGCTGAGACCACCAAGGCAACACAGCCAACCTACAAATGTGAGCTGGACCAGCTCCTGGCTGGGGCGCAGAACACATCTTATAAAAGGTAGGTGAAGCACCAGGTAATATAAGCATGGTCAATGTGTTCTCCTGGATTCGTTTTGATTGGCTAAGGGAGTCCGAAAGAAATATTCCAGATTCTTTCCCCCTAATTGCCCTTGTGTTTTTATCTGTTCTTTTGCCTCTCCCAGGAGATTACATGGCTGCTGGTGGGTAGGGGGTTGTCTAATCATGATTTCTACAGACAATGATTGTGTGGGGCAGGCTTGATAGGCCAGATGGTCTGTTTCTTCCCATCATTTCTGCTTGCATGGGCCAGCCCAGCTCAGTGAACATCCCAAGCAGTGTGAATTATCTCCTGACTTCACCCAAAGTTGTTCCAGCCCAAATCCAGCCCATCTATAAAGTTTAGTGGAGAGACAGAGCGTGTTTCTCCTCGGGAGCTGTAGCTTGGTCTTTGCGACAGTCCCGACTCCCACCCCCATGCTGTACATGTTAGACAAAGGAGACAACCATTTAAGAGCTATTTCTTTAAACAAAACACCCTACAAGTAAATTTATCAACACAAAGAACCTGTGCACAAAATGGAACGCTGAATGGTACCGACACAATTACCCACTGCACCAAACCAACAATCATCCAAGCCTCACAGACGGATAAAGTAACAGTGCGCTCACCCAAGAATGGCAAGCTGCATTTCATGAATCTAAATGTTATGTCTTGTGCTGTGTGATGTACTGACATTTATTTGGGAGAATGGATTGTGAATGTAGACCACAGCAGGAATGTATGATAGAAATTGCATGTTTAAAGCTTCCAGTATTTTACACATACACACAGAATTACATTGAATGTACAGCACAGAAATACGCCATTCAGCCCAACTGGTCTATGCTGGTGTTTATGCTCCACATGTCCCTCTTCCCACCTTACTTCATCTAACCCTATCAGCATATTTTTCTATTCCTTTCCCCCTCATGTACTTACCTAGCTTCCCCTTAAATGCATCTGTGCTCGTCCACCTCAGCTACTCCATGTAGTTCCACATTCTAACTACTCTTTGGGTAAAGAAGATATACACACAGTCAGTTCCCATCAGTCAATCCATGCAATGGCTGCCTGTGGGTTTCTCATGCTGAGAATTTAACAGCATTAAGAAAACACAAATGTCAGATTTCCAACATTCTCTGAATAAATAAACTGTTTAAAAATGATAGCAAAATACTGCAGATGCTGGAAATCCGAAATAACAAATGAAAATGCTGGAAAAACTCAGCAGGCCAGGCAACATCTGTGGAGAGAAATTAGAGTCGACGTTTCGGGTCAATCCCTTTTTCAAAACTGGAAAGGAAATGAAATAAGTCGAAAGGCAGGGCTGGGGAGGGAACAAAAGAAGTGAATAGACATTAAGAGGTATTCAAAACGAGACGAGATGGTGATAGGACTAGTAAAAAGATAAAAGACGGCTCAGATTAGGTGTGAAATGCGCTGGCAGAATGAGAGACAGCTGCCATGTGGGAGAGAGAAAAAAAAGAGGAAAGGGGGAGGAGGGAAAACCCAAAACAAAGGGGTGGAAAAAAATATATAAGTAAAAATGTAATAAGGGCCGAGGTTATGATCTGAAATTGCTGAACTCGATATTGAGTCCGGAAGGCTGCAAAGTGCCTAATCGGAAGATGAGGTGCTGTTCCTCGAGTTTACGTTGAGCTTCCGTGGAACAATGCAAGAGGCCAAGGACGGTGAGGTCCGAGTGGGAATGGAGCGGTGAATTAAAATGACAGGCGACCAGAAGCTTGGGTCACCCTTACGGACTGAACGGAGGTGTTCCGTAAAGTGGCCTCCCCAATGTAGAGGAGAACACATCGTGAGCAGCGAATACAGTATACAGGAAACTTTATGCTATCCGGAGGTCAGGAATCCGGCATTCTTGAGCTACCGGCAAAACCGCGCTCCGAAAACCGCACCTCAGTAACCGGCAATGTTGCCGGTTGCGAGTCTGAATCTCCAACGGTTGCCGAGTTCGTCAGTGGGGGTAGTTCTCCAAACTGCCACTACTCGGCCTCTTGGCGCTATCGTAAGTCGGAACACCTCAGAAACCCTGCATGTGGAGTCTCACTCTCCCATGCTGCCGGATAGCCTCTTCTGATCAGTCATTTTTCAGGGTTCCAGTACAGGAAACTTTGTGCTATCCGGCACCGACGGGACCGAGCTGCTGCCGTTGCCTAAAAAGTGCCGTACACTCCAGAGTTAATGTTGAAAGATACGGAGATTCTCTCCGTATCTGACAACAATCACTGTTGCTTAGCAACAGCTTCTAAACACTCGTGTGTGGCTGCAAGGGTCTGTAGCTAAAGCTGTTGCTATAGCTACAGACCTTGCACTGCTTGACTGTGGAAAAAAAAGCAAAGAAAACAAACAAGAAGAATAAAAAACGGCACCTGATTTCTGCCGGTGGCTCCAGTTTGCCGGATAGCTCACCTCCGGATAGCACAAAGTTTCCTATACTGTGTTTCTCCAACGTTGTTACAACTCATTGGGTTGAATTATGGAAATCCCAAAAGATCATCCAACCAAAAGGAAGAGAGTGGTGTTAACTTTAAAGCAGAAAATCGATATATGTAAACGACTAGAATTGGGAGCGAAGCGTGCGCACATTATGAATGAATTCAAAATCGGTTCGTCAACAATGTATGACATCAAAGCGCAGAAGGATAAGCTGCTCAAGTTTTATGCAAGCTCGGAGACACCTAACAGTGTAGAGAAATGGCACACGCTTCATAAGCCTAAGCTTGAAGAGCTGGATACCGTGCTTTATGAGTGGTTTTGTCTGAAGCGTTCAGAGGGTGTTCCGATTTCCGGACCCATGCTAATCGAGAAAGGGAAGGATTTCTATGCAAAGATGGAGCTCACTGAGAAGTGTGCTTTCTCTGATGTATGGCTATCATGCTTCAAGGCACGGCATGGGATACGACGACTCGATGTTTCCGGGGAGAAGAAATCAGCTGATCACGACGCCGCAGAAGAATACTGCGAATATTTCAATCAGATTGTGAAGCAACATAATTTGTCGCCAGCACAGATATACAATGCCGATGAAACTGGCTTATTTTGGAGGTGTTTGCCAGAATCAACACTTGCTGGGGCTAGTGAGGCTAATGCTGCAGGTTACAAGAAAAATAAGGATCGTGTAACCGTGCTAACATGTGCGAACGCTGCTGGATCACACCGGGTTAAACTTCTCGTCATTGGGAAGTATAAAAATCCCCGTGCATTTAAGAATGTGAAGCACTTACCTGCTGAGTACAAATCTCAAACAAATGCTTGGATGGATAAGGAAATCTTTTCAAATTGGTTCCATCATACTTTTGTTCCACCTGTGAGGGGACATTTCCGTAGAATAGTGAAACCTGAAGATAGCAAATGCATTTTATTGCTTGATAATTGTAGAGCCCATCCGCATAAATCAAAGTTGGTTTCGGGAAATATTTTCACCATTTATTTGCCACCAAATGTAACTTCTCTCATACAACCCATGGACCAGGGCATTATCCAAAATCTGAAGTGTCATTACAAGAAAGACTTCCTACGTAGACTGATAAACCAAGATGACAATACAGGTATACAAGCATTTCAGAAGGCATACAATCTTAAAGATGCCATCTTTAATGTTGCATGTTCCTGGAAATTGGTGAAAGGTCACACTTTGAGACAAGCCTGGTGCAAATTGTTGCCTTCTGTAATGTTTGCTGAAGGTTCTTCTTCAGAGGAGGAATTTCATGGGTTCAATCTTCGTCCGCGGAAGACTGCAGTAATGGAAATGGCTGACATGGTGAATGGTGTAGGCCCAGCAAACCCTCTACGTCACTTCAGTGAATGTGATATTCAGCAGTGGGTTGATGCAGATAGAGAAGTTGCTGTTGTGCATTCGCTAAGTGATGATGAAGTAATGGATAATGTTTTGAATCCAAAGAAAAAAAAGGAAAGTGTGATGGAAACTGACGAGGATGAGATTTATGAAGTGAGAAAGGTTTCTTGGGCTAAAGCTGCAGAATATTTTGAAGGATTACTTATATTTGCTGAAAGCCATTCTTGCTATTCTGCCCAAGAAGTTGTGCAGCTCCATGTTCTGCATTCCAACTTTCTACAAAAAAGGCAAGCGTCCACGAAGCAAGCAGACATCCGGGACATGTTTAAGAAACCTTCCAAAAGAGTTGGAGCAGTGGAAGTGCCTGAAGAATCTGTTGAAGTGCATGATCCTGATGACCCAGCTGGCATGGATATTCCTGATGAAATAGTTGTCTTGGAATAAGTGTACAGTCAACCACCGTACAGTACTTTATACTGTACTGTACAGTCTTTTAAGTTTTGGTGCACTGCACAGTCGTTTATAAGATTTGTTTTACAGTACTGTTAAGTTAATAAAGAGTTATGGATTACCATCAACTGGCAGTACTGTACTTAATCAAGTATCTTTCACCATCCATTTAACACAACATTCTGTAGGTGAGTACAGTACCCAATTACTGTATATTGCACATTTCTTGATTTTTAAATTTTTCTTTGTTAAAAATAGCCTGGGTAGCTAACCCGCTCAGGCATCCGGAGCTTTTAAAAAATCGGCAGTAGCTCGGTCCCGTCGGTGCCGGATAGCACAAAGTTTCCTGTACTAGATTGCAAGAAGTGCAAGTAAATTGCTGTTTCACCTGGAAGGGGTGTTTGGGGCCCTGGACAGTGGGAAGGGGGGAGGTATAGGGGCAGGTGTTACATCTCCTGCGCTTGCACAGGAAGGTGCCAGGCAAAGGGGAAGGGGTGCTGGGGGCGATAGAGGAGTGGACTAGGGTGTCTCGGAGGGAGCGGTCCCTACGGAATGCTGAAAGGGGAGGGGAGGGGAAGATGCGTTTGGTGGTGGGATCACTTTGGAGGTAGCGGAAATGGCAGAGGATGATCCGTTGAATGTGGAGGCTGGTGGGGTGAAAGGTGAGGACAAGGGGAACCCTATCGTGGTTCCGGGAAGGAGGGGCAGGGGTGAGGGCAGAAGTGCGGGAGATAGAACGGACACGGTTGAGGGCCGTGTCAACCACGGTAGAAGGGAATCCTCGGTGAGGAAAAAACTGTTTAAAAATGTTCTCCTATATTAGTGAATTATGCAATGCAGTCCTCAGAGAGTTAAACAGCCATATCCCCATATTAACCTGCTCTTTTGAGCAGGCCACCCGCAGGAAGGAAGCGGGGTCCTGTCTTAAATATGCAGATCGGGTCCGATGATGTCATCAGGACCCGGTCTGCAATTTCAACCCGAGGCCCGAGGGGCAATGGCAGCTCCCCTCCCTTGTCGGGTAAAACCAGCCTGGAGCCGGATTCTGGGCCAGAAGTTCCAGGTGTATGTGGTTCTGAGGAGGAAGGGCGAGACAGGCTCAACATTTTCAATGCAGGGCCTTGGTCTGAAAAGTGAATTAATAACAGGAGAGGCCAGGTGAGTTTTAAGGGTATTTTTCAGGAGTTCTTGTGGGCCAGGAGTGCTCCTCTGGACCTCACAAGGAAGCCTTGGGCCTCCCTTGAATCGGGCTACAGTCGCCCCCCCCGATCGAAACAAGACCCCTCCACCCGATCACGGCCCTGACCTCTCAGCATACCCCCACCCCATCACGGCCCTGACCTCTCAGCATCCCCCCGCCCCACCCGATCAGGGCCCTGACCTCTCAGCATCCCCCCGCCCCACCCGATCAGGGCCCTGACCTCTCAGCATCCCCCCGCCCCACCCGATCACGGCCCTGACCTCTCAGCATCCCCCCGCCCCACCCCCACCCGATCACGGCCCTGACCTCTCAGCATCCCCCCGCCCCACCCCCACCCGATCACGGCCCTAACCTCTCAGCATCCCCCCGCCCCACCCGATCAGGGCCCTGACCTCTCAGCATCCCCCCGCCCCACCCGATCACGGCCCTGACCTCTCAGCATCCCCCCGCCCCACCCGATCACGGCCCTGACCTCTCAGCATCCCCCCGCCCCACCCCCACCCGATCACGGCCCTGACCTCTCAGCATCCCCCCGCCCCACCCGATCAGGGCCCTGACCTCTCAGCATCCCCCCGCCCCACCCGATCAGGGCCCTGACCTCTCAGCATCCCCCCGCCCCACCCGATCACGGCCCTGACCTCTCAGCATCCCCCCGCCCCACCCCCACCCAATCACGGCCCTGACCTCTCAGCATCCCCCCGCCCCACCCCCACCCGATCACGGCCCTGACCTCTCAGCATCCCCCCACCCCACCCGATCAGGGCCCTGACCTCTCAGCATCCCCCCGCCCCACCCGATCAGGGCCCTGACCTCTCAGCATCCCCCCGCCCCACCCCCACCCGATCACGGCCCTGACCTCAGCATACCCCCACCCCATCACGGCCCTGACCTCTCAGCATCCCCCCGCCCCACCCCCACCTGATCACGGCCCTGACCTCTCAGCATGCCCCCGCCCCACCCCCACCCGATCACGGCCCTGACCTCTCAGCATCTCCCCGCCCCACCCCCACCCGATCACGGCCCTGACCTCTCAGCATCCCCCCGCCTCACCCGATCAGGGCCCTGGCCTCTCAGCATCCCCCCGCCCCACCCGATCAGGGCCCTGACCTCTCAGCATCCCCCCGCCCCACCCGATCACGGCCCTGACCTCTCAGCATCCCCCCGCCCCACCCCGATCACGGCCCTGACCTCTCAGCATCCCCCCGCCCCACCCCCACCCGATCACGGCCCTGACCTCTCAGCATCCCCCCGCCCCACCCAATCAGGGCCCTGACCTCTCAGCATCCCCCCGCCCCACCCGATCAGGGCCCTGACCTCTCAGCATCCCCCCGCCCCACCCCCACCCGATCACGGCCCTGACCTCAGCATACCCCCACCCCACCCCCACCTGATCACGGCCCTGACCTCTCAGCATCCCCCCGCCCCACCCCCACCTGATCACGGCCCTGACCTCTCAGCATGCCCCCGCCCCACCCCCACCCCCACCCCCACCCGATCACGGCCCTGACCTCTCAGCATACCCCCACCTGATCATGGCCCTGACCTCTCAGCATCCCCCCACCTGATCATGACCCGACCTCTCAGCATCCCCCTGCCCCACCCCCACGAGCTAGCTGTTGGGGACGGCTGCAGCCTTCTACTACTCGTTCGTGCTCATGCCCGCCAGCCAGGCGGGAGTCTGCAACAGGTTATTTAAATGAGGCCCTGCCGTTAAGATCCCAGCTTAGCTGGGTTTTCCCCACTCTACCGCGCTCTCCTGCACCCTCCCTGCCTCCACATTAATATCGGGGCCTTCAGTGCGCGCGCGCACACACACACACACACACACACACACAAATAAAAAGGTGGTTTCGAAATGCAGCTGGATTGTTACTGAGCGATTCCCACATCGCACCAGGGTCATAGATATAATCTTTCTGGCCAGTTCTGGTTTACAGCGAGCTCAGAGCTTGCTCAGTGTACCTGGTAGTAACAAGTAGACAGGACTATCAGCTGGGATTTAGTTCCTTCTGAACCCTCTGAGTGCAGGACCTCCTTGCAATTTAGAAAATCCTATCGCAATACTAATGCAACAATGATTTTTTTTTTTAATTGCCAAATATTAAATTTGATAAACTTGGGTTCATGGACTGGATTGAGCCAAGTGCAATATTCAGAGTCTTTATAACTTTTTCAAAAACCGCAAATGTTTTAAGAATCTATTTTTTCGGCAGCACACACAGGGTTAAGGTTGATATGATGCAGTGTGTAATTACTGTACATGTACCTTTCTCTCTTCCCAATACCACTCTTCAAATACTTGCAAGTGCAGTGATTCAGTAATCAAGATCACGGTTTTTAAATATAGGCAGCATTTTGCTGCTATTCAGTTTGAAATCATTTCCCAGAAAAAGAATCACATAGAATAAAATATTACCCTCCTAATAAAACCACATTTTTCGTAAAATATTTTTTTAAAAACTTGAAAAGTCTTTCTTCGCTAATAAATGGATGCACTCCATCGGTTGCCTGGATAACTATCGGTGTGGGTCCAAGGTCAGCAGTTTCCATCGTTCTGCAGTGAAAACAGCAAACGTTCGGCAGCGGTCGTTCCGAGAGGGAGTTTGATTATCCTGCAGGAAGTTCACATTTGACCTTCTGAGCTTCACACATTTCCTGTTGTCTCAGACCTGATTGATATGTGTTGTAAGTGCACAATTTCTTTACTACCTGCAGCCTGTGCACCCCCCGCCCCTGGCTAGTGACGATCGTAGGCTGCGGCGGCAGCAGCTGGTGCAGATCCGCGGGCTGCGGTGCTGTAATAGTAGGGGGAACCTGAGAGAGAGCAACATCAGGGTTAGAAAGCTTTGCAGAGAAGAGAGGAAAGCAGTTCACATTAAAGTAGGTCAATGCCAGCACTAAATGAACGCCAATCAAGAAATCTGGGTTAACGCGCCAAACCTCAACCGCTTAGGATCAACTGCCCCTTTGGATTAGTTTTGGCTAGTTGGCCATCAACGTCTCATTTTTAAATATTAAAAGTAAATGAATAAAGTTGACCTCCTGTGGCATTGCTCACCGACAACAACAAAATTGTTGGAAAGGGTGTATATTCTAAGGGCTGATTCTCCAATCGGGCACATCCTGGCAAGGAACAGTGCTTGCAGCCAGTGCTGGATGTAACGCGATTTTATGCCCACTTAAATTAATGGACAGAACATCAGGCCTTGTAGGGCCATGATTATACAACCAGCACTGCACCTGGCCACAGTGCAAATAGGGGAATCAACCCTTATACAATGTACTATGAACTCCTGTTATGCTGTTCATCTGCCTGAACTATACAGATACCTTCATTTTGTAATGGGCAGGAAACACAGACCTCCTTTTCCAAATATTGATCCGTAATGGATCTGCCGTGTCACTGATCACGGATAAAAAAGTTCATAAAAAGTAGTTAAATAAATAAATCAATGCCCTTCATGGACTTTCAATACAAAAGTAAATGAAAGTTCCCCTCAGCCACTCATTATATCATTAGGGACAGGGTAGCTGATCAGAAACACAGAGCATACAATACAATGCATCACAAAATATTACAACTATATGTGCCTACTGTTTTACATGAAACAAACCCCCCCTCCCACCCCAACAAGCTGTCAATTCCTTTTAAATAAAGTGATCTTTCTACACTTCTCCTCCATTAATATTACAGTCACATCTTAGTCAGAGTTAGAGGGGAAAGTAAAGAAGGTGGGGAAGAGATGTAGTGGATAAACAGTATAAGGCAGAGTTTCCAGACCCGTGCCCCTGGGAAAGCGTGTCTCCCTGGGCACAAAGGGCAAGATAAAGGCCATCTTTGGCTTGGCGTCCATTTGTTTTGAATATGCCTCTGAACTGCTTTGGGACGTTTACGTTAAAGGGTTAGGCAAATGTAAGTTATTGTTGTAATTATGCACATTAACACCAATTTCATAAAAATCACCTCCTACTGAAGTTGTTTCTTCACGTTCCTAGCTATCCGTGTGCCCGCTCTCAGTAAGATTGACAATTTGTGCTAAATTATAAACACTTCTGCGCTACAGGCCCTTACTCATTTGAAATTGGGTCAAGTCAATGCAAACCCATTTTACATTGGACCCTTACAGCAAAGAGACTTTTATCCCTCATCGAATTCAAGCCCTAGGCCCCCATGGTGAAAGGACAGCATTCTAAGCCCCACTCCTTAAATGGAAGTTTCCTTTTTCCCCACCCAATAGCATTAAAAAATACCAGAGAAAAAGGAAAACCCATGGAACCAGAATTTAAAAGATCTCATGACACTGTCTAAAAAAGAGCAGGGAGTTCTCCCGATGTCCTGGCCAACATTCATCCCTCAATGAAAACATATGGGGCAGATTTTGCTGTCACAGGGCATGTAACAGCATCTGCCACTAGATAGGTTTGCCCCTGCACCCTTCAGCTCAAAACATTTTTGCCTACAAAGTTTCTGAAAGTGCGAGCTGATAACGGCACAGTGAGGGAAACGGGGCACTGGAACCCGAGTGAACAGGGCAACCAACAGGGTATCTCTGAAACCAATCAAATTTAAGGATTGGGAAATAAATACAGGAAGGACTGAGAAGGAGGGTGAATTAAAGGGGGCGAATTCATTGTCAAAAAACAGGTACAGAAAGAGAACTGAAAAAGATTGAATTAAGAGAGAGGGAAAGAGACAAAGGAAAAGTAAGAAAAAAATTAAAATTAAAAATTTGACATTTAAAATCACCCCCAAAAATTCAAATCCTGCAGGAATGAGACTCCACACATGTAATAGTTCATTTTCGGTGCCAGAGCGGCTGATAGGTAGTAATTAATACTTATCGTTAAACGGGTATTTGTGCTACTAATTACTAGCCCTAAATATCTGCGGCGGGTTTAGTTTGTATCTACCGCACAAATACAGCAACATCATGACATTCAATGCATTTCAGTGATAAGGCAGACAGCGAAATGCCTTTTTAGTGAAGCTAATGGACAGCAACCTAGACAGCAGCTTATGGATATTCCCATTTAACTGCACATCTGCACCTCACCTGAACTTACTGTACTATTTACACATAAATAACAGCAAGTGCCATTCACCTCACTGTTACTATGACAGCAAATTTTGGCCCGTGAAATTTGTCTCACTGCTGTTTGTGGGATCTTGCTGTATGCAAATTGCCACATTTCCTACATTACAACAGTGACTTCACTTCAAAACTCATGCATTTGCTATGAACTGCTTTGGGACATCCTGAGGACATGAAATGCACTTTATAAATGCAAGTGCTTTCTTTACCCATCAGTTTAAGAAATGTACCATAAATAGACAAAAGTGCAACAAATATAATTTGAACAGAAGAACAACTACCCCAAAGTGACAACATTCAATAACCTCTTTCATTACACATTTTATAACCATCTAACTGCAAGTTAGGGGGCTGAAGCAGCCAGAACATATATATTGTTTTTATTGAAACAGTTTCAATCCTTAAGAACAAAATCAGACGTGTTTGCTTCTGTGGAAGAGGAGTGGGACTATCTTTGATCCTGAAACTAGTTCAAAGTCCATTCAGACCCAAAGGGGGTGATTTTCATTCAGAAGTCGGGAAGGAGGCGGGACTACAACTTTCGGGGTTGTAGTCCTCCTCCATCGAGATGCGGCCAATCCACGCGATTTTCACTTGATTGACCTTGTTGAGCCCGCCCAGCGGGCTCAGCAGGCTAATTAAGGGCCACCCGGCAACAGGTGACGTCACAGACTGAAATTTCATCTGTCAAGACGTGTTGACAGATGAAATATCAGTGTTTCACAGCTGTTTGAAGCTGTCAAATACTGACAGTCTTACTTCTAACCTGAGTCCTTCTATGCAGACTCAGTTCGAAATCTCACCGGCACTGAAAGCTGCAGGCTGTCACTTTTGACAGATCGCAGCCATTCTGCTTTCTGTGTCGGCTGAATGATGGACTCCCGAAACCTAGAGGAAGGAAGGCTGTAACGGTAAGTACAGGTAATTTAAACTTCTTTACACACTTTAGACACACCAAATACACTTACCTTTGCACTCATGCACCCATCACTCACCTGAACACCGACATCTTGACCCCTCCAAGTCCTTCAACCCGACGGCCCGACTCCTCTAACCTGGCGTGGTTTGGAGCCGTCGGGAATCCCACACGACAACCTTCAAAATAGGGATTAGGCTAAAAACTGCCTGTTAACAGGCAGTTAATTGGCACTAATCCCTTCCCGCCTCGGGTCGGCGGGTCCCAGTGCGGGGCGGGTACCCGCCTCCTTTGAAACTTACATGGAGGCGGGTTTTGGGCGGGATGGTGTCGGGACCCCCAAATTTGGGAATTTAACCCCCCCCGCACGCCTCCAATCCCGATTCCACGGCACACTGAAAATCGACCCCAAAGAGTCTGATATTGGATTCAAGATATTAAGATGGAGAATATGACTGTCATCCTGGGTTCAATGTCCCGAGATGTCTTTAGCATGGTTTGTAAATATAATCAAGCATTTACTAAAAGTACTTGTGACATTTACAGATAGGACATCAGTCCTGCTCTATCCTTATTTTTTTTTAAACTTTACTGAGAGGCTAGCTTAGATGTCTGGGCTTTCCTGGGTAAATACTTGAAAAGGAAAAATTTGCAGGGCTATGGGTAAAGAATAGGGTAGTGGGACTAATTGATAGGTGTTACAAAGAGCCGACACAGGCACGATAGGCCGAATGGCCTCCTTCTGTGCTATTATCATTCTATGATTCTATGATCTCTGACTGGAATATCAGCTGTCCATTGGAAACTTGGACACATGGTTGGATGAAATTCCAGTTCAGGCTATACTATACATCCCTGCCAGTACAGAGTAATCGTGTGTCATTTGACATTCAGGGAACTGCAGATAGACAGTGGGGGGAATGAAAACCCACAATATAGCTTGACCACAAGAACTATCCAAAATTATACTATCCACATTCTACAATAAACACTTTCTCATTAAACAAAATCCTCAGGTAGCCTCAGACTTCAGCCCAGGTTCAGATTTGGAATGGATTTCAAAATAAACTGAAATTTGGTCATCTGACTCAGCGAGTTAGATTTAAGGGCCATAGTGCACTCGTCAAAATGGCAGTGGTCATTCACCTGAATCAGCAGCACGTGATACTGCTCTCCGAGTTTATGAAATGAGAAGCCTCAGTGAGTATGCGCACTGGTTCACGGGAGGGCAGGTGAAAACTAATACTGTGGGTTCAGCATTGCTGAGCATATTGGTGGATTAGACATATGCATCCACACAATATCCTGCCTCACCACTCTGCTCTCAGTAACTCATGGGCACATACCCCAAAACACGGCAACATACCACCCTCTTCATTAAGGACCAGGTGCATACTCACTACAACATCACATAACCTAGTCCTCACTAGATCAGAGAGGAACAAATGGATGAATTCGCACTATGTGGGCACATTTTCACCGTGCCCTGGACCATCAGAGGCTCGGTACAAGGCCAGAAGGCCACAAAATACTCTCACCTTTCAACTGTGAGATCAGTCTGACCCACTAGAAACCTACATACCTCTTCCCTTCTAGAATAGAAGGATCAGACAGATGTGGCAGGACTCCAATGCTAGTCTCTGAAGAATCATTTACATGTCTACTTCAGGTAGACTAGTACATGCCAGTCATACAGTGTCAGCTGTGACTCAGTTGGTAGCACTCTTGCCTCTGAGTCAGAAGGTTGTGGGGTTCAAGTCCCACTCCAGAGTCTTCAGCACAGAAACCTAGGCTGACACTCCAGTGCAGCACTGAGGGAGTACTGCACTGTCGGAGGTGCCGTTAAACTGAGGCACCGTCTGCCCTCTCAAGTGGATGTAAAAGATCCCAAGGCACTATTTCGAAGAAGAGCAGGGGAGTTCTCCAGTGTCTTGGCCAATATTTAAGCCTCAACCAACATCACCAAAAAAAAAGATTATCTGATCATTATCTTGCTGTGGGAGCTTGCTGTGCGCATATTGGCTGCCGCATTTCCTACATTACAACAGTGACTACACTTTAAAAAAAAAGTACTTCGTTGGCTGTAAAGCGTTTGGGACATCCGGAGGTCATGAAATGAGCTATATAAATGCAAGTCTTTTTTTTCTTTTTGAATACATTCACAAAGTGTCAAAGTAACTCAGCATTCCCATTCCTTCCAGTTATTCCCCCCCGCCCCCTTTGCACGGTATCTGACTGAGGGACAGATAGACAAACTCTAAAGCTATTCTTAAAAGCTGCCAGTAGCTGCACAAGAGTGGCATGGATCAAAAGCCCAGTCAGTGGAGAAGTGCCTTCTTTGCCACCTATCCTAGATGACCTGGTTGAGAACAGGAACTCGACCAGCTGAGATCCTATCACTATGACACAGCATATTAACACACCAACATGTGGTTCAGTGAGGCTATTCTCGGAGGGTGGAAGATGGGAGGCCGGCCAGGAGAGCCTTGGAATAGTTGAGTCTGGAGGTAACAAAAGCATAGATGAGGGTTTCAGTACAGATGGGCTGAGCCAGAGGCAGAGCTCAGCGTTATTACAGAGGTGGAAGTAGGCAGTCTTTGTGATGGAGAGGATGTGGGGTCAGAAGCTCAACTCAGGGTCAAATAGGTTGCTGAGGTTGCGAACCGTTGCAAACAGTTTAGTTCAGCCTGAGACAATGGCCAGGGAGGGGGATGGTGATGGTGGCTAGGGAACAGAGTCCGTGCTAGGAACCGAAGACAATGGCCTCGATAATAACCCCCGACGACGGGTGGGAGTAGGTCGGGAGGGTGGTTAAATCCTAAAAAACACGAAATGCTTCCCCAACCTGACTCATTCGCACCTGCTGCCATTTTTACGGCGGTGGGTTGTGAGTCGTGCAAGTGTCTTATCTTGGAGATGTGGGACACTTCATTAGCATATTTAAATCAGACTCCCACAGTGCAAGTTGCAGCATGATTTAAATTTACCTGCTGCCATGTGGGTTTCCCATGACTTAGCAGGCAGGAGCAGGAGGTGCGAGTTGCCAGCTCCAGAAAGTACAGTAAGTGCTTTTTCCCGCCCAGCAGTCAATCAGCCTGTCAATTTGGCCGACTGCCAAGTGGGAATCAGAATTAAATAAATGATAATGAAGTTCTGCCATTAAATTCAGCAGGGCCTCTGCTTCGTCAGCCTTGCCCGGTTCTTCTGCCATTTTCGGCCTCCCCGTAAATATCAGAGTCTATGGCTTTGGTCTTCCCAATATTTAATTGGAGGAAATTTCTGCTCATCCAGTACTGGATGTCAGACAAGCGGTGACACAAATCAGAGGAAGTGGAGGGGTTGAGAGAGGTGGTGGTGTGGTAGAGCTGGGTATCGTCATCGTACATGTGGAATCCGATGTTGTGTTTTCGGATGATGTCGTCAAGGGGTAGGATGTAGATGAGAAATAGGAGGGGGGCAAGGATAGATCCTTGGGGGACCCCAGAATTAATGGTGAGGGAGTGGGAAGAGAAGTCATTGCAGGAGATTATCTGGCTACGACTGGATAGATAGCAATTGAACCAAGCGAGGAAAAACTGACAAGCCATCAGGTATAGTGGGGAGAATGGGCTAGGTTAAAAGAAAGCAAAAATTGGACAAAGATAGCCATGTTTCCATGACAACTGCAAGCAGCTAAATCAGGAGCCACATTGAAGCCATCCATGGAGCTGGTCCCAAATGTCCAGTCCTTTTGGTTGGGGTGGGCAGTCTGAATGCAAGACACACACATTTGGAAGCAGTAAGAAAAATTGCATGTGTAAAATTTTTTTTTAGGCTGGTATAGAGTTCTGAGATTGTTAAATAAATCCAGCAGCATTTACTCTAACATTAATCAATTAGAATGCACTTCAATAACATATCCATCATTCTCACACCATCTCAGGAACCCGAACGGTCAAAGTCATTTTCATACGCCAAGACACCTCTAGAGGACATGACCTCAGCACCGGAAGTGCCCTAATTATTTAACAGTCGTGAGGCAAACAGTCATATACAATGACCCCATACCCTTGTAAAAAATAAATGCTTAAGTAGTTGGGTGTATTAGAGTGGGGATTCTGTCAGCTCGAGTTAAATTCTGCAGTAAACACATATCGGTGTCAGTGAGGAGATAGGAACAATGCATCAAAAGAAATTTATCTTGATCTATGTCAAGTTAAAAGTAATGAGCTAAAATGGCACAGGAGTTATCACATTCAAAGAGCATGAAATTGGATCATTTTTCTTCATTAGATTTTGTTACTTGCATTTAGTGTTCTTTTAAAATATCAATTTGAACTCTCTTCCCCTTTATTCATTTATACTTCATTTTAAGCATTTTATTTGAATTTTCAGTCTTAACAACATCTGCAATGTACACATTCCCTCAGCACACCCCAAACAATCACATATCACAACTGCCAGCTGACGGAACTCCTTGTCATTTGACACTCTGAAACAGGCAGCCATGTTGAGCAATCATCGTGTGGAAAGCCATGCATCACCTGAGACCCTCATGGACTGGCCAATGTTGCAAAAGGCAAGGAATGCATTGGACACAACGTCTGTGTCATGTTGTATTGAAAATATAAACGTGAACGATTAATCTCAGGAAAAAACATTCTCTCTGGGTTCTTAACTGGGATTTTAAACCAATCCATGTAATGGAAAGGTAGACGGTCGAGGAAAATGTTCTACACTGGGCTTTTGGCCAATGTGTCTAATGGGGACAATGTTGGCAGCCCAAAGGATATGTACAGGTCATGAACAATGTTCCCTTTAAGCTGCACGGCTGCACAGCCCTCAGGAGCTCCCGTGCAGCCGGCTCACCTGCTTTTAAATGGAAAAAAATACGCATGCACGGAATTTTGAATGTGCCATGCGGTTAAAGGGGCAGTCCAGCCAAAAAAAAAATGAAGAACACTGGTCATGAATGACATTTTTACATAATTTAGTTGAGGATCTCATAGGCAACATGCTTGAGATTATACTGATGACAAACATGCAGAGTGCAATAAATCAGTTATAGAATAATGGATGTTTGGAGTGAATTACAGATATGTATGTGATCCCGACTTGGTTCTGAGGCAGCATATGACTAGTACAGATAATAAGGACTCCTCCTCCCACCCCCCACCTCGTGCCCCTCACTCCCCCAACACAAATATTTGGACTTCATCCTACAATCACTTGACCTTTCTTCATTTTTTTTAAAGAGATGACAAAACAAATGGTCATTGGCTGAAGAAGAATTGACTGCGTAAGTGAAATTATGTCCATTTTAAAGCGCAATGGGCATCTGACCATAGAGATTACAAAACAGGGCAGGAAAATATCTAAACATTTTTAACACAAGAACATGCAGGCCTAGGATTTTCAGCAAACACCAAGGGGCACATCCTGGGTATAAAGGATCATCTGAGGGCAGAACATAGAGGTAAATCAGGTAGCGCGGGGGGGCGTTGGGTAGGGGCATCACATGCAGCTAACACAACCTACCTAATATTTTTAAAAATTATTCTAAGGATGTGGGCATCACTGGCAAGGCCAGCATTTATTGCCTATCCCTAAGTGCCCTTAACTGAGTGGTTCAGAAAACCCAGCCTACTGTACCCTAGCGACACCAAGTCCTGCATTGCACTATATCATGCCATATCACTACATTCTCTATATATTGTATTTCCTTTATATACCACTGTTACATTATATATTACACAATATTATATATTATACACTATATTATATTAATGCACTTTGTGTATATTATATCGTAATATCTTGTATGCATTATATTGTGTTCAATTATACAGGTATTTTTAGTATATGTTATGTCATACCATAACAGTACATCTTGTTTATACATACTAACTCATTTAAATACATGTAAAGCTACACACACACACGTAGAGCACCAAACTATGATACAATGTTTCCTAAACATTTAATGTAAAGTTCCATCTTCAGACCTTCTTCACTCCCAGGCGGTAACAGACAGCCTGCTCCTAGTCCTCTCTGAACACAGCTATCAGAAGGTACGAAGGATCACTTGGGGTGATCCTGCCATTCTATTTACCCTTCCCCCTGCAAGAGAGATGGTGCAGTCTCCATTTGATACCTCTTCGACCAACGTGGCTCAAAGTCGAGAAAGGAGTAAGCAGGGATCAAACATGCATTAGCTCGCCCTCAATCACTGAGTATGTGCATCTAATGTATATACTGTATATTGTGCTAAGTAACATCTCTATCACTTATGCCAGGCAGCATTTTTTGGGGGGGGAGTGGGGGGGGAGGGGGGGAAGAGAGAAAAAAAACCCACAATGTTAGTGCGGTAGACTAATATTAAAAAGGGATTTTTAAAAAAGCTGCCATTACTGACAAAATCCCAGAGCAGGCTCAATGGACTGATATACCAGAGGAGCAGTACTGAGCCTAACAGTTACAAAAAAGGCACAAAGAAGATTATAGGGTATAACATAAATAAGATGTAATGATATGGTACGGAATGATATACATTATACATAATATATCACATGTACTTTATGTATTATACCTGTACTAAATCCCCATCTCATATACACTGCACTTTGCATATATTATATCAGTCTAAGGATAAGGAGTAAGCCATTTAGGACAGAGATGAGGAATTTCTTCACCCAGAGAGTGGTGAACCTGTGGAATTCTCTACCACAGAAGGCAGTTGAGGCCAATTCATTAAATATATTCAAGAAAGAGTTAGATATATTTCTTAAGGCTAAAGGGATCAAGGGATATGGGGAGAAGACAGGGACAGGGTACTGAGTTTGGATGATCAGCCATGATCTCATTGAATGGCGGAGCAGGCTCGAGGGGCCGAATGGCCTATTCCTGCTCCTGCTATGTTTACTGTATCCTTACCCTACACCTTATCGATTCATATATAACTTACCACATGACATCACTACACTGTTTATATAACTCTCTGCCCTTTATATTTAATGAATTACTTGATCAACACATTACCACACACAAAGTGATGGAAAGCTGGGTATTATTGTCGAACCCCTGTGCCCTCTTTTGGGGAACTAATTGACAACTAACTGGCATCTAGAGCTGTGCTATGGACTGACAGGGTTAGGGCATCTCACCCAGGGCGCCGAAGGTGATCCCTTGCTCTCAGACAGCTCACTGAAGTGGGGCAGAGTGAGAAGGGGAAGAGACGGAATCAATTCCAGCAAGGTGTTTTGCACCTGCTGGTGGCCAGGTGTAAAACAGCACTGAAAGTCCTTGGAAGCTGTATGATGCTTGTGACTTGGAGGCGGAAGAAGAAAATAACTTAAATATACACCATCTAGGCCTTCTTCATCAGCCTGGAAGAGAGGGATCCGTTACATGTACATCACCTCTCATCATCGCAGAACACAGGAAAGACTTAATGATGCAGGCATATAAAAATGGACACATGTACTCATGATGCTCTCTATGATAATAAGATCTTTCAAACCATATAATCCAGAAACACACTTACTTAATAATCCAGCATTGGGAAATCTCCAGGAGTCGTTGTAAGTTGTATACTGCGGATGGGAATATGGGCTCCCAGAAAAATCACCTCCTAAAATAGAGAGCACAAAGAGGATTAAATGATGCAAAGATTTTCGAGTTAATTAGTCTGGGTTGTCCCACAATTGAAGAAATATGGTGAAGTAGTAGTTCAATGTTATGAACCAAATGTCATTAATAACCGATCTGCATCTAGTCACACTTTGCAATTAATGGGTTTCTTCATTTTCTGTGAAACTCAAACCTTCACTAATTTAACTACATCACATGTAACACCTAGGACTTGTTGATATAAGAAATATGCTGGGAAATAAGTTGAGATTTAGTAACACGATCAACCAACTGGCTTCATTAATTAGTAGGAGTTTTCTGGCATCACATCTGGTAGATCTTTTCCACACCCGCTTTCTATGTCCCTCTGTCTCTTATCTGCTCCCTGCCATCCCATTGCCTTTCCCCATCACGAGTATGATATTAGATATGATGATTATCACCAGTTTTATTTCATGAATTCTGGACATTAATCCAATGCAAATGGCCTGTTCCTATGGTTCACAAACTAATTATCATCAACATTTTAGCAGAAGCTAAGTAAATACAATAACTAGCTAAGCCATTAAAAATCCATTCCTTGTGTGGCTAAATTACTTCATTAAAATATTTGTTGTTTTCGCTTCGAATTTAACCAAGTCTGCCTCCTTTGTTCCCCAAACTTTGCCTCACACCTCAATACTGACAGGAGTGCAGCCGCCTTTCCCAACCCCTTAGCTGTGAAGACGAGGTGATGGCAATTTGCGTTGCTGTGCATATTAATCAGCAGGCGATGGGAAATTTAAACTCATCAGCTGCACTTCTGCTCAAATGATTTGAAGTAAGCCGACACTTCACGATGTGATTCCCTTCGTTCCCCCTCCTTGCTCTCAGGGGGATGCGCCAGGGCCTGACAGGCTCAGACTTCCAATTCTCTGTTTTTTATGCCTCAGTGGTCAGAGTGTCAGGCTCCTGCAGTACAGACCAGCGGAGAGCTGCAAGAGTCACTGAGCACCATCAGCTCAGTGACAGAATCGCTCGCTTCATCCAGAAATATTCTGCATATCGAGCAGGAGGCAGGCTGTGCCGGAGACGTGGCAGGAGCTGAGTAAAACTATAGCAGATCAATGCACATCCAAACAGCATGCCGGCCCCTTTATGGAAATACCACCGTCCATCAGAGGTAATTCTTGACAGCTGAACTGTTCAATCATCAACTGTGATGAGAAGTCCCAGAGAGAAAAAAAATCCTTAATAAACATCAAACACAAGAATTTTAAGGGGCGTCAATTCTCTTTATATCCCAGTCCGCTACCTGCCTAACAACACAAAATGTTTAATGATTACTGATTAATTAGCCTCTAGTGGACCCTTTGCGTTTCAGCTGTAAAATCTTGCCAATCGGTATCAGAGGTGCTGCAGTTTGTAACTTAATAGCAGTCTGTATGGCTCCTTGGAAAAAAAGCTTTGGCATAATCACATGACAAATAATAAACAAAGATCCCAATTAACAGTGAAATGAAGGATCGAGTTTTTAAGGGGTCCATGAGATCTTTAAGTTCCACAAATAAACCCTCTGCGGCTGTGCACTCTGGATGAGATGTCTGTGTGGCCGACAGCAGCCCTGCAAACAGCATTCATTCTCCAGACACTAAATAAATCTCTAGGGTGTCCACTTAAAATACTGTACATTCCCATCACTAAAAAAAAACAACAAACTACAACAATAACAACTTGTATTTATATAGCACCTTTAACGTAGTAAAACGTCCCTAGGCACTTCATGGGAGCATTATCAAACAAAATTTGATACCGAGCCACATAAAGAGATATTAGAGCAGATGATCAAAAGCTTGGTCAAAGAGGTAGGTTTTAAGGAGTGTCGTAAAGGAGGAAAGAGAGGTAGAGAGACGGAGAGGTTTAGGGAGGGAATTCCAGAGCTTAGGACCTAGGCAGCTGAAGGCACGGCCGCCAATGGTGAAGCGATTAAAATCTGAGATACTCAAGAGACCAGAATTGGAGGAGCACAGATATATCAGGGTTGTGGGGCTGAAGGAGGTTAGAGATAGGGAGGGGGATAGGCCATGGAGGGATTTGAAAACAAGGATGAGAATTTTAAAATTGAGGCGTTGCTTAACCGGGAGCCAAAGTAGGTCAGTGAGCATAGGAGTGATGGGTGAATGGGATTTGGTGCAAGTTAGGATACGGGCAGCAGAGCTTTTGGATGGCCTCAAATTTATGGAGAGTAAAAGATGGGAGGCTGGCCAGGAGTGTGTTGGAATAGTCAAGTCTAGAGGTAACAATGGATGATGGTTTCAGCAGCAGATGAGCTGAGGAAGGGCAGAGTCGGGCGATGTTACAGAGGTGGAAATAGGCGGTCTTGGTGATGGAGTGGATATGTGGTCAGAAGTTTATCTCAGGATCAAATACAATACCAAGGTTACATAAGAACATAAGAACATAAGAAATAGGAGCAGGAGTAGGCCAATCGGCCCCTCGAGCCTGCTCCGCCATTCAATAAGATCATGGCTGATCTGATCCTAACCGCCAATCCACTATCACAGAACCATCTCCTGAATCTAACAGAATTAGACACACGAAATAGGAGCAGGATCAGGCTACACGGCCCCTGGGCCCGCTCCGCTACCCACAGGGCCATGACCGATCCGAACCTAGACTCATGTCCAAATTCCTGCCTGCTCCCCGTAACCCTTAATTCCCTTTACTTCTAGGAAACTGTCTATTTCTGTTTTAAATTTATGTAATGATGTAGCTTCTACAGCTTTTTGGGGCAGCATATTCCATGGACCTACCACCCTCTGAGTGAAGTAGTTCCTCCTCATCTCAGTTTTGAAAGAGCAGCCCCTTATTCTAAGACTATGCCCCCTAGTTCTAGTTTCACCCATCATCGGGAACATCCTCCCCGCATCCACCCGATCCAACCCCTTCACAATCTTATGTGTTTCAATAAGATCGCCTCTCATTCTTCTGAACTCCAATGAGTAGAGTCCCAATCTACTCAACCTCTCCTCATATGTCCATCCCCTCATCCCCGGGATTAACCGAGTGAACCTTCTTTGTACTGACTTGAGAGCAAGTATGTCCTTTCTTAAGTATGGACACCAAAACTGTACGCAGTATCCCAGGTGCGGTCTCACCAATACCTTGTACAACTGAAGCAATACCTCCCTATTTTTATATTCTATCCCCCTAGCAATGAAAGCCAACATTCCATTGGCCTTCTTAATCACTTGCTGCACCTGCATACTAACCTTTTGAGTTTCGTGCACCAGGACCCCCAGATCCCTTTGTACTTCAGTACTTTCCAGTTTCTTGCCATTAAGATAATAACTTGCTCTACGATTTTTCCTGCCAAAGTGCATAACCTCACACTTTCCAGTATTGTATTCCATCTGCCAAATCTCTGCCCACTTACTTAGCCTGTCTATGTCCCCTTGCAGGTTTTTTATGTCCTCCTCACTCACTACTTTCCCTCCCATCTTAGTATCATCTGCAAACTTTGATATGTTACACTCGGTCCCCTCCTCCAAATCGTTAATATAGATTGTAAAGAGTTGGGGACCCAGCACTGACCCCTGTGGAACACCACTAGTTACTGATTGCCAGTCTGAGAATGAACCATTTATTCCAACTCTCTGCCTTCTGTTAGATAGCCAATCCTCTATCCATGCCAGAATATTACCCCCAATCCCGTGATTTTTTATCTTAAGCAATAATCTTTTGTGTGGCACCTTGTCAAATGCCTTTTGGAAGTCTAAATACACTACGTCCACTGGTTCCCCTTTATCCACCCTATATGTTACTTCCTCAAAGAACTCCAGCAAATTTGTCAAACATGACTTCCCCTTCATAAAACCATGCTGACTTTGTCCTATTAAATTATGATTGCGAACAGTCTGGTTCAGCCTCAGATTTGAACCAACCCACCCAGGTTCAGGTCAGACAGTCGGTTTACAAACCCACCCAATTTTACTCTCCATTGAAGTCAAAGGTAGGCTAGATTAAAATCAGGGCTATTCTAATTTTAAAAAAACACTGACATTTCTGGAAATCAGCACTCAAAGCAGAAAATACTGGAGGCACCCACAGGTTGTCAGGATCTGTAGAGAGAAAAGACAGGTTAATGTTTCCTTTGTAACCCTTCATCAGAAAAATAGACTTCAGTTCTGGTGAAGGGTCAGAAGCTGTCCTTTCTCTGGTCAGATACAGACTGGCCTGCTGGGTATTTCTAGCATTAACTGTTTTTATTTCAGTTGACAAGAACTCTGCACATAAACAATTACTGATTTAGAATTCTTAAGCTCCCATCACAGTTTTCAAGTTAGTGCATATTATTATTTCAAATGAGTTCTGATTGCTTCCTATCTGATCAATCCATGTGATCATCAGGCTGTTAGTCACATTTCTGGCATGTATGAGATAATATTGCAATTGGGGCCTCTTTGTGCCATCCGTGACTCAATGACAACACCCTCACCTCAGACACAGAAGGTCATGGGTTCAAAGTCCAACTCCAGGAATTCAGCACATAATCTAGGCTCAACTCTTGTGCAGTGCTGAGGGAGTGCTGCACTGTCACAGAATGAGATGTTAAACTAAGACCCTGGATGTAAAATACTCCATGGCACTATTTGAAGAGGAGCAGGGTGTCCTGAGCCAACATTTCACCCTCAACCAGCACCACCAAAAAAAATGACCTGGTCATCATTCATCTCCATTTATGGATCTTGCTGAATACAAATTGGCTGCTGCATTTGCCTACATAACAACGGTGACTATATTTCAAAATGAATTAATTGGCTTTGCAATGTTTTGGGATGTCCTGAGGATGTGGTAAGATATATAAATTCTTTGTTTACTTCTCCCTTGCACTAATGCCATTCGCCTGATGTCTTCCTACCCCTACCCACATCAGTGCCCAAAGTACTCATCAAATAAACCTTACCCACACCCAGTGCCAAACAAGCCCTTGACCCACCACCCTTCTATCAAAGGAGGATGCTGGCTCTTATCAACCCTCGTAGCTGGTGCCACTGAAGTACATGCGCCTATATTAGCCCTTCATTGTACATACAAGTACCATGTAATCCTCACATGGGGATCTAATAATAATCTTTTCAAAATTATGAAAGGTTTTGTGAGGCTAAACAGTGAAGGATTATTCCCACTGGTTGGCAAATCGGTAACAAAGGGACACAGACTGAGGAATAAGACTGGAAAAATGCAGGGGGAGATTAGACAGGTTTTTTTCACACAGAGGATTATTAGAACACGGAATGCTTCACCACAAGAGGGCTATTGAGGCAGAGACTATAATATTTAGAAGGGAATTGGGTAAGTGTTTGAAAAGGAAGCATACAGAAGGATGCAGTGAAAGGACAGGGACATGGGATTGGAGTAGAGAGCTCCATTTGAGGAGCCAGCGCTGGCCGAATGGGCTTCTTCTGTGATATAATTTCTATAGGGCTAATTCCACAATCCCACGCTCCCAGCAGGAAGCAAAGTTTCGAAGCACAACTGGGAGGACTGGAGCTACAGTCTTACAGCCCAGTCTCTGACCTGCACTTCACTTAAAATGTGGTTCCCTGCTGGGAGTGTGGGATCGCAGGATTAGTCCTGATTGTATACCTCTGACAGTACAAAAACTTTGCTAAATTTTAACATTTTAAAAACCTGAAGTCTTCAGCACCAACTTACCGAGTGTGAGATGATATCGATCTCATTCACATTTATTTTAAATTGTGATTCCGGTGTACATCAGAATGTGGGACACCAAGTTATTTCCTGCATCCTGTGTCAGCACCAAGCACTCACAAGTCTGATACAGTGTCAGTAGATAACTGTAAGTCTCCCCATATCTTGTCCCAATCACATGTTTCAGTTCCTGCCCCAGAAGAGCATCTCTGTCCGACACCAGTGTGAGATTTCTTCATTTTCCTGTTTGCTCTCTGAGCGAAATTGCCAATTTGATGCTAATTAGTAGCCGTTAAGTGCTCTGGAACTACTAGAAACTGGATTGACATTGTCCAAACTCACAGCCAGCAGAGTGGGGAGACGTTTATCTCATCAATCTGGGCTGGATTTGAACCTAGTTGAAAAACCAGTGTCCATCCGACTGCCTTGTAACGCCCCATTCATTGTTGTGTCTATAATTGAATTGTGGTTAAATTTTCACGGTTTCCCTCTGAAGTAAACACCATTGCATTTAGTAGCAAGGCCCAGTGAGTTTAAAATCAAACTTCATTTAAGGAATTTTCAAGATGGCCACCACCGTGCCTGGAGAAACTTGGGAGACCAGTCACCTGACACAATGCTACCCTTGTAATAATCTTAATAAAATAATATTTTTAAAATCCTTACACCTGGTCCACAAATTCAATACACAGGGTAACAAGTGGAATATTCAGTTACCCAGGAGAGAGGAGATGGGGCAACTCACAGGTGAATTCCAGAGGTTCCAGGTGGATTAAATTGGCAATCTCACAATCTTCCACTGCACATCCTGAATATAGTACAGTCATAGTGCACATCATACATTTTAAAATATCAGGATCATAGGTCCGCAGGGGCAGAACATGTTTGAAATTAACATAAAGACTGTAGGCAATAGAATCAGTACAAGTGAGTCTGTATGAAACAGATCAAATAGCGAACAGAGCATCACCATGATACCTACTAGGATTAAACTCTCAGGAGGGGAAAATAAAATAAACCTCAATTTAATTTAATTTAACTTAATTTCTTATTTTAACAATTTTGCTTTTCATATGAATTAATTAAAACCAGCTTGAATTTCCGTAAAAAAAATGTAAAATGGGAAATGTAATAAAAAATTCTAATGTGCTTCAAACAGAATCTATTAGAAACGTGAATTAGCCACATTAAAGTGGATGTCTGTATATACATCCTTTATCGTAACAGCAGTGAAACCATTTCAGTTTACAGTATTAACAGTAATTAACAGCAACAAGCCACAGTTTATTTAAAAAAAAAGAAAATGCAGCCCTATCAAAGAAATTAAATAACACAAATGCATTTGAAGTCAGCCTTGGCTCACGGAAGACCTCTCCTGGTCCCTCAATACCTCCTCTCTGGTGAAGAAGGCCCAGCAGCGCCTATATTTCCTAAGGAGGCTGAAGGGATGTAATCTGTCACCCCTGATCCTCTCTAACTTTTACCGCTGCACTATAGAGAGCATCCTGACAAACTGTATCACAGTATGGTATGGCAGCTGTAGCTACTATGACCGGAAAGCCCTGCAGCGGGTAGTCAAAACTGCCCAACGCATTACCGGCACCTGGCTACCGACCATAGAGCACAGATACCAGAAACGCTGTCTACGGAGGTCACGGTCCATCATCAAAGACCCTACCCACCCCAGCCACAGTCTGTTCGCCCTCCTGCCATCTGGGAGACGCTACAGATGCATTCGCACCCGTATGACCAGATTTAGGAACAGCTTCTTTCCCAGGGCTGTCATCCTACTGAATTCCACAAATAAACTCTAAAGCCTGCACATCTGCCAATGCACTTTATTATGGTTATGTTTATGTTAATATACTACAAGCCAAATGTATGTTGAATGTTTAAATGTCTTAATCCAAATGTACACTCTCGGGAGCCGCAAGCCTACATTTCGTTGTACTGCACTTGTGCACTAACAATGACAATAAAAGTTGATTTGATTTGATTTTGATTTGGTGGTATTCTCGCCTCTGAGTCAGGAGGTTGTAGGTTCAAGCCCCTGTCCACAGACTTGAGCCCATAATCTAGCATGACACTTCAGTGCAGTACTGAAGGAGTGCTGCACTGTTGGTGGTGCTGTTTTTCAGATGAGGCGTTAAACAGAGGCCCTATCTGCCCTCTCAGGTGGAAGTAAAAGATCCCATGCCACTATTTGAAGAAGAGCAGGGGAGTTCTACCAGTGTCCTGGCCAATATTTATCCATTAAACAACATCACTAAAACAGCAGGACAAATCCAACCCGGCCAATTACCGCCCCATCAGTCTACTCTCAATCATCAGCAAAGTGATGGAAGGTGTCATCGACAGTGCTATCAAGCGGCACTTACTCACCAATAACCTGCTCACTGATGCCCAGTTTGGGTTCCGCCAAGACCACTCGGCTCCCGACCTCAATACAGCCTTGGTCTAAACATGGACAAAGGAGCTGAATTCCAAAGGTGAGGTGAGAGTGACTGTCCTTGACATCAAGGCAGCATTTGACCGAGTGTAGCATCAAGGAGCCCTAGTAACCTGAAGTCAATGGGAATCTGGGGGAAAATACTCCACTGGCTGGAGTCATGCAAAGCACAAAGGAAGATGGTTGTAGTGGTTGAATGTCAATCATCACAGCCCCAGGACATCGCTGCAGGAGTTCCTCAGAGCAGTGTCCTGGGCCCAACCATCTTCAGCTGCTTCATCAATGACCTTCCCTCCAACATAAGGTCAGAAATGGGGATGTTCGCTGATGACTGCGCAGCGTTCAGCGACATTCACAACTCCTCAGATAATGAAGCAGTCCATGCCCACATGCAACAAGACCTGGATGACGTTCAGGCTTGGGCTGATAAGTGGCAGGTAACATTCGCGCCACACAAGTGCCAGGCAATGACTATCTCCAACAAACGAGAGTCTAATCACCTCCCCTTGACATTCAATGGCATTACCATCGCTGAATCCCGCACTATCAACATCCTGGGGGTCACCATTAACCAGAAACTTAAGTGGACCAGCCACATAAATACTGTGGCAACAAGAGCAGATCAGAGGCTAGGTATTCTGCAGCGAGTGTCTCACCTCCTGACTCCCCAAAGCCTTTCCACCATCTACAAGGCACAAGGTAAGGAGTGTGATGGGATACTCTCCACTTGCCTGGATGAGTGCAGCTCCAACAAACCCGCGACCTCTTCCACCTAGAAGGACAAGGGCAGCAGACGCATGGGAACACCACCACCTGCAAGTTCCCCTCCAAGTCACACACCATCCTGACTTAGAAGTATATCGCCGATCCTTTATCGTCGCTGGGACAAAATCCTGGAACTCCCTACCTAACAGCACTGTGGGAGTAACTTCACCACACGGACTGCAGAGGTTCAAGAAGGCGGTTCACCACCACCTTCTCCAGGGCAACTAGGGATGGGCAATAAATGTTGGCCTTGCCAGCAATGCCCAGATCCGATAAGCGAATAAAAAAAAAAGATTGGCCCATAATTTGCAGTCAGTGGCGAAGCAAAGGCGCTCGCCGCTGACCTTGAAGAAAGCTGCCACAGAGATCTCCTGATCTCTGTGGCGAAAACTTGAGGTTTCTCAATGTGTAATTAATTACAGCTGTGAATAGGGGATTCCTAGAGCGATGCAGCCATGACATCATTTAGCTGTCTAAGCAGCCAATCACATTGAAGAATTCTCACGGACAGCAAACTAGGAAATAATTTTTTTTTAAATGTTACAGAGAGTGAAATGAAGATTGGGACTTTCACGTGGATAAGGTAGAAGCTGAAATATCATGAACAAATGAATTTTTAAAATTTTTATTAAAAATTGTAATTTTTATCATACTGGTGAAATTTGACATTCCACAAATAAAAAAAGTTTTTCAGGGCCAGAACGGTTGTTTAGCAGTCAATATGCTGTTAAAACCCCAGTTACACCGATTCAAACAAGGCTTAATATTTAATGGGATATTTAACAGTGATATTAATGCGGAAAAGCTCAAGTATTCGTCAATTCCACTGGTTTCACTGATTGCTGGCTATGGCGGGGTGGGGGGGTGGGGGGCAAGGAAAATGGGGGTCCACAGTGCAGCCTGTGTCAGAGCAATGAATGACTGACCTCAGCTTCAAGATTTCTGTGTTTAGATGCGCATGCGCTAAATCCTGAAGTTTACAAAGCTGGGTGGGAATGTAAGTTGTGAGGAGGATGGAAAGAGGTTTCATGGGGATATGGACAGGCTAAGTGAGTGGGCAAGAACATGGCAAATGGAATATAATGTGGAGAAAAGTTATCCACTTTGGTAGGAAAAATAGAAAAGCAGAGTATTTTTTAAATGGTGAGAGATTGGGAAATGTTGGTGTTCAGAGGAACCTGGGTGTCCTTGTACACGAATCACTGAAAGTTAACATGCAGGTACAGCAAGCAATTAGAAAAGCAAATGGTATGTTGGCTTTTATTACAAGAGGATTTGAGTATAAGAGTAAAGACGTCTTACTACAATTATATAGAGCCCTGGTGAGACCACACCTGGAGTATTGTGTACAGTTTTGGTCTCCTTACCTAAGGAAGGATATACTTGCCATAGAGGGAGTGCAACAAAGGTTCACCAGGCTGATTCCTGGGATGGGAGGATTGTCCTATGAGGAGAGATTGAGTAGTCTAGGCCTATATTCTCTGGAGTTTAGAAGAATGAGCGGTGATCTCATTAAAACATACAAAATTCTTACAGGGCTTGACAGGGTAGATGCAGGGAGGATGTTTCCCCTGGCTGGGGAGTCTAGAACCAGGGTTCACAGTCTCAGAATAAGGGGTCGGCCATTTAAGACTGAGATGAGGAGAAATTTCTTCACTCAGAGGGTGGTGAATCTTTGGAATTCTCTATCCCAGAGGGCTGTGAAGACTCAGTCATTGAGTATATTCAAGACAGAGATCGATAGATTTTTGAATATTAAGGGAATCAAGGGATATGGTGATAGTGCAGGAAAGTGGAGTTGAGGTAGAAGGTCAGCCATGATCTTATTGAATGGCGGAGCAGGCTCAAAGGGCCAAATGACCTACTCCTGCTCCTATTTCTTATGTTCGTAAGTTGCGGTCAGTTTCAGAGGGGTAATGACGGCAAACGCTGACAGTTTGCCATCATTCCCGACCGCAAAATCCGGGTCATTATCTGATCATTATCTCATTGCTGTTTGTGAGAGCTTGCTGTGCACAAATTGGCTGCCACATTTCCTACATTACAAAAGTATCTATGATTCAAAAGTACTTCATTGGCTATAAAGTAGATTTGGATGTCCTGAGGTTTCTTCACCCAGAGAGTGGTGAACCTGTGGAATTCTCTGCCACAGAGGGCGGTGGAGGCCAGTTCATTAAATATATTCAAGAAAGAGTTGGATATATTTCTTAAGGCTAAAGGGATCAAGGGATATGGGGAGAAGGCAGGGACAGGGTACTGAATTTGGATGATCAGCCATGATCTCATTGAATGGCGGAGCAGGCTCGAAGGGCCGAATGGCCTACTCCTGCTCCTATCTTCTATGTTTCTATGAAAGATGGTATATAAATGCAAGTCTTTCTTTCATTTACTCTGTGATTTTCCTGTCCCATTAAAATGAATGCGATGAGAGGGAGGGAATCCCAAACGCACATGTGGAAAACACTTGCTGAGGCACCAAGTCAGCGTTGGAAGATGAGTCAGTGATTACACTCTGTTTAAATCAGCTGCCACTTTGACATATCGCAGCCTCACTGCTAGTTCAGAAACTGCAGAATATTCTGAAAAAAGACCCAAATACAGGTCATCTCCACTGGTTTACCAACTACAGTGGGTCCCATAGTTGGACAGTCTTCTGTGGCTTTCTAAGAATATAAAGAATTTAAGCCCAGAGTCTTGTGCAGCTCAGTGGAATACTACCCTGTGTGTATGGCTTGGGCTGGGCATGAGCTGCTCTCTTCTTTCTGAACTAGATTGTTTTACAATATTTGCATGTACTTTATTATAAAAACGAATAAAATTGTGATTAACCAAATTATTTCCCATTAAAAAAATCAATTAACATCGCTGATTTTAATCAGTAGCATTGGAAAATAATTGGTTATTTCTTATTGAAGAATCTCTAGCTGGAATATTGGGATTCAAGCAAATGAATATTTTTGTACCACTGTTAAAAGAATAATGAAGGCAAGAATATTCATGCAAAACTCCCTGTCGTAACCTTTTATGGGCTGTATTATTTTAAGATGATCATTAGGGAGCTCCCTAAATCTTTTCTGTGGCAGGAACCTATAGCTGGGTTTAAGCAAGATGCCTGCAGTGTCTCAGGAAACTGTACTGAGGTTTGCTGCGCAATTGTATTTTATTTTAAAATAATATTCTGGTAGTGTCTTGTCCCATGAAAGAACAATACCAGTCACAGATCTGGTTCAATGGAGACTTAAGCACTTTTTCTTTTTTTAAATGAGTCAACTAAAGGAAAGATAATTTCAAATATATATCCCCAGCAGCCAACCCCTTGTGGGATCATGAGGGACTCTCAATAAACACTGTAAGCTGGTGCAGGAGGTGGGTGAGGGAGGGGGTTTAATTTGGTGTTGGGGGCATCAGTGTTTCAGGAGTTTAACATACACTCTGGGTGCAACACAGGCCTCTGGGATATGTGAGGTGAAGCTGAACAATCGCCCACAAACATTTGAAATGCTAATTTCTGTTTCTCCCATCCGCCAAGTGGCAGCCAGTATCACTGATTAAAATAAAATGTAACTAAGTAATCTGCCCTCTCCGTACTTCCACGGAGAAAATGGAACGGAATGCTAGAGCAAACATGTGTTTAATAAACAGAAGAACCCTTGAGAAACGTCCCTGGACTCCAAATCAGCTCCACAACCACAGTGTGTGTCATTAACAGTCACATGACATTAATATTCCATAAATGAGTGATGAGTCTTAGGTTCAGGTGGGCATACCTTGCTGTGAAGTAATTGTTCCACTCTTGGCCTGCAGTAGCATCTATGAAAATTTAATGCTTCCCCCAACACATTTATGAAATATTTCAAAGAGTAATTGCTAAAATAGAAAATAATTACTCCTTAGAATTTATCATTTCCAATTTTCAATGAACTGCACTTGTAGGCAGTCAAATTAAATTACACATAGTTTGAATAAAGTATAAAGACTCCCATGGGGAGCAAAATGATGGAAACAATAAAATCCTTTCTCTGTTGTTTTCTGCAAATTTCTCCCATCTCTTCTCCAGGTTTAATAGAAGAAGCAGAGAGCAACAGCGTGAAGCCGAGGTCACTTTCTTGCCATTGCATTTATTTCTTTACCTCACATGAGTGAAGTTCAACTAGTTTACAACGTCATCTAAACCTGGAGATCACTCTCCAGTACTCCTTCAAGACTGAGATCGATAGATTTTTGTTTGGTAAGGGTATCAAGGGATATGGAGCAAAGGCAGATAAATTATCTGATTGATCTGATTGGCAGGACAGGCTCAAGGAGCTGAATGGCATACTCCTAACATTCCTTGTACATTATAGAATCCCCAACCTAAACCGGGCCCACAGTGCACACCGGAGCTTCACTTCAGCACATGCAAGGTCCAACATGAAGTTCAACCTAGCAATTGAAAAGCACGACATGAGCCACATCCACAGTCCCCGACTACTCCTGTTTGCAGATAATCACACAAGGATAATGGGGGGTCCACTCTATACATTGGCTTGTGGGAGGCTGTGGGGGTGGTGGGAGGGGTGGTGGTGGGAGAGAAGCAAGGCATTCTTTCTTTACCGGTGAGTAAAGAAAGAAAATACTGATGTCAACCAAAGCATATCAATAATTGATTATCTACTGCCGACTGTCAGAGTTTAGTGTAGTCAGTATACATTATAACCCGATAAGTGGGTATCTGGGAATAATTCCATTGCCCAGCATTAACATCTCTCACCTTGATGAGCACAAAACAAAAGAGGTACTATTCCAATCAACTGGTTAGAATTTTCAAGGAATGGTGCAACTTTGTGATTCATCTGCTGGTTATAAGCAGCTCAAACATTGCAGGTACGGCTTATGGTCATATCTGAGCCCATAAATAAGAAGTAGGCAGTATTCAAATCCATGGATCACCACTGATGCATATGAGTTAACCACAATACAATAACCTAGATTTTTGAACTGGTGTTTTTTTTTTTAACATCAACAATAACATATTTAAAATAATGTCAACCGGAAGAGCTAGGCTTATGGGATTTAAACATCATCCTATCCCCAAGATTACAGCACCATCTTCGAGTGAATTCGCAGTGGTCTGCTACTGTCTCCGTTATGTACAATGTATTAATGAGGGGTAGGCTAGCTTTAGTCATGGTCAGTTTCCTCCAAATCAAAGCTATTGGTGCATATGCAAAACATCAGTGCATTCCATGTGCTTAATGTGCAATGATGTCCAAACACAGCAATCAGTAACTGTAGGGAAATCACTGTAGTCCCAGCCAGAAACAAAGTGTTGGGCATCATCAGGAAACTGTGTATCCAGTCTGTAATATATATTCACTTTATTGTCATTTACTTGACTGTACTACCACATTCAATGTAGCCTCTCAGTGCATACCCATTCACTGTACCCTCTCATTGTATACCCATTCACGGGACCTCTCATTGTATACCCATTCGCTCTACCCTCTCATTGTATACCCTTTCACTGAACCCCTCATTGTATACCCATTCACTGTACCTCTCATTGTATACCCATTCACTGTACCCCTCATTCTATACCCATTCACTGTACCACTTATTGTATACCCATTCACTGTAGCTCACATTGTGTACCCATTCACTGTAGCCCTCATTGTATACCCATTCACTGTACCTCTCATTGTATACCTTTTCACTGTATACCCATTCACTGTACCCCTCATTGTATACACATTCACTGTACCCTCTGATTGTATACCCAGTCACTGTACACTCTCATTGTATACCCATTCAATGATCCCCTCATTTTATATCCATTCACTGCACCTTATCATTGTATACACATTCACTGTACCCCTCTTTGTATACCCATTCACTGTACCCCTCATTGTATAACCATTCACTGTACCTCTATTTGAAAACCCATTCACTGTACCACTCATTGTATACCCATTCATCTTACCCCTCATTTTAAACACATTCACTGTACCCTCTCATTGTATACGCATTCTCTGTACCCTCTCATTGTATACCCATTCACTGTACCCCTCTCATTGTATTCCCATTCCCTGTACCCCTCATTGTATACCCATTCTCTGTACCCTCTCATTGTATGCGCATGCGCTGTAACCTGTCCTTGTATACCCATTCACTATACCCCTCAATATATACCCATTCACTGTACTCCTCATCGTATACCCATTCAAAGTACCCCTCATTGTATACCCATTCACTTTAACCCTCAATGTATTCCCATTCACTGTACCCCTCATTGTATACCCATTTTCTGTTCCCTCTCATTGTATACCCATTCACTGTACCCCTCATTGTATACCCATTCTATACACATTCACTGTCCTCCTCAGTGTATAACCATTCACTGTACCCCTCGTTGTATACCCAGTCACTGTACCCCTCATTGTATACCCAGTCACTGTACCCCTCATTGTATACCCATTCACTTTACCCCTCATTGTATACCCATTCACTTTACCCCTCATTGTATACCCATTCACTGTACCTCTCCTTGTAGACCCATTCATTGTACCTCTCATTGTATATCCATTCAGTGTACCCCTCAATGTATACACATTCACAGTACCCCTCATTGTATACTCATTCACTCTACCCCTCATTGGATACACATTCACTGTACCTCTCACTGTATACCCATTCACGTCACCTCTCATTGTATACCCATTCTCTGTACTCTGATTGTATACCCAGTCACTGTACACTCTCATTGTATACCCATTCAAAGTACCCCTCATTGTATACACATTAACTGATCCCCCCATTGTATACACATTCACTGTACCCATCATTGTATACACATTAACTGAACCCCTCATTGTATACACATTCACTGTACCCATCATTGTATACACATTAACTGAACCCCTCATTGTATACACGTTCACTTTAACCCTCATTGTATACCCATTCACTGTACTCCTCATCGTATACCCATTCAAAGTACCCCTCTTTGTATACCCATTCACTTTAACCCTCAATGTATTCCCATTCACTGTACCCCTCATTGTATACCCATTCACTGTA
Organism: Somniosus microcephalus; assembly: GCF_052327205.1. Lineage (NCBI taxonomy): Eukaryota > Metazoa > Chordata > Chondrichthyes > Squaliformes > Somniosidae > Somniosus > Somniosus microcephalus. The sequence continues at coordinate 79,672,253 of NC_140987.1, forward strand.
CCTGCTCATTGTTTACCCATTCACTGTACCCCTCATTGTATTCCCATTCTCTGTACACTCTCATTGTATACCATTCACTGTACCCCTCGTTGTATACCCATTTTCTGTTCCCTCTCATTGTATACCCATTCACTGTACCGCTCATTGTATACCCATTCACTTTACCCCTCATTGTATACCTATTCACTGTACCTCTCATTCTATACGCATTCACTGTCCTCCTCAGTGTATACCCATTCACTGTACCCCTCATTGTATACCCAGTCACTGTACCCCTCATTGTAGTTTAGTTTAGTTTAGGTTAGTTTAAGTTTAGATTAGTCTAGACAAAGTAGAGAAGGAAAAGACCGCCAGAAAGACTACCAAAGAAAAAAAAACCCAGAGGAAAATAGAGGAAAAAAAAAAGCCAAAGCAAAAAAAAAAAAAAAAGAAACAAGAGAAGAACTACACAAACCAGTGAACGGCAGCCACACGGGGCTTCAGCAGCGGTGGTTGAGTCGGCGGCATCGGGACCGAGTTCGAGGAGGCGAGGTGACTCGGGCCGCAGCCCAGCGGTCCAGCAACCGGCACAGCCGAGGGGACTCGGGCCGCATCCCAGAAATCGGAACGCAGCCCGGCAACGGGCACAGCGGAGAGGACTCGGGCCGCATCCCAGAAATCGGCACAGCCGAGGAGATCCGGAACGCAGCCCGGCAATCGGCACAGCGGAGAGGACTCGGGCCGCATCGCAGAAATCGGCACAGCCGAGGAGATTCGGAACGCAGCCCGGAAATCCAGCAATCAGCACAGCCGAGGGGACTCGGGCCACAGCCCAACAATCCAGCACGGGAAAGGCCCGAGGAGCCAGGCCAGCAGGCACAGAGACCTCTGAGGAGAAGGAGAGCAACCAGAAGGCTCGCAACCAAGACCGTGAGTACAGGGCCCAGGGAGGGAGGCCCAGGGAAAGGCCCGAGGAGCCAGGCCGAAACAGAGGCCCAGAGACCTCTGAGGGGGAGGGGAACAGCCCGAAGGCACCGGGAAACAGTGGCTCACAGACTCAGACCTGAGAAGGGTGAACCCAGGAGCCAAGGCCCAGGGACCACGGGGTCGGAGAGGGGGACCGGGAAAGTTCGCGAACAGGGAGAGGGTAACACCAAACCCGGGGCCCCAGAAAAGCTTATTCTAAGATCAACAATACTTTACCAAAAATGAGCGAATCAGAAGATCCACAACAGCCCCGCTTCCAGATTCCCCCCAACACCACAAAAAAAGCTATAAAAACGATCAAGCATGCTCAGATGAGAGAAAAACCAGAAACTCTCTTTACTGACTGTTACAACAATGGGACAAAAAGTAACCTCATATTCTACTCAGATCAGCCAGCGGCTTGGATCAGAGCAATAAAATCACACTATACCAGTGTTAAGCTAAAAAATACCGCAAATGGGTCCATAATGAAAATTAACACACCAGGAGACAGTTCAATCACGACTGTCAACGCGTACAATACCGGAACAATATTAGTGCAAGGCAACCTCGACAAATTTGCAACGGCCTTCAGGACACTGAAAAGATCAACTACGAGGGGAATGAACAGCCCCAGAGTGGCCCGCACTCCCCCCAACATTGACAACTTACCAGGAGAAAATCTGCATGGTCAAGGGATGAACGAGCCACACAGTTCAAACCAGACACTAACCCCGGGGAACCACAGCCACACGATACAACTGACAAACCCCAGCATAACTACCACGGAGGAAGCCACACATAGTTCCCCTACCATTCCCAGCCCACCAAGAGAAGAGCAGCATAGCCAGGAAGTGAGTGAGCCTTCCAGGGCCGACCAGCTTAGCCAGGAAGTGAGTGAGCCTTCCAGGGCCGACCAGACACATACCCCGGGATCACACAGCCAGATACAACCAAAAGATAAATTTTATCAATTAGAGATAGAGATGGTTAAACTTAGAGAGGAGGTCCTCAAATTGAATGACAAACAAAAGCAGGAGAGGGAGAGACACAAGAGAGAGCTGAATAGACTTGATAACCAGGTGAATCTACTTAAGAATCAGGTGAAAGAGCTGCAGGAAAAAGAAGAGAGCCATAGAGGAGAGAAAACACCATTAGACCAGCAACCAGAGACTAGAGATAAGACAAGACAGAGCCGGACGGAACGGCTGCACTCCCACACGGAACAAAAGCAACAGACACACAATACAAGGGGTGCCACACAGACCGACCAGCATGCTGACTCGCAATCTTCCCCCACCACCATGGAACCACAAGCGAGCCGCTCACAAGAGGTACGCACACACCAGACACCCCAGCCCAGCACACACACTATGAGTCCAGGCGAAAGCCACCAGACAGTAAACACAAACAAGGCTGACGTCGTAATACTCATAGACTCAAATGGGAAATTTCTATGGGAGAAAAAGCTCTTCCCTAGAAGTAAAGTAGAAAAGATTTGGTGCCCAACAACAGACAGAGCCATGGGATGGCTGACCAAAGCCAGATTAGGCTCCCCCCAACACATAATAATACACACGGGCACAAATGACCTAAAGGCCAAACAGAAAGAGGTAGCAACATCGCTCAGAGCAATGATTAGGAAGGCAAGCAGTACATTTCCAAACACTAGAATCACTGTTTCCACAATATTGCCGAGAACAGACTTCAACAACAACACAATTCATGAGATAAATGCCAGCATAGCAACAGAATGCGAATCAAACCACAACGTACACCTGGCCCAACACCCCACCCTCGATGAAGAATGTCTTTACGACCACGTCCACATCCAAAGGCAAAAAATATCGATCTTTGCTAAAGCCCTGAAGGACGTCGCTTTTAACCGGGTCCATACCCAGACTCCAAGAGGACCCCCCCCCGACCACCAGAGATCAGCGGGGTACATATCAGGAACACTACAAAGACCACCACCACACCAACCGAGACCGGAGAGGATCCCCATGCAAAACAACATTATCAGACCTGCACCACTCCTGTCCCACAGGGGAATAGGACCGCTACCAGCCAGACAGAGGGAGAGATGCACAGGACGTACGCAATACCTCAGACAGAAACAATCCATTAAGAGACAATAAGCAGATGTGCAGCAGCATCTACTTCCGCCTTATGGATCAAGGACTAATTAATAGAAAGAACTGTAACCAAATTGTATTAACTTTTGTAGACAACTGGGGTGATCTTTTTTTTCCCCACACTTAGACACGACAAACACGTACCACTCTTTAACCTATCATAGAAAAAGATAAAACTTAACATGAAATCCTTATATATTTCGACCTGGAATATCCAAGGTCTACGCTCTTCACTGCGAGAAGTGAAGAGTAGGACCCCAGAGTTCATAGAGGAAACTAAAGATCTAGATATTATCATTTTACAGGAAACTTGGTATAAAGGAAAAGGACACACCGGCTGTCCCCAAGGGTACACTGAGCTAGTGGTCCCCTCCAATAAATTACCAAGTGTAACCCAAGGCAGAGACTCCGGAGGCATACTGATCTGGTTTAAAACAGAACTTAAGAATTACATCAAATTTATAAAAAAGGGCGAAAACCATATGTGGCTCAAACTTGAGAGGGAGATTATCTCAAACACCCAAGATGTTTACATTTGCGCACTTTATATCCCTCCAATCGATTCCCCGTACTACAAAGAGGACACCTTCTCCAACATGGAGGGGGAAATTATCCAATACCAGGCCCAGGGGAACGTGTTGATCTGTGGGGACCTCAATTCAAGAACGGGCGAAGAACCAGACTTCACCAATAATCAGGGAAACAATTACGTATTCGGGAATAACCACTTTGACATCCCTTCCCTTCCATACAGGCATAACTGCGACAAGCAGTCAAATACCAACGGTAAACAGCTACTACAGCTCTGTCGAAACCTGGGTCTGTACATTGTCAATGGTAGGTTCATAGGAGACCTCCTAGGAAGATCGACCTACTGCTCACCTCTTGGCTGCAGCACAGTAGACTATATGATTACAGACTTGGACCCATCCTCTTTCAGAGCATTCGCAGTCAAACCACAAACAACACTGTCAGATCACAGTCAAATTACTATGTTTCTCAAAAAGACAGAAACAAACAACATAGAAACACAACCCAGTAAACTGTACAACACCAAAAAATCGTACAGATGGGCCAAAAACGACACGGAAAAATACCAGAAAACAATTAGCAATGCATCAACTCAAGCTCTCTTAGACACCTTTCTGGATAACATATACACTCACAATAAAGAAGGCGTAAACCGGGCAGTTAGTAAACTAAACAATATTTTTGATAATTTGGCAACAAATGCAAACTTGAAAGCTCGCAAGAACAAACCCAAAACAAAAAACTATGAAAAATGGTTTGACCATGATTGCCATAACATGAGGAAAAAACTTAGAAAACTATCAAACCAAAAACACAGACATCCAGAAAACGAGGAATTACGCCTTACTTATTGTCAGACGCTAACACAATACAGAAACACACTCAGGACCAAAAAAGAGCAATTTATTAAGAATACACTCAGCTCCATGGAGGAATCCATTGAGTCGAATTGTTTCTGGGACAACTTGAAAACACTACACAAAAAACAACACGACGATTTGTCCATTCAAAATGGGGACACATGGGTAAACCACTTTGAAAAATTATACCAGAAAAACACACTAGGACCAGAGCAACACCAAATACGCAAAAAACTTGAAAAGCTTGAAATGGCCATAAAAGATAACCAAAACCCGCTAGACGCCATAATAACAGAAAAAGAACTTCTTGAAAAACTCAAGGACCTGCGACCAGGAAAAGCTTGCGGGACAGACGGCATACTAAACGAGATGATTAAACACGCAGACGACAAACTGAAACTGGCTATCCTAAAACTCTTCAACTTGGTTCTGAGTGTCGGTTATTTCCCTGACATCTGGAACAAAGGACTCATAACACCCATAAACAAAAGTGGGGACAAAATCGACCCAAACAACTATCGAGGCATCTGTGTAAACAGTAACCTGGGGAAGGTATTCTGCAGCATCATAAACAAAAGACTTATAAACTTCCTTGAAGAGCACAATGTCTTGAGTAAAAGCCAAATTGGATTCCTGCCAAACTATAGAACATCCGATCATATCTTCACCCTACAGACCCTAATTGACAAACACGTTCACCATAACAAAAGCAAAATCTACGCATGCTTTGTAGATTTCCAGAAGGCTTTCGACTCCATCTGGCATGACGGTTTATTCCTGAAACTTATCGAAAGCGGGGTAGGAGGTAAAACATATGATGTAATTAAATCAATGTATACAAACAATAAATGTGCAGTTAAAATTGGAGACAAACAAACAAAATACTTCCCACAGGGGCGGGGGGTGACGCAGGGCTCGCCAATCTCACCGACACTCTTTAATATTTACATTAATGGATTGGCAAAACTACTTGAACAATCTACAGCACCCGGCCTCACCCTATATGAATCCAAGGTTAAATTCCTCCTCTATGCCGACGACCTGGTTCTGCTGTCACCAACTAAGGAGGGTCTACAGCAGAACCTGGACCTGCTGGAGTCGTACTGCCAGACTTGGGCCCTGACAATAAATCCCCAAAAAACCAAAGTCCTTGTGTTCCAGCAAAGATCCAAACAACATGGACCCACAATAAATTTCACAGTAGGAACAACCAAAATTGAACAAACCACTCACTACACATACTTGGGCTTAAAAATCAGTTCTACGGGAAACTTCAAACTGGCTGTGAATGAACTGAAAGAGAAAGCAAGAAGGGCTTTCTATGCCATCAAAAAATCAATCCAAATAGAAATCCCAATTAGCATTTGGCTCAAAATTTTCAAATCAGTAATTGAACCAATTACACTCTATGGCAGTGAGGTCTGGGGACCACTAACACAACAAGATTTTGCAAAATGGGACAAACACCCAATTGAGATCCTACATGCGGAATTCTGTAAAAGTATCCTCCGGACTCAAAGGAAAACAGTAAACAACGCATGCAGGGCGGAACTAGGCCAATACCCATTAATAATCACTATCCAAAAAAGAGCCACCAAATTTTGGAATCACCTACAAATGAGCAACCCCCAATGCTATCACTACGACGCCTTGAAATGCCAAGAGCTGACCATAAAGAAGAATACCCTCAGTCAACTAGTCCTGGGACTCAATAAAGTAACTAATAACAATACTAACAATAACCAGCCCCAGGACAGTGACAGGGTAACACAAAGAATTCAACCCAACACAATCGTCGCTAAGCAAAAGGAAAAATATCTGTCATATTGGGCAGAAACAACAAAAACCCAAAGCAAACTCAATTGCTACTTGGCCCTAAACAGACAATACAACATAGCTGATTACCTGACCATGGTAAAGGATAACAAACTGAGAAGAACCTTGACAAGGTACAGACTTAGCGAACATAGCCTAGCGATCGAAAAAGGCAGACACAGGCAGACCAGGCTGCCAAGAGAAGACAGGATATGCTCTCACTGCAGTCAGGGAGTAGTTGAGACAGAGATGCACTTCCTCACAGCCTGTGGAAAATATCAGGGCATCAGAGAGAATTTCTATCAAAAATTCTCACAAATATGCCCTGAATTCAGAAATCTGACTGACAACCAAAAACTCCCATTCCTACTGGGGGAGGAGAGAAGCTGTGTAACACTGGCGGCACACTATGTTACAGCTTGCCATGAACAGAGGGACAACCAGTAAACTAAGACAAGAGTATATATAAACAAGGCGAAAATACATTTATAAACTCAGGGATATACCTGTTTATACACTGTATGAATGGAACCGCGTTTATGTGTTCAACCATAAATGTATTTTGATGCTTTGGCAACATAAGATGTACCTTATCATGCCAATAAAGCGATTTGTATTGTATTGTATTGTATACCCATTCACTTTACCCCTCATTGTATACCCAGTCACTGTACCCCTCATTGTATACCCAATCACGTTACCTCTCATTGTATACCCATTCACCGTACCTCTCCTTGTAGACCCATTCATTGCACCTCTCATTGTATACCCATTCAGTGTACCCCTCAATGTATACACATTCACAGTACCCCTCATTGTATACTCATTCACTCTACCCATCAATGTATACCCATCACTGTGCCACTCAATGTATACCCATTCAGTGTACCCTTTCATTCTAGACCCATTCACTGTACCCTCTCGTTGTATACCCATTCAGTGTACCTTCCCATTTTATACCCGTACACGGTACTCTCTCATTGTAAACAAATTCACTGTACCCTTCATTGTAACCCCATTCACTGTACACTTCATTGTATACCCATTCACTGTACACTTCATTGTATACCCATTCACTGTACCCCTCATTGTATACCAATTCACCGTACCCCTCATTGAATACCCATGCACTATACCCCTCATTGTATACCCATTCACTTTACCCTACCATTGTATACCCATTCTCTGTACCCTCTCATTGTATATCCATTCACTGTACCCTTTCATTGTATACCCATTCACTGTACACACTCATTGTATACCCATTCACTGTACCCTCTCATTGTATACCGATTCCCTGTACCCCTCATTATATACCCATTCACTGTACCCCTCATTTTATACCCATTCACTGTACCCTCTCATTGTATTCCCATTCCCTGTACCCCTCATTGTATACCTAGTCACTGTACCCCTCTATGTATACCCATTCACTGTACCCTCTCATTGTATACCCATTCACTGTACCCCTCATTGTATTCACATTCACTGTACCCTCTCACTGTATACCAATTCACTGGACCCCTAATTGTAATCACATTCACTGTACCCACTCACTGTATACTCATTCACTGGACACTTCATTGTATACCCATTCTCTGTACCCTCATTGTATAACTATTCACTGTACCCTCTGATTCTATACCCATTCACTGTACCCCTCATTGTATACTATTCATTGCACCCTGTCATTGCATGCACATTCACTGTACCCTCACATTGTATACCCATTCTCTGTAACCTCTCATTGTATAACCATTCAATGTACCCTCGCATTGTATATGCATGCTATGTAACCTGTCCTTGTATACCCATTCACTGTACCCCTCATTGTATACCTGTGGTAAACCACTGTTTGTATTCCTGTTTGTCCTGTTTGTATTCCACTGTGTACATGCCTGGACATGCCTCGGCTGACTCCTCCCACAGGTCCTAGTATAAAGGTGACTGCTCCCCAGCCCTTAGTATCATGGACCGGTCGACCACGCGAGGCAGGCCTCCATTCTGTTGTTAATAAAAGCCTTTAGTTACTCTTCTAACTCTCAGTCTTTTATGAGTAATTGACAGCGCATCAATACCTATTCACTGTACCCATCATTGTATACACATTAACTGAACCCCTCATTGTATACACGTTCACTTTAACCCTCACTGTATACCCATTCACTGTACCCCTCATTGTATACCCATTCACTGTACCCCTCAATGTATACCCATTCACTGTACCTCTCATTCTATACACATTCACTGTCCTCCTCAGTGTATACCCAGTCACTGTACCCCTCATTGTATACCCAGTCACTGTACCCCTCATTGTATACCCATTCACTTTACCCCTCATTGTATACACATTCACTGTACCGCTCACTGTACACCCAATCACGTTACCTCTCATTGTATACCCATGCACTGTACCTCTCCTTGTAGACCCGTTCACTGTACCTCTCATTGTATACCCATTCAGTGTACGCTCCCATTGTATACCCATTCACGGTACTCTCTCATTGTAAACAAATTCACTGTACCCTTCATTGTAACCCCATTCATTGTACACTTCATTGTATACCCATTCACTGTAACCCTCATTGTTTACCCGTTCACTGTACCCCTCATTGTATATCCATTCACTGTACCTCTCATTGTATACCCATTCACTGTACCCCTCATTGTATACCCAGTCACTGTACCTCTCATTGTATACCCATTCACTCTACCCGTCAATGTATACCCATTCACTGTGCCACTCAATGTATACCCATTCATGTACCCTTTCATTCTAGACCCATTCACTGTACCCATCATTGTATAACCATTCACTGTGCCACTCAATGTATACCCATTCAGTGTACCCTTTCATTCTAGACCCATTCACTGTACCCCTAATTGTATGCCATTCATTGTACACCTCATTGTATACCCATTCACTGTACCCTCTCATTGTATAACTATTCACTGTACCCTCTGATTGTATACCCATTCACTGTACTTCTCATTGTATACTATTCATTGCACCCTGTCACTGTATGCACATTCACTGTACCCTCACATTGTATACCCATTCTCTGTAACCTCTCATTGTATAACCATTCAATGTACCCTCTAATTGTATACGCATTCGCTGTAACCTGTCCTTGTATACCCATTCACTGTACCCTTCATTGTATACCCATTCACTGCACACCTCATTGTTTACCCATTCACTGTACCCTTTCATTGTATACCCATTCACTGTACCCCTCATTGTTTACCCATTCACTGTACCCTTTCATTGTGTACCCATTCTCTGTACCCTCTCATTGTATACCCATTCACTGTACCTCCATTGTATACCCATTCATTGTACACTCTCATGGTATACCCATTCACTGTACCCTCTCATTGTATACCCATTCACTGTACCCTCTCATTGTATACGCATTCTGTGTACCCTCTCATTGTATACCCATTCACTGTACCCTCTCATTGTATACACATTCTCTGTACCCTCTCTTTGTATACCCATTCACTCTACCCTCTCATTGCATACCAGTTCACTGTACCCTCATTGTATACCCATTCACTGTGCCCTTCATTGTATACCCATTCACTGTACCCTCTCACTCTATACCCATTCACTGTACACCTCATTGTATACAATTCATTGCACCCTGTCACTGTATGCACATTCACTGTACCGTCTCATTGTATACCCATTCGCTGTAACCTGTCCTTGTATACCCATTCACTGTACCCCTCATTGTATACCCGTTCACTGTAACCCTCATTGTATACCCATTCATGGTACACCTCACTGTGTACACATTAACTGTACCTCTCATTGTATATCCATTCACTGTACCGTTTCATTGTATACCCATTCACTGTACCTCTCATTGTATACTCAATCAATTTACCCTCTCATTGTATACCCCTTCTCTGTACCCTCTCATTGCATACCAATTCACTGTACCAGTCATTGTAACCCATTCAATGTACCTTTTCATTTTATACCCATTCACTGTACCCTCTCCTTGCATACAAATTGACTATACCCTCTTATTTAACCCATTCACTGTACCCCTCATTGTATACCCATTCACTGTACTCTCTCATTGTATACCCATTCACTGAACCCTACATTGTATACCCATTCACTGTAGCATCTCATTGTATACGCATTCAGTTTACCCCTCAATGTATGCACATTCACAGTACCCCTCATTGCACATCCATTCACTGTACCCATCATTGTACACCCATTCACTGTACCCGCTCATTGTATATCCATTCACAGTACCTCTCATTATATACCCATTCACTGTACCCCTCATTGTATACCCATTCACTGTACCCCTCATTGTATACCCATTCACTGTACTCTCTCATTGTATACCCATTCACTGAACCCTACATTGTATACCCATTCACTGTAGCATCTCATTGTATACGCATTCAGTTTACCCCTCAATGTATGCACATTCACAGTACCCCTCATTGCACATCCATTCACTGTACCCATCATTGTACACCCATTCACTGTACCCGCTCATTGTATATCCATTCACAGTACCTCTCATTATATACCCATTCACTGTACCCCTCATTGTATACCCATTCACTGTACACCTCATTTTATGCCCATTCACTGTACCCTTGCATTGTATACCCATTTACTCTACCTGCCAATGTATACCCATTCACTGAACCCCTCATTGTATACCCGTTCACTGTAGCCCTCACTGTATACCCATTCACTGTGCCACTCAATGTATACCTGTGGTGTATGTGCCTTTAAGAGCAATTGTGGTGTATGTGCCTTTAAGAGCCCCAGGTGTGCGTAATGCCGGTAATTGCCACTTGGGCTATATAAGCCTGTGTATTGTGTATATCCTTTAGAACCCCCCCCAGACTTGCTTACTAAATACCTATGAACCAACTCCTGTCTTCAGTGTCTTTATCTACACACGGACACTACAGTGGCGACGAAGTGGAAACGGACTTACCTGCAATTCGGCAGCACCTCAAGGACATCGATTCCTCCAGCGTCCAGAAGACTCAAAGAAGTAAGAGAAACTGTGGTTTCACCAGCTGGCCAAGCTGGTGGCAGGTACTGCGCTAATCCTTCCTGGGCGTCAGGCTGGAGCTCCAGCGGCGGGCTCTACAGCTGTGACAGGCAGCGAAATCGGAGGCAAGCAATAACGGACTGGGAGGGTGCACTCGGGAGACGGCCGGCGCGGCAAACAGGTCAGCGTTTAGACCTCCGTCGGGAACGAGTCTCCAACAGTGAATAACCACAGTAAAACAGCGTTGTTATCGGCAGCAGCGGCGGGAAAGCGCGGGAAGCGCCATATCTTTGCGACAGAAAAGAAAAAAAAGCGCAGGAAGCGCCATATCTTTTCTGAAATGCCTAAGTCTGGCAATATTGATGCTTTTGATAGCGAAATAGAGGATTGGACCACATATGTGGAAAGAGTAGAGGTATATTGCACTGCAAATGGAATAGAAGATGAAAAAAAAGCTTCAGTACTTCTGAACTTAATGGGCGCAAAGACATACGGGCTGTTACGAAATTTAATCACTCCAGCCAAACCAAAGGACCAGAATTTTAAAGAAATTGTTGATACCCTGCAGGAGCACTTAAACCCAACACCGCCGCTGATAGCGGAACGATTCAAGTTCTTCAAGAGAAATCAACACAAGAATGAAAGTAACGCTGATTACCTAACCGAATTAAGAAAGCTATCAAAGTACTGCCAATTCGGGGCAGGACTATCAGATTATCTTCGAGACAAATTCATTTGCGGTCTCTTAAGTGAAGGAACACAAAAAAGACTGCTTTCTGAAAAAGATTTAACATTGGACAAAGCTTTCGGTATGGCTGTATCATACGAAGCAGCAGCAAAAGGAGCTGCAGAGATACAACAAGAGACACAGGACTTCGGCACCCATGAAATGACACAGGAGTTCGGAAGATGTTATCGCTGCGGCAGATCCACCCATAACCAGAGGGACTGCTGGTTCAAGGGCAAAGCATGCAGGCAATGTGGTAAGATTGGACACATTGCACGGGTATGCCAATCTGGACAAAATAAATCCACTGACGGAAAACAAAAAATCAATAAAGAAAAGTACAGGAAGGTACAAATGATGACGGACAATAGCTCCGAAGACCAGAATAGCGATAGCGACTCTGGAAACAAGAGACTAAGCTGTCTCAAATTACATAATGTACTTGCCAAAGAGGATTACCAAACCATTTGGGTTACCCTCACAATAGCAGGGTCCCCAGTTAAAATGGAGCTAGATACAGGATCAGCTCTAACCGTAATAAATCGACGAGATTACGAGGCGCTATTTTCGCATATACCTCTAAAAGACACATCCATTATCTTAAAAACATATACGGGGCAGAAAGTCTACCCCAAAGGAAAAATAAGGGTGCCTGTGGTATACAACGGCAAAGAAATACAAAAGTTGTATTTATACATTCTACAAGATGGTGGTCCATTGTTGTTGGGACGTGAATGGATAAGGAAGATACGTTTAGACTGGCACTCCATTCAGGCACTGACGGTGACCAGTAAGGAAAAAAACAATGATGACATCATACCTGAACGATTAAAAGACATCTTGGCCAACGCCAAAGAAGTGTTTCAAGAGAAACTAGGAACCTTGAAAGGCATCACCGCCTCAATAAAAGTGGAAGATGCAGCAATTCCCAAATTTTTTAAGGCAAGACCGGTGCCATACGCAATACGCCCGGCAGTCGAGGCAGAGCTGGACAATTTGGAAAAGACAGGCGTATTATCCAAAATAGATTGGAGCGAATGGGCAACACCCATCGTTCCAGTCATGAAAAAAGCATTGAAAAATAACTCTGAGGAACAGAGAAAAATTCGCATCTGTGGGGACTTTAAGGTGACTGTAAACCCGGTCCTTCCGAGGATAGAAGATATTTTCGCCTCACTATCCGGAGGGAAACGTTTCACAAAAATTGACTTGGCACAGGCATATCTACAGATGGAGGTTGAGGAGACCTCTAAAAAGTATCTCACAATAAACACACACAAAGGGCTGTACCAGTACAATCGACTGGTTTTTGGAGTAGCATCAGCTCCAGCTATCTGGCAAAGAGCTATGGAGCAAGTCCTGCAAGGGATTCCGGGGACTCAATGCTACCTAGACGACATCCTTATAACAGGAGAAAACGACAACGAGCACCTTGCCAATTTGGAGCAGGTGCTCACTAGGCTGAAAGAACGGGGCCTACGAGCAAATCGCCCCAAGTGCGAATTTTTCCAAAATCAGATATCATATTGTGGCCACATAATTAATAAGGAAGGGTTGCATAAGTCACCTGAGAAAATTGAAGCAGTTATAAAAGCCCCAGCACCTGAAAATGTTTCACAATTGAGGTCATTCCTGGGATTAATAAATTACTATCATAAATTTTTACCGAACTTATCAACTATTCTACACCCTCTTAATGATCTTCTACAGACAGGAGTGATTTGGAAATGGAACGAAGACTGTAAACGTGCCTTCCATAAATGTAAAGACTTAATCACATCCGAGAAAGTCTTGGCTCATTACAACCCATCACTACCAATCAGACTGGCGTGCAATGCACCCCCTTACGGCATAGGAGCGGTATTGTCCCATAGATTCCCTGATGGCTCGGAACGGCCGATAGCTTTTGCGTCACGCTCATTGAACTCAGCTGAGCGTAACTATGCCCAGATAGACAGGGAAGCACTCAGCCTGGTATGGGGAGTGAAGAAATTCAATCATTACCTACACGGGCAAAAGTTTACCTTGCTGACTGACCATCAACCCCTCATCTCCATATTCAACCCTAAAAAAGGTGTCCCCATTATGACGGCACAAAGACTACAGAGGTGGTCCCTTTTTCTAGGGGCACACCAATACAACATTGAATACAAAGGGTCAAAACAGCATGGGAATGCTGACGGTTTATCGCGCCTACCGTTGCCAACGATAGAAGAGGCACCTACAGTAGACCCAGTAGAGATATTCCACTCTACCATAGTGGAATGTCTACCAGTGACAAATTCTGCCATTGAAAAGGAGACAAGAAATGACCCTACTCTCTCACGGGTCTACGATTTAACAGTGAAGGGATGGCCAGCACATGGCGAACCACTATTGCCAGCATTCTCGCAAAGAAGAGAACAGCTGTCAGTGTGCCGAGGAACCTTGATGTGTGGATCCAGAGTGGTGATTCCACCCAAACTCCAGGATAAAGTACTAAAGGAGCTTCACGAGGGGCATCTGGGTGGAGTGAAAATGAAGAACCTAGCTAGGGCGTTTGTATGGTGGCCAGGTATCGATGGAGACATCGAAGACATGACCAAGAGCTGCCTAGGATGCCAGAAGGTGCAAAATGCTCCGCCACAGGCCCCTCTACATCCATGGGAGTGGCCCTCATCTCCCTGGCAAAGGGTGCACATCGACTTTGCTGGTCCATTTATGGACTCGATGTTCTTAATCGCAGTTGATGCACACTCCAAGTGGCCGGAGGTAATAAAGATGTCCTCCACCACCACGGAAAAAACCATCACAGTATTAAGGACCATATTTGCCAGGAATGGGCTGCCGGAACAGATATGTTCTGATAATGGACCGCAATTTGTGTCCGAAGAATTCAGAAAGTTCTTAAAGAACAATGGGGTAAAGCACTACACGTCCGCCCCATACCATCCCGCCACCAATGGATTGGCTGAAAGGTTTGTCCAGACCTTCAAGAAGGCCATAAAGGCCATGGGTAATGAAGACATAAAACTTCAGCACAAGGTGGATAACTTCTTATTTGCATATAGGAATGCAACACATATGGTTACCAACCAAACTCCC
Source organism: Somniosus microcephalus (assembly GCF_052327205.1). Classification (NCBI taxonomy): domain Eukaryota; kingdom Metazoa; phylum Chordata; class Chondrichthyes; order Squaliformes; family Somniosidae; genus Somniosus; species Somniosus microcephalus. The sequence continues at coordinate 79,687,392 of NC_140987.1, forward strand.
GCCATGATGTTCTACAATAGAAACCTAAGATGCCGGTTGGATTTGGTCAAGCCCAACACCCGAAGGGACGTGGAGAACCGGCAGTTTCAGGGCATGAATGAAAGACCAACTAGGACCTTCCAGATAGGCCAACCAGTTTTGGCCCGGGACTACCGTACCGAGAAATGGCAGCCTGGAACTATCTGAACACGACTAGGACCACTTATGTATACCGTGGACATCGGAGAAAGCATAATAAGGCGCCATGCTGACCAAACCATCAAGTCATCCGAAAAGGGACAACCTACACCACCACTCTATACATCTAACGATGAAGTAGAGATACCCATATCTACCTCCGATCCGGTGATACTGGAACCCGATGAACCCGACACTGGCCTTCAAGCCGAATCAGCCTTGCCAGAAGAACCTACTACACCAGCAGAAACTACTACACCCCCGAGGCGTTATCCGGACCGAGTCAGGAAGCCTCCTGAGAGACTAACTTATAATTAGTTAATACAGCAATGTATATTATTTTGCATATAACATGTAATTAATAATTACTTAAAATATGATGTACTAGTTAGCTAGAAGGGGAGGAATTGTGGTGTATGTGCCTTTAAGAGCCCCAGGTGTGCGTAATGCCGGTAATTGCCACTTGGGCTATATAAGCCTGTGTATTGTGTATATCCTTTAGAACCCCCCCCAGACTTGCTTAGTAAATACCTATGAACCAACTCCTGTCTTCAGTGTCTTTATCTACACACTGACACTACAATACCCATTCACTGTACCCTCTCATTGTATACCCGTTCACTGTACCCATCATTGTATACCCATTCACTGTGCCACTCAATGTATACCCATTCACTGTACCCTCTCATTGTATACCCATTCAATTTACCCTCTCGTTGTATACCTTTTGTACCCTCTCATTGTATATCTACTCACTGTACCTCTCATTGTATACCCATTCACAGTACCCCTCACTGTATACCCATGCATTTTATTCCTCATTATATACTCATTCACTGTACCTCTCATTGTATACTTTTTCACTGTACCTCTCATTGTATACTTTTTCACTGTACCTCTCATTGTATACCCATTCACTGTAACCCTCATTGTATACCATTCACGGTACCCCTCATTGTGTACACATTAACTGTACCTCTCATTGTATATCCATTCACTGTACCCCTAATTGTATACCCATTCACTGTACCGTTTCATTGTATACCCATTCACTGTACCTCTCATTGTATACCCATTCACTGTACCCTCACACTGCATACCAATTCAATGTACCCTCACATTGTATACCCATTCACTGTACCTCTCATTGTATACACCTTCACTGTACACTCTCATTGTATACCCAATCAATTTACCCTCTCATTGTATACCCTTTCTCTGTACCTTCTCATTGCATACCAATTCACTGTACCCCACATTGAATACCCATTCACTGTACCCCTCATTGTAACCCTTTCAATGTACCTCTCATTTTATACCCATTCATTGTACCCTCTCCTTGTATACACATTGACTATACCCTCTTATTGTAACCCATTCACTGTACCCCTCATTGTATACCCATTCACTGTACTCTCTCATTGCATACCAATTCACTTCACCCTCTCATTGTATACCAATTCACTGTACCCCTCATTGAATACCCATTCACTGTACCCCTCATTGTATACCCATTCACTGTACCCCTCATTGAATACCCATTCACTGTACCCCTCATTGAATACCCATTCACTGTACCCTGTCATTGTATACCCATTCACTTTACCCTCTCGTTGTATACCCATTCACTGCACACCTCATTGTTTACCTTTTCACTGTACCCCCATTGTATACCCATTCATTGTGCCCTCTCATTGTATACCCATTCTCTGTACCCTCCCATTGTATATCCATTCACTGTACCCTCTCATTGTATACCCATTCACTGTACCTCTCTTTGTATACACATTCACTGTACCCTTTCATTGTATACCCATTCTCTGTACCCTCTCATTGTATACCCATTCGCTGTACCCCTCATTGTTTACCCATTCACCGTACCCTTTCATTGTATACACATTCTCTGTACCCGCTCATTGTATACCCATTCACTGTACCCTTCTTTGTATACACATTCACTGCAACCCGCACTGTATGCCCTTTCACGGTACCCTTTCATTTTATACCCATTCACTGTACCCTCTCATTGCATACGCATTCTCTGTACCCTCTCATTGTATACACATTCACTGTACCCTCTCACTGTATACCCATTCACTGTGCCCTTCACTGTATACTCATTCACTGTACCCTTTCATTGCATACCAATTTACTGTACCCCTAATTGTATACCCATTCACCTTACCCCTCATTGTTTACCCATTCACTGTACCCTTTCATTGTATACCCATTCACTGTACCCCTCATTGTTTACCCATTCACTGTACCCTTTCATTGTATACCCATTCATTGTACACTCTCATTGTATACCCATTCACTGTACCATCTCATTGTATACCCATTCACTGTACCCCTCATTGAATACCCATTCACTGTTCCCCTCATTGTTTACCCATTCACTGTACCCTTTCATTGTATACCCATTCTCTGTACCCTCTCATTGTATACCCATTCACTGTACCCCTCATTGTTTACCCATTCACTGTACCCTTTCATTGTATACACATGCTCTGTACACTCTCATTGTATACCCATTCACAATAACATCTCATTGTATACCCATTCACTGTACCCTCTCATTGTATACCCATTCAGTGTACGCTTCATTTTATACCCATTCATTGTACCTCTCATTGTATACCCATTCTCTGTATGCCTCATTGTATACCGATTCACGGTACCTCTCATTGTATACCCATTCACTGTACCCCTCATTGAATACCCATTCACTGTACCTCTCATTGTATACCCATTCACTGTACCCTCTCATTATATACTTATTCCCTGTACCCCGCATTTTATATGCATTCACTGTACCTCTCCTTGTATACCCATTGGGTATAGAATGAGAGGGTACAGTGAATGGGTGTACAATGTGAGATTATCATGAATGGGAATGCAATGAGAGGTTATAGTGAATGGCTTTACAATGAGTGGTACAGTGAATGGGTATACAATGAGGCGTACAGTGAATGGGTATACAATGAGGCAACTGGACAACTGTCAAAAATGCTAACTGACGCACAAGAAGTGTTCCAGCAGGGACTCGGAACACTAAAAGGCATAACAGTGACGATCAAAATAGAGGAAAATGCAAGCCCACAATTTTTTAAGGCCAGACTGGTACCTTATGCGATCCGCCCAGCCGTTGAAGCAGAGCTGGAAGGTTTGGAACATTCAGGAGTACTGTCCAAAGTGGACTGGAGCGAGTGGGCTACACCCATCGTTCCTGTAATGAAGAGGTCGTTGAGTAATACGCCTGGGGAACCAAAGAAGGTTCGCATCTGTGGGGACTTTAAGGTGACAGTGAACCCAGTCCTTCACACTGTACAATATCCGCTTCCGCAGATTGAAGATATTTTCGCCTCGCTATCTGGAGGGAAACGCTTCACTAAGATTGATCTGGCCCAGGCGTACCTGCAAATGGAGGTAGAAGAAGCCTCGAAACAGTACCTCACAATCAACACTCATAAAGGTCTCTACCAATACAACGGGCTGGTGTTCGGGGTAGCATCAGCTCCGGCTATTTGGCAAAGGGCAATGGATCAAGTCCTGCAAGGGATTCCAGGGACCCAGTGTTATTTGGATGACATCCTGGTCACGGGCGAAAATGACAGTGATCACCTCGCCAACCTGGAGCAGGTGCTCACTAGATTGAAGGAATATGGGCTCCGAGCTAATCGCCACAAATGCGAGTTTTTCCAGAAACAGATCTCGTATTGTGGCCACGTTATTGATAAAGAGGGGTAACATAAGTCCCCTGACAAGATTGAGGCAGTAGTCAAGGCTCCAGCACCGGAAAATGTGTCACAACTGAGGTCGTTCCTCGGGCTGGTGAACTACTACCATAGGTTCTTGCCGAATTTGTCTACCGTACTACACCCACTGAACACCCTACTGCAAACGGGGGTACCATGGAAGTGGAGTGACGAATGTAAACGAGCTTTCCAGAAGAACAAAGCATTGATCACATCAAAAGAGGTGTTGGCTCAGGATGCCAGAAGATCCAAAATGCACCACCACATGCCCCTCTACACCCATGGGAGTGGCCCTCATCTCCATGGCAACGGGTGCATATTGATTTTGCTGGTCCATTCATGGACTCAATGTTTTTAATAGCCGTGGATGCGCACTCGAAATGGCCTGAGGTGATCAAAATGTCCTTCACCACCACGGAGAAAACTGTTGCAGTCCTACGGACCATTTTTGCCAGGAATGGCTTGCCAGAGCAGATTTGCGCTGATAACGGACCACAGTTTGTGTCCGAAGAGTTTCGAAGATTTATGAAAAGGAATGGGGTAAGGCATTACACATCCGCCCCGTATCATCCAGCCACAAATGGATTGGCTCAGAGGTTCGTACAAACCTTTAAAAAAGCAGTAAAGGCCATGTGCGGTGACGGCATTCCACTGCAGCATAAGGTGGACAATTTCCTGTCACCAACCAGGCCCCGGCCATGATGTTCTTTAACCGAAGGTTGAGATCTCGTCTGGATTTGCTCAGACCAAATGTACGAAGAGATGTTGAGAATAAGCAATTCCAGCACATCAATGAGAAGCCGACAAGGAGCTTCAATGTAGGGCAACCAGTCTTGACCCCCGTCTACCGAACAGAGAAATGGCAACCAGGAACGATATGCACACGGCAGGGGCCACTAATGTACACAGTGGATGTTGGGGAGAACATTGTGAGACGCCATGTTGACCAGATCCTAGAGTCACAGGAACGAGTCAACCCCATGTCTCGCCCATACGTACCTGGTGATGAACCCGACGTACAGGTAGCATCTACCCCAGAAACAGTAGCATCGGAAGCGGATGAACCAACCGACGCAGGGGGCCAGAATCGCCTCCGCACCAAGAGCAAGACACTCGGGAAAGGCGCTATCCAGAAAGGATCAGGAAGCCTCCCCAAAGACTGAATTTATAAATAGACTATTTTCAGTTAATGTTGCATGTTAAAAGTGTTAATTGTAATTAGTTTGATATTTAATTGTTAAATGAGTGTTATGGTACTGTTAATCTAAAAGGGGAGGAATTGTAATGTATGTACCTTTAAGGGAGAGAACTACTTTTTACAGCTGCTGTATACTGTAGTACCGGCAGTGACCACACCTGCATATAAATCCTGAGTAGGGATCTGTACAATTAGTTCTAGAGTAACCCTCATTCAGTAAACACCTGTTGATCGTTCCCTGCAGTCTCTTGTCTAATTATTGAAGTACACGGATCTAACAGTATACACATTCATTGTACCTCTCATTGTATACCCATTCACAGCACCACTCATTGTATACACATTCACTATACCCTCTCATTGTATACCCATTCACTGTACCTCTCATTTTATACCCATTCACTGTACCCTCTCATTGTATACGCATTCACTCTACCTCTCATTGTATACCCATTTACTGTACCCTCTAATTGTATACACATTCATTGTACCTCTTATTGTATACCCATTCACTGTACCCCTCATTTTATACCCATTCACTGTACCCTCTCATTGTATACCCATTCATTGTACGCTTCATTTTATACCCATTCTCTGTACCTCTCATTGTATACCCATTCATAGAAGATAGGAGCAGGAGTAGGCCATTTGGCCCTTCGAGCCTGCTCCGCCATTCAATGAGATCATGGCTGATCATCCAAATTCAGTACCCTGTCCCTGCCTTCTCCCCATATCCCTTGATCCCTTTAGCCTTAAGAAATATATCCAACTCCTTCTTGAATATATTTAATGAACTGGCCTCCACCGCCCTCTGTGGCAGAGAATTCCACAGGTTCACCACTCTGTGGGTGAAGAAATTCCTCCTCATTTCAGTCCTAAATGGTTTACCCCTTATCCTTAGACTATGACCCCTGGTTCTGGACTCCCCGGCCATCAGAAACATCCTTCCTGCATCTAATCTGTCCAGGCCTGACAGAATTTTGTAGGTTTCGATGAGATCCCCTCGCAATCTTCTAAACTCCAGTGAGTATATGCCCAATCGACACAATCTCTCCTCATACGTCATTCCTGCCATCCCAGGTATCAGTCTGGTGAATCTTTGCTGCACTCCCTCCATGGCAAGAACGTCCTTCCTCAGATAAGGCGACCAAAACTGCACACAATACTCAAGGTGTGGACTCACCAAGGCCCTGTACAACTGTAGCAAGACATCCTTGTTCCTGTACTCGAACCCTCTTGCTATGAAGGCCAACATACCATTTCCCTTCTTAACCGCCTGCTGCACCTGCATGCTTACCTTCAGCGACTGGTGCACAAGAACACCCAGGTCTCTTTGCACTTCCCCTTCTCCCAATCTATTGTCATTCAAATAATAATCTGCCTTCCTGTTTTTGCCACCAAAGTGGATAACCTCACATTTATCCACATTATAGTGCATTTGCCATGTTTCTGCCCAATCAACCAACCTGTCCAAATCGTACTGGAGTTTCACGACATCCTCCTCACAGCATACCCTCCCACCCAGATTTGTGTCATCTGCAAATTTGGAGATATTACATCCAATTCCCTCGTCCAGATCATGAATATATATTGTGAACAGCTGGGGTCCTAGGACCGATCCTTGCGGTACCCCACTAGTCACTGCCTGCCACTCGGAAAACGACCCGTTTATTCCAACTCTTTGCTTTCTGTCCGCCAACCAGTTCTCTATCCAAGTCAATACCTTGCCCCCAATCCCATGTGCCTTAATTTTGCACACTAATCTCTTATGCGGGACCTTATCGAAAGCCTTCTGAAAGTCCAAATACACCACATCCACTGGTTCTCCCTTATCTATTTTACCAGTTACATCCTCAAAAAATTCCAGTAGATTAGTCAAGCATGATTTACCTTTTGTAAATCCATGTTGACTTTGTCCGATCCTGTCACTGCTTTCCAAGTGCTCTGCTATTATATCTTTTAAAATGGACTCTAGCATTTTCCCCACTACCGATGTCAGGCTTACTGGTCTATAATTCCCTGCTTTTTCTCTACCACCTTTTTTGAATAGTGGGGTAACATTAGCTACCCTCCAATCCATGGGTACTGTAGTGTCCGTGTGTTGATAGAGACACTGAAGACAGGAGTTGGTTCATAGGTGTTTACTAAGCAAAGTCTGGAGGGGTACTAACGGATATAACACAATATACAGGCTTATATAGCCCGGGTGGCCATTACCGGCATTACAGCACATATGGGGCTCTTAAAGGCACATACACTACAGGTACTGTTCCAGAATCTATCGAGTTCTGGAAGATGACCAGCAATGCATCTACTATTTCTACTCTCTCATTGTATACCGATTAACTGTACACCTCATCGTATACCCATTCACAGCACCCCTCATTGTATACCCGTTCACTGTACCTCTCATTGTATACCCATTCACTGTGCCCCTCGTTGTATACCCATTCACTGTACCCTCTCATTGTATACCCATTCACTATAACCTCTCATTGTATTTCCATTCACTGTAACCCTCATTGTATTTACATTCACTGTACCCTCTAATTGTATACACAATCATTGCACCTCTTATTGCATACTAATTCACTGTATGCCTCTTTGTACAGGAGACTTTGGTTTATCCGGAGGTTGTATGTTTGGAAACCTCGATCTACCGGCAGAAATCAGGAGCCATTTTGTTAGGTTTTTTTTCTTCTCATGGCTTAAGAACATAAGAACATAAGAAATAGGAGCAGGAGTAGGCCAATCGGCCCCTCGAGCCTGCTCCGCCATTCAATAAGATCATGGCTGATCTGATCCTAACCGCCAATCCACTATCACAGAACCATCTCCTGAATCTAACAGAATTAGACACCCGAAATAAGAGCAGGATCAGGCTACACGGCCCCTGGGCCCGCTCCGCTACCTACAGGGCCATGACCGATCCGAACCTAGACTCATGTCCAAATTCCTGCCCGCTCCCCGTAACCCTTAATTCCCTTTACTTCTTTGTTTTCAGGCTACTATGTGAGGCAAAGGAGGAGATTGCAGGGGCTCTGACACAACTTTTCAGAACCTCTCTGGCCACAGGGGATGTGCCAGAGGACTGGAGAACAGCTAACGTAGTACCATTATTCAAGAAGGATAGTAGGGATAAACCAGGGAATTACAGGCCAGTGAGCCTAACATCAGTGGTAGGGAAATTATTGGAAAAAATTCTGAGGGACAGAATTAGTCTCCACTTGGAGAGGCAGGGATTAATTAGGGATAGCCAGCATGGCTTTGTCAAGGGAAGATCATGTCTGACCAATTTGATTGAATTTTTTGAGGGGGTGACGAGGTGTGTGGATGAGGGTAGTGCAGTGGATGTGGTTTACATGGATTTCAGTAAGGCTTTTGATAAAGTCCCACATAGGAGACTGGTCAGGAAGGTAAGAGCCCATGGGATCCAGGGTGTCTTGGCACATTGGATCCAAAACTGGCTTAGTGGCAGAAAGCAGAGGGTGATGGTGGAAGGTTGTTTTTCTGACAGGAAGCCTGTGTCCAGTGGGGTACCGCAGGGATCGGTGCTGGGTCCCTTGCTGTTTGTCGTCTACATTAATGATTTGGATGTGAATGTAAAAGGTATGATCAGTAAGTTTGCAGATGACACGAAAATTGGTGGGGTGGTAAATAGCGAGGAGGGAAGCCTCAGGCTACAGGACGATATAAATGGGTTGGTCAGATGGGCGGAACAGTGGCAAATGGAATTTAACCCTGAAAAGTGTGAGGTGATGCATTTTGGACGGACTAACAAGGCAAGGGAATACACAATGAATGGTAAGACCCTAGGAAAGACAGAGGATCAGAGGGACTTGGTGTGCATGTACATAGATCCCTGAAGGCAGCAGAACAGGTGCATAAGGTGGTTAAAAAGGCATATGGGATACTTGCCTTCATTAGCCGAGGCATAGAATATAAGAGCAGGGAGGTTATGATGGAGCTGTACAAAACGCTGGTAAGGCCACAGCTGGAGTACTGTGTGCAGTTCTGGTCGCCACACTATAGGAAGGATGTGATTGCTTTGGAGAGGGTGCAGAGGAGATTTACCAGGATGTTACCTGGGCTGGAGCGCTTCAGCTATGAAGAAAGACTGGACATGCTGGGGTTGTTTTCCTTGGAGCAGAGAAGGCTGAGGGGGGACCTGATTGAGGTGTACAAAATTATGAGGGGCATAGATAGGGTAGATAGAAAGGAATTTTTCCCCTTAGTAGAGGGGTCAATAACAAGGGGGCATAGATTCAAAGTAAGGGGCAGGAGGTTTAGAGGGGATTTGAGGAAAAACTTTTTCACCCAGAGGGTGGTTGGAATCTGGAACTCACTGCCTGAAAGGGTGGTAGAGGCAGGAACCCTCACAACATTCAAGAAGCATTTGGATGAGCACTTGAAATGCCATAGCATACAAGGCTACGGACCAAATGCTGGAAAATGGGATTAGATTAGACAGGGCTTGATGGCCGGCGCGGACGCGATGGGCCGAAGGGCCTCTTTCTGTGCTGTATAACTCTATGACTCTATAACAGTCGGGCTCTGGAAAGTCTCTCTGAAGCTGTTGCTAAGCTACAGAGATGCTTCCAAGGTACGGGCCGAATGTTTGAAGCTGTTGCTAAGCAACAGTGTTTGTTGTCAAGCAACAGTGTTTGTTGTCAGATACGGAGATGAAAACCTCCATATGCTTCAACATTTACTTTGTATGTCCGGCAGTTTTGATCGATCGGCAACAGCTCGGTCCCGTCGGTGCCGTATATAACAAAGTTTCCTGTATACCCATTCACGGTACCTGTCATTGTATACCCATTCACTGTACCCCTCATTGAATATCCATTCACTGTAGCTCTCATTGTATACCCATTCACTGTACCCTCTCATTATATACCTATTCACTGTACCCCTCATTGTATACGCATTCACTGTACCTCTCCTTGTATACCCATTAACTGTACTCTCTCATTGTATACCGATTAACTGTACACGTCATCGTATACCCATTCACTGTACCCCTCATTGTATACCCATTCACTGTACCCCTCATTGTATACCCATTCACTGTACACCTCATTGTACACCCATTCACTGTACCCTCTCATTGTATACCCATTCACTGTACCCCCTCATTGTGTACCTATTCACTGTACCCTCTCATTGTATACCTATTCACTGTACCCCTCATTTTATTCACATTCACTGTACCCTCTCATTTTATACCCATTCACTGTACCTCTCATTGTATACCCATTCACTGTACCACTCATTGTATACCCATTCAATGTACCTTTCATTTTATACCCATTCACTGTACCCTCTCATTGTATACACATTCACTGTACCCCTCATTGTATACCCATTCACTGTACCCCTCATTGTATACACATTCATTGTACCTCTCATTGTATACCCATTCACTGTACCCTCTCATTGTATACCCATTCACTGTACGCCTCATTGTATACACATTCATTGTACCTCTCATTGTATGCCCATTCACTGTACCCTCTCATTATGTACCTATTCACTGGACCCCTCGTTGTATATGCATTCACTGTGCCCTCTCATTGTATACCCATTCACTGTACCTCTCATTGTATACCCATTCACTGTACCCTCTCATTGTATACCCATTCACTGTACCTCTCATTGTATACCCATTCACCGTACCTCTCATTGTATACCCATTCACTGTACGCCTCATTGTATACCCATTCACTGTACCCCTCATTGTATACACATTCATTGTACCTCTCATTGTATACCCATTCACTGTACCCTCTCATTGTATACCCATTCACTGTACGCCTCATTGTATACACATTCATTGTACCTCTCATTGTATGCCCATTCACTGTACCCTCTCATTATGTACCTATTCACTGGACCCCTCATTGTATATGCATTCACTGTGCCCTCTCATTGTATACCCATTCACTGTACCTCTCATTGTATACCCATTCACTGTACCCTCTCATTGTATACCCATTCACTGTACCACTCATTGTATACCCATTCAATGTACCTCTCATTTTATACCCATTCACTGTACCCTCTCATTGCATACACATTCACTGTACCCCTCATTGTATACCCATTCACTGTACCTCTCATTGTATACCCATTCACTGTACGCCTCATTGTATACCCATTCACTGTACCCCTCATTGTATACACATTCATTGTACCTCTCATTGTATACCCATTCACTGTACCCTCTCATTGTATGCCCATTCACTGTACGCCTCATTGTATACCCATTCACTGTACCCCTCATTGTATACCCATTCACTGTACCTCTCATTGTATACCCATTCACTGTACCCTTTCATTATGTACCTATTCACTGTACCCCTCATTGTATACGCATTCACTGTACCTCTCATTGTATACCCATTTACTGTACCCTCTCATTGTATACGCATTCACTGATCCTCTCATTGTATACCCATTCAGTGTATGCCTCAATTTATACCCATTCACTGTACCTCTCATTTTTAAAAAATTCATTGATGGGATGTGGCATCGCTGGCTAGGCCTGCATTTAGTGCCCATCCCTAATTGCCCTTGAGAAGATGGTGGTGAGCCGCCTTCTTGAACCGCTGCAGTCCATATGGTGTAGGTACACCCACAATGCTGTTAGGAAGGGAGTTCCACGATTTTGGCCCAGCGACAGTGAAGGAACGGCGATACAGGTCCAAGTCAGGATGGTGTGTGGCTTGGAGGGGAACTTGTAGGTGGTGATGTTCCCATGCGTCTGCTGCCCTTGTCCTTCTAAGTGGTAGAGGTCGCGGGTTTGGAAGGTGCTGTTGAAGGAGCTTTGGCGAGTTGCTGCAGTGCATCTTGTAGATGGTACACCGTGCAGCCACAATGCGCCGGTGGTGGAGGGAGTGAATGTTGAAGGTGGTGGATGGAGTGCCAATCAAGCGGGCTGCTTTATCCTGAATGGTGTCGAGCTTCTTGAGTGTTGTTGGAGCTGCACTCATCCAGGCAAGTGGAGAGTATTCCATCACACTCCTGCCTTGTGCCTTGTAGATGGTGGAAAGGCTTTGGGGAGTCAGGAGGTGAGACACTCGCTGCAGAATTCCCAGCCTCTGGCCTGCTCTTGTAGCCACAGTATTTATATGGCTGGTCCAGTTCAGTTTCTGATCAATGGTAACCGCCAGGATGTTGATAGTGGGGGATTCAGCGATGGTAATGCCATTGAATGTCAAGGGGAGATGGCTAGAGTCTCGATTGTTTGAGATGGTCATTGCCTGGCACTTGTGTGGTGCGAATGTTATTTACCACTTGTCAGCGCAAGTCTGAATGTTGTCCAGGTCTTTCTGCATATGGACACGGACTGCTTCAGTATCTGATGAGTCTCGAATGGTGCTGAACAGTGTGCAATCATCAGCGAACATCCCCACTTCTGACCTTATGATGGAGGGAAGATCATTGATGAAACAGCTGAAGATGGTTGGGCCTAGGACACTGCCCTGAGGAACTCCTGCAGTGATGTCATGTGATTTGAGATGAATGACCTCCAACAACCACAGCCAACTTCCTTTGTGCTAGGTATGATTCCAACCAATGGAGAGTTTTCCCCTTGATTCCCATTGACTTCTCATTGTATACCCATTCACTGTACCTCTCATTGTATACCTATTCACTGTACCTTCTCGTTGTATTCACATTAACTGTGCCTCTCATTGTATACACATTCACTTTACCCTCTCAATTTATACCCATTCACTTTACCTCTCATTGTATACCCATTGATTGTACCACTTATTGTATACCCATTCACTTTACCCTCTCATTGTATACCCATTCCCAGTACCTCTCATTGTATAAACATTCACTGTACTTCTCATTGTATACACATTCACTATACCCTCTCTTTATAAACCATTCACTGTATCGTCTTATTGTATACCCATTCACTGTAAGCCTCATTGTATACCCATTCACTGTACCTCTCATTCTATACCCATTCACTGTACCCTCTCATTGTATACACATTCAATGTACCACACATTTTATACCCATTCACGGACCCCTTTTTGTATACCCATTCACTTTACTGCTCATTGTATACCCATTGACTCTACCCTCTCATTGTATAACCATTCACTGTATGCCTCATTGTATACCCATTCACTGTACGCGTCATTGTATACCCATTCAGTGTACCTCTCATTGTATACCCATTCACTGTATGCCTCATTGTATACCCATTCACTGTACCCCTCATTGTATACAAGTTCACTGTACCCCTCATTGTATACCCATTCACTGTACCCTGTCATTGTATACCCATTCACTGTACACCTCATTGTATAACCATTCACTGTACCACACATTGTATACCCATTCACTGTACTCCTCATTGTATACCCATTCACTGTACCCTCTCATTGTATACCCAATTCACTGTACCGCTCATTGTATACCCATTCACGGTACTTCTCATTGTATACACTTTCGCTGTACTCCTCATTGTATACACATTCACTGTGCCTCACATTGTATACCCATTCACTGTACCACTCATTGTATACACATTCACTGTACTCCTCATTGTATACCCATTCACTGTACCACTCATTGTATACCCATTCATTGTTCCCCTCATTGTATACCCATTCACAGTACCCCTCATCTTATACCCAATCACTTTACCCCTCATTGTATACACATTTACTGTACCCTCTTAATGTATACCCATTCACTGTAAGCCTCATTGTATACCCATTCACTGTACCTCTCATTCTATACCAATTCACTGTACCCTCTCATTGTATAAACATTCACTGTACCTCATTTTATACCCATTCACGGACCGCTCATTGTATACCCATTCCATATACCCCTCATTGTATATCCATTCATTGTACCCTCTTAATGGATACCCATTCACTGTACCCTCTCATTGTATACACATTCACTGTACATCATTGTATAACCATTCACTGTACCCCTCTTTGTATACCCATTCACTGTACCTCTCATTGTATACCCATTCAATGTACCGTCTCATTGTATACCCATTCACTGTATGCCTCATTGTACACCCATTCACTGTACCTCTCATTGTATACTCATTCACTGTGCCCCTCATTGTATACCCATTCATTGCACCCCTCATTGTATAACCATTCACTGTAACTACTCACTGTATACCCCTTCACTATAACCTTTCATTGTATAGAAATTCACTATACCTCACATTGTATACCCATTCACTGTACCAGTCATTGTATACACTTTCACTGCACTCCTCATTGTATACACATTCACTGTACCTCTCATTGTATACCCATTCATTGTACCCCTCATTTTATACCCAATCACTGGACCACTCATTGTATACACATTCACTGTACCCTCTCATTGTATACCCATTCATTGTACCCCTCATTTTATACCCAATCACTGGACCCCTCATTGTATACACATTCACTGTACCCTCTCATTTTATAGACATTCACTGTCCCCCTCATTATATACCCATTCACTGTACCCTCTTATTGTATACCCATTCACTGTACCTCTCATTGTATACCCATTCACTGTACTCCCTCATTGTATACACATTCACTGTACCTCTCATTGTATACCCATTTACTGTACCGCTCATTGTATACCCATTCCATATAGCCCTCATTGTATATCCATTCATTGTACCCTCTTAATGGATACCCATTCACTGTACCCTCTCATTGTATACACATTCACTGTACCTCATTGTATACCCATTCACTGTACCCCTCTTTGTATACCCATTCACTGTACCTCTCATTGTATACCCATTCACTGTACCGTCTCATTGTATACCCATTCACTGTATGCCTCATTGTACACCCATTCACTGTACCCCTCATTGAATACTCATTCACTGTACCCTCATATTGTATACCCATTCCCTGTACACCTCATTGTATACCCATTCACTGTACCTCTCATTGTATACCCATTCACTGTGCCCCTCATTGTATACCCATTAATTCACCCCTCATTGTATAACCATTCACTGTAACTACTCACTGTATACCCATTCACTATAACCTTTCATTATATACAAATTCACTATACCTCACATTGTATACCCATTCACTGTACCAGTCATTGTATACACTTTCACTGCACTCCTCATTGTATACACATTCACTGTACCTCTCATTGTATACCCATTCATTGTACCCCTCATTTTATACCCAATCACTGGACCCCTCATTGTATACACATTCCCTGTACCCTCTCATTTTATAGACATTCACTGTCCCCCTCATTATATACCCATTCACTGTACCTCTCATTGTATACCCATTCACTGTAAGCCTCATTGTATACCCATTCACTGTACCTCTCATTGTATACCCATTCACTGTACCCTCTCATTGTATAAACATTCACTGTACCTCACATTGTATACCCATTCACTTTACCTTCTCGTTGTATACACATTCACTGTGCCGCTCATTGTATACACATTCACTTTGCCCTCTCATTGTATACCTGAAGGGTTGGGATTTGAGCCAGTTGAATGTTGCAGTCAAACGACACAGCATGACAACCTAGTTTCGGTTGAAACTAGTTGAAACCACAAATGGAACAGATGGTCAGAAACTGAACTACAAAAGTGATTAAGCATGTGGAGATATGAGAAGCTGCAATAACAAGGTTAACATTTGCAGAACAATCAGGTTACGAAGTAACAACTGTCACGCGGATGTATGTAAGGTATATTTGATTAACCTTTGAGCCATGTCCAATCACCAGTCACTGACTCGTGATCGGCTGAAGCCACAATGAAGCAAGAATGGACCCTGCGATCCAGATAACTGGACAAACTTAGATAAAAGACAGAACTGAAAGAAGGGGCTTAGCTAACGATGTAAAGTTATAATTAGGTTGTTTTTGAAGGAATATAATTGGGCCGGATTGGCCAAGGAATAAGTAATTTAATAACGGCTATCGGTGTGCTCCAGTCTTGTACTGTATATAAGCTTGTGAATTTTGTTGATCGGGGAGAAGGTGCTCGCACAGACCGCGGGGTCTGAGACGCTTCTCCCAGAGCTCTGTTTTCAATAAACTGCGGCCTAGAAATTCGGTTGTGGGTCCGCCAGGGCTTTAGCGCCCGAAATTTTGCGCCAGCGTTAATGCCGCTGCGCCCGACGAAAATTAGGTTGCCCCAGGCCCAGACGGCGGCGGGCGCTAATGGAGGGTTTTTGCGCCTCACTATGGGCGTTCAGTGCAGTTTCCAGGTACTAATCCCCCGCTGCGGCACCCGAGGCGGTGTGGCAGGCTGGGGTACTGCAGGCCTCCTCCTTCTGTTAAGGAGGAGCTGCCTGCAGCCGACCGCTGGCCGGTCGATTCGCCCGACAAATGAGCCCGGCACCTCGGGGAAGAGCCGGGCTCGCGGGCCACACACATCAGTGCCGCGGGGGGGTGGTGGAGGAGTCCGGGGAGGGAGGTGCGGGCAGGCGGCCGCCGGGAAAGCGGCCGGCCGCCGCTCCACCTTTATGCGCCGGCGCAAAGGTGTGTAACATCCCTTTCAACAATCGTTGGTTGCGGCTGCCACGGGCGAGGCGGCCGCAACTGAATTTGGGCTTGGGGCCGGGTTACCACGGCAACCGGGACGCTGCGCACACCGATGACGTCATCGGTGCCGGCGCAGCACTACCGGCTAACGCCGATGGTAGGGCCCAACGCAATTTCGTTACCAGCTATAATTCCGGCGCAAGACCCTCTAACGCCTCTAATTGGGCGCTAACCCCACCGAATTTCTAGGCCTGCACCTTTTACTTTACCACAGATTAGATGTGAATTTATTTTCACCCAACAAATTGGCGCTGCGAGCAGGGTACTGCGGAGCTGGAAGACCGCCTGCACCAGTGAGCAGGGCGAGTAGTCAGATCTTTGACCGTCCAGAAATTGGATCACTTGGAAGGGCGGTGTGACAGCAACGCAGTATCGAAAGAATCTGGGATCCGTGACGGGTGAGAGATGCAGTTTAAATAGTGGTTAAGTTGATTGAAACCTGATGTGTTATTTCGCAATGTAAATGTCTCGAGGACCCATACTGAGCCGGAATTAAGAGGGCGACTGGGCCCCACGTGAAGGCCAGAGTTAGTTGGGAATCCGAGACAGACTAAAAGTCTCTCTGCTGTATTGCGTTGCGGGATCTGTTGTATTGCATTACGTGACGTATTGTATTAATGTATTAACGGCTGCAAGTGAAATAATCACCTCTGACAGCGAGATAGTTACAAGTCAGGACCACCATCACTAGTGGTGGACGATAGGCAGACCTCTGAGAACGAGTTATTAGGGGGGACCGGGACGCGGTAAACTAGTAATAAGAATTAATACATTATGGCGGAAGGCGGTTGCCCAACTGGGGTCCGCCAGGATCGATGAGTTGGCTCTATGCTGACGAACAAAAGGGTTTGATCGATAAAATGAAGAAAGATGGGTGGGATCCACTAGAAAAACCAATAACACAACTGGAGTGGTGGGAAAAGCAGAAACAAAAGAAAACTAAGAAAGCAGGAGTAATTTTAATACATCAGTTAGTAATGTTAACAAAAAGGGTTAAGACACAAACCAGGAGGATAGAAGAACAAGAAATGAGAATAGCAGAATTAGAAACTTTAGTAGAAAGGATGGAATTGACAGGCAAGGGAAAAAGAGATGAATGGGATAAAGAAAACCCCCCGCCGTATGCCTCGGCTCCACCTGGAGACGAAAGTGATATTCCGGTAGTGCCGATGGCACCCGTAATACGACACCCAGTGCCAGCTCAAAATCGATATCGGGCTTTCTCACCTCTTGAAAAACAAGCCATTCTTAAAGATTTAGGAACCCTTAAACCCCGCAGTCAGAACTCAGAGTTCTGGAGGAATTTAGAGGAAATGTGGGAAATCCATGATTTACACCCTCGAGACATCCACCAGTTAGTTAGGGCGAAATGCCCAGCCGACAAATGGAGAAATGTAAACCCCACTGCAGTCATGCAAGATGGAGCGTGGGCAGATGCAGTACCTGCGAGTGCCGCACTGGCGGCACAACGGGCAGCACACGGGCCCTTTAAGATCGCAGTAGAAATGGCACTTGGGGCCCCTACTATAAACTGGGGGAAAATCCAACCAGTAAAGCAAAGAAAGGGAGAAACTAGTAGTGATTATGGAGAACGATTGTTTGACGCCTATTGCGAATCATCAGGGCAAGCAAACCCACAACCAACAGACCAGCCCTTCATCCAGATGTAAGGATGGACTCTCATCGGCACACCAAGCCATCCTAAAAATGGGGGTAGTAGCCGCCCCTACGTATAATCTCGCAGTTCAATGGGCATGTCAGATAGATGCAAAGGAATCTGAACACACCGAAAAGGGAGGTGTAAAAATTAAACAGGAAAGGGTAGCAGCAGGGGGGGCATCACAACCAAACAAGAGTATTCAGGGGAACTGTTATAATTGTGGGAAGATGGGATGGCTAGGGGTAGGATTAGGGGGGTATAAAAATTAAGGCTTATAAAAGTGAAGTACAAGTTCTAGAGATAACAGGAAAACGCCTCCCCACCCAATTTTATGTGTGTCCAAATAACAAAGGTACCATATTAGGAATAGACTTGCTAAAAGAATTTAATATATTGGTGGACTCCGCACAAAATAAAATTGTTTGGTCCAAAGGAGATGGGTCCAAGGTCAGTATAGATAAACCATGCAGCAATTTGGCTAGGGTAGGGAGTGCAGCATCTTTGAGCAGGGATTGGGAACTAGAACGAAAACCATACGGGACTATATGCAAAATTATGAAAGGGGTTTGAGCTAAGACAAAACAGGACACCGGACGGGTAAAAACAGAGCCAATCACGGTTCCAGGTCCGGAACACAAGCCCCATAAGCAATACCCTATTAAACCAGAAGCATGGGAAGCGGTACAAGAAATAGTGCGTGATCTGCAAGAAAGGGGCATAATTAGGATTACCGAAAGCACGACCAACTCGCCCGTATGGCCAGTCACCAAACCGGATAAATCATTCCGACTGACTATTGATTATACTGAATTAAACAAGGTAACGCTCAAATTGCACCCAATAGTGGCCAGCCCATCCACAATCTTAAATGCCTTGAACTCGGACCACAAGATTTTTACAGTTTTGGACATAGCTAATGGATTCTGGTCTTTACCTTTAGACCAGGAATCCCAGAATAAGTTTGTCTTTACGGTCGGGGAAAGACAGTATACATGGACTAGGCTACCTCAGGGGTTCCATAACAGCCCGGCGGTATTCCACCGGGTAATGAGTTCACTGTTAGAAACAGTGAACCTCAACCCGTATCGCAGCACTGTGTTGCAATACGTGGATGACCTGTTAATCGCCTCGGAAGATGAGCATGGACATGCAGCTGCTTTAACTGAAGTCCTTATTAGTGGAGATACTTGCGCATGTATATATATATATAGATATAATAAAGGGAATGGGGCGGTGGAGACACTGGACTCAACTGAAGGTCTACAAGGACTAAAATGCATATTTGTATATTTAACCTGCAATCAATCTCAATAACCCTTTGGAAAATTGTTAATACGTCTTTAAAATGTATTTGACTATAGTATTGTTTTGTGGAATATGTGTGGCGTGTGGAGTGACATGCCATCCGGCACGGGAAAAGCGAGAGTTACATGTTAATACGTTTTTATATATGAGTTATGTGTATGTAAGGGACAAGGGAGAAAGTGCGTGTTGGGTATGTAGCCATATCCCAATCCACTCCAACGGGAGAATCCCTCTTAGACCAATACCATTGAACGTAATTCAAATGGCAGAATGGTTAGTTAGTAGAAACAATACGAGCAGTAGTACTAATGGTAACGACACCCAGAGCAGAAAACAGGAGGAACAAAGAGTACAGTTCAGGAGTGCAGGATATCCCTTAAACATGATTGAAGGGTGGTACAAACCCGTGTATAATATAAGCAAAAAGCCACCGTACCTTATCCTCACAAGCACAACTGGGGTAGGAAGACCCGTTGGGGCGATATGTTGGATAAGGAATGTAAGCAGAGGGGAAGAGGGGAATCTGGAATCAGGAAACAGTAATTGAAAACATAATTGGACAACACTTGAACAAGGTTCACCCTTAGAAGTTTGGTGGTTTAATACAACTGGTTTAACAAACCTCACTAGTGGGGGGAAATGGAACGGAATCACAGGGAGTAACGGCGAGTCCGGCTTTTCCACAGTCGCAACGAATATGAACCTAACTGCCTATAACGGGACCTATTTCATTTGTGGGCATAAGGCATACCCATGGCTTCCACGAAATTGGACCGGGTCCTGCTATTTGGGATAAGTGGTGCCATACATCCATCACTTGCCCTCCCTAGCAGATTGGCACTCGCCGGCATTCCAGTAGCATCTGGAGATGCGATAAAACCCCTGCTACCAACGACCGACGAACTACAAGCAACAGGAGAAGACGACGAGGACGACGAGTCTCACATGTAAAGAGTCACATGATGATCAACGAAGGACGAGCTCAGGACAATTGAGCCCAACCCTCAATACAAGGTGACTACCCGGTGGATGGCAAGAAACGGCATTGGAAGTTGGTACCCCGGGGCAAAATCTAAATTTGTACCGGGACCAACAGGAGGGATTGAAGAGTTGGGATTTGAGCCAGTTGAATGTTGCAATCAAACGACACAGCATGACAACCTAGTTTCGGTTGAAACTAGTTGAAACCACAAATGGAACAGATGGTCAGAAACTGAACTACAAAAGTGATTAAGCATGTGGAGATATGAGAAGCTGCAATAACAAGGTTAACATTTGCAGAACAATCAGGTTACAAAGTAACAACTGTCATGCGGATGTATGTAAGGTATATTTGATTAACCTTTGAGCCATGTCCAATCACGAATCACTGACTCGTGATCGGCCGAAGCCACGATGAAGCAAGAATGGACCCTGCGATCCAGATAACTGGACAAACTTAGATAAAAGACAGAACTGAAAGAAGGGGCTTAGCTAACGATGTAAAGTTATAATTAGGTTGTTTTTGAAGGAATATAATTGGGCCGGATTGGCCAAGGAATAAGTAATGTAATAACGGCTATCGGTGTGCTGCAGTCTTGTACTGTATATAAGCTTGTGAATTTTGTTGATCGGGGAGAAGGTGCTTCTCCCAGAGCTCTGTTTTCAATAAACTGCACCTTTTACTTTGCCACAGATTAGATGTGAATTTATTTTCACCCAACAATACCCATTCACTTTACCACACATTTTATACCCATTCACTGTACACGTCATTTTATACCCATTCACAGTATGCCTCATTGTATACCCATTCATTGTACCCCCTCTTTGTATACACATTCACTGTACCTCTCATTGTATACCCATTCACTGTACGTGTCATTCTGTGCACATTCACTGTACCTCTCATTGTATACCCATTCACATTACCCCCTCATTGTATACACATTCACTGTACCCCTCATTGTATACCCATTTATTGTACCCTCTCATTGTATACACATTCACTGTACCTCTCATTGTATACCCATTCACTCTACCCTCTCATTATATATCCATTCACTGTACCCCTCATTGTATACCCATTCACTGTACCTCTCATTGTATATCCATTCACTGTACCCCCTCATTGTATACACATTCACTGTACAATTTATTGTATGCCCATTCACTGTACCCTCTCATTGTGTACCCATTCACTGTACGCCTCATTTCATAAAGATTCACTGTACCTCACATTGTATACCCAATCACTTTACTCTCTCATTGTATACACATTCAGTGTACCTCTCATTGTATACCCTTTCACTGTACCCCTCATTGTATACCCATTCACTGTACCCCCTCATTGTATACACATTCACTGAACCTCACATTGTATACCCATTCACTGTACCCTCTCATTGTATATCCATTCACTGTACCCCTCATTGTATACCCATTCACTGTACCTCTCATTGTATATCCATTCACTGTACCCCTCATTGTATACCCATTCATTGTACCTCTCATTGTATATCCATTCACTGTACCCCTCATTGTATAACCATTCACTGTAACCTCTCATTGTATACCCATTCACTATACCCTCTCATTGTAGAAATTTTCACTGTACCTCACATTGTATACCCATTCACCGTGCCCTCATTTATACACATTTACCGTACCCCTCATTGTATACCCATTCACTGTACCACTCATTGTGTACCCATTCACTGTACCCTCTTAATGTATATCGATTCACTGTACCCTTTCATTGTATACACATTCATTGCACCCTCACATTGTATACCCATTCACTGTGCGCCTCATTGTATACCCATTCACGGTACCTCTCATTGTATACACATTCACTGTACCCCTCATTGTATACCCCTTCACTGTACCCCTCAGTATATAGCAATTCACTGTACCTCTCATTGTATACCCATTCAATGTACCCTCTCATTGTATACACATTCACTGAACGTCTCATTGTATACCCATTCACTGTACCCCTAATTGTATAACCATTCACTGTACCACTCATTGTATACCCATTCACTGTACCCTCTCATTTTATACACATTCATTGTACCTCTCATTGTATACCCATTCACTGTACCCTCTCATTGTATACCCATTCACTGTACCCCTCTTTGTATAACCATTCACTGTACCTCTCATTGTATACCCATTCACTGTGCCCCTCATTGTATACTCATTTATTGTACCCCTCATCATATAACCATTCACACTAACCTCTCATTGTATACCCATTTACTGTACCCCTCATTGTATACCCATTCACCGTACCCCTCATTGTATACCCATTCACTGTACCACTCATTATATACCCATTCACTGTACCCACTTACTGTATGCCCATTCACTGTACCCTCTCATTGTATACACAATCACTATACCTCTCATTGTATACTCATTCACTGTACGCCTCATTGTATACCCATTCACTGTACCCCTCATTCTATTCCCATTCACTGTACACGTCATTGTGTACCCATTCACTGTACCCCTCATTGTATACCCATTCACTGTAGCCCTCATTGTATACCCATTCACCGTACCCCTCATTGCATACCCATTCACTGTACCACTCATTGTATACCCACTGTACCCACTTACTGTATGCCCATTCACTGTACCCTCTCATTGTATACACAATCACTATACCTCTCATTGTATACCCATTCACTGTACCTCTCATTGTATATCCATTCATTGTACCCCCTCATTGTATACACATTCACTGTACAATTTATTGTATGCCCATTCACTGTACCCTCTCATTGTGTACCCATTCACTGTACGCCTCATTTTATAAAGATTCACTGTACCTCACATTGTATACCCAATCACTTTACCCTCTCATTGTACCTCTCATTGTATACCCTTTCACTGTACCCCTCATTGTATACCCATTCACTGTACCCCCTCATTGTATACACATTCACTGTACCCCTCATTGTATACCCATTCACTGTACCTCTCATTGTATATCCATTCACTGTACCCCTCATTGTACACCCATTCACTGTACCCCTCATTGTATAACCATTCACTGTAACCTCTCATTGTATACCCATTCACTATACCCTCTCATTGTAGAAATTTTCACTGTACCTCACATTGTATACCCATTCACCGTACCCTCATTTTTACCCATTTACCGTACCCCTCATTGTATACCCATTCACTGTACCACTCATTGTATACCCATTCACTGTACCACTCATTGTGTACCCATTCACTGTAACCTCTTAATGTATATCGATTCACTGTACCCTTTCATTGTATACACATTCACTGCACCCTCACATTGTATCCACATTCACTGAACGTCTCATTGTATACCCATTCCCTGTACCCTCTCATTGTATACCCATTCACTGCACCCCTCTTTGTATAACCATTCACTGTACCTCTCGTTGTATACCCATTCACTGTGCCCCTCATTGTATACTCATTTATTGTACCCCTCATCATATAACCATTCACACTAACCTCTCATTGTATACCCATTTACTGTACCCCTCATTGTATACCCATTCACCGTACCCCTCATTGTATACCCATTCACTGTACCACTCATTGTATACCCACTGTACCCACTTACTGTATGCCCATTCACTGTACCCTCTCATTGTATACACAATCACTATACCTCTCATTGTATACCCATTCACTGTACGACTCATTGTATACCCATTCACTGTACCTCCCATTTTATACACATTCACTTTACCCCTCAATGTATACCCATTCACCGTACCAATTATTGTATACCCATTCACTTTACCCCACATTGCATAGCAATTCACTGTACCACACATTGTATACCCATTCACTGTACCCTCTCATTGTATACACATTCACTGAACGTCTCATTGTATACCCATTCACTGTACCCCTCTTTGTATAACCATTCACTGTGCCCCTCATTGTACCCATTTATTGTACCCCTCATCGTATAACCATTCACTCTAACCTCTCATTGTATACAATTTCACTGTACCTCACATTGTATACCAATTTACTGTACCCCTCATTGTATATCCATTCACTGTACCTCTCATTGTATACCGATTCACTGTACCCCTCATTGTATACCCATTCACCGTACCCCTCATTGCATACCCATTCACTGTACCACTCATTGTATACCAATTCACTGTAGCCCTCATTCTATTCGCATTCACTGTACCCCTCATTCTATTCCCATTCACTGTACGTGTCATTGTATACCCATTCACTGTACCTCTCATTGTATACCCATTCACTGTACCCATCATTGTATTCCCATTCACTGTACGTGTCATTGTATACACATCACTGAACATCTTATTGTGTACCCATTCACTTTACCCCTTATTATATACCATTTCACTGTACCTCTCTTAGTATACCCATTCACTGTACCCTCTCATTGGATACCCATTCACTGTACCCCTCTTTGTATAACCATTCACTCTAACCTCTCATTGTATACACATTTACTGTACCCCTTATTGTATCGCCATTCACCGTACCCCTCATTGTATACCCATTCACTGTACCACTCATTGTATACCCATTCACTGTACCTCTCATTGTATACCCATTCACTGTACCACTCATTGTATACCCATTCACTGTACCCTCTCATTGTATACCCATTTTCTATACCCCTCATTGTATACCCATTCACCATACGCCTCATTGTATACCCATTCAATGTACCCCTCATTGAATACCCATTCACCGTACCCGTCATTGCATACCCATTCACTGTACCCATCATTGTATTCCCATTCACTGTACATGTCATTGTATACCCATTCACTGTACCCCTCATTGTATACCCATTCACTGTACCACTCATTGTATACCCATTCACTGTACCACTCATTGTATACCCATTCACTGCACCCTCTCATTGTATACCCATTTACTATACCCCTCATTGTATACCCATTCACCGTACGCCTCATTGTATACCCATTCACTGTACCCCTCATTGTATACCCATTCACCGTACCCGTCATTGCATACCCATTCACTGTACCCATCATTGTATTCCCATTCACTGTGCGTGTCATTGTATACCCCTTCACTGTACCTCTCATTGTATACCCATTCACTGTACCCATCATTGTATACCCATTCACTTTACCCCTCATTGTGTACCATTTCACTGTACCTCTCTGAGTATACCCATTCACTGTACCTTCTCATTGTATACACATTCACTTTACCCCTCATTGTATACCCATTCACCGTACCAATTATTGTATACCCATTCACTTTACCCCACATTGCATACCAATTCACTGTACCTCTCATTGTATACCCATTCACTGTACCCCTCTTTGTATAACCATTCACTGTGCCCCTCATTGTATACCCATTTATTGTACCCCTCATCATATAACCATTCACTGTACCTCTCATTGTATACCCATTCACTGTACCGCTAATTCTATAACCATTCACTGTACCTCTCATTGTATACTCATTCACTGTACCCCTCATTGTATACCCATTCACTGTACTCCTCATTGCGTACCCATTCACTGCACCTCACATTGTATACCCATTCACTGTACGCCTCATTGTACACCCATTCACTGTACCTCACATTGTATACCCATTTACTGTACCCCTCAGTGTATACCCATTCACTGTACCACTCATTGTATACCCATTCACTAAACCCTCTCATTGTATACCCATTCACTGTACGCGTCATTGTATACCCATTCACTTTACCCTCACATTGTATACACATTCAATTTAGCCCTCATTGTATCCCCATTTACTGTACCACTCATTGTATACCCATTCACTGTACCTCTCATTGTATACCCATTCACTGTACCTCTCATTGTATACCCATTCACTGTACCTCTCATTGTATACCCATTCACTGTACCACTCATTGTATACCCATTCACTGTACCTCTCATTGTATGCCCATTCACTGTAGCCTCTCATTTTATACACATTCACTGTACATCTCACTGTATACCCATTCACTGTACCTCTCATTGTTTACCCATTCACTTTACACCTCATTGTATACCCATTCCCTTTACCCCTCATTGTATACCCATTCACTCTACCCCTCACTGTATACCCATTCACTGTACCCCTCAATTTATACCCATTCACTGTACCCATCATTGTATACACATTCCCTTTACCCCTCATTTTATACCCATTCTCTGTACCTCTCATTGTGTACCCATTCGCTGTGCCCTTCATTGTATACCCATTCACAGTACCCCTCATTGTATACCCATTCACTGGACCTTTCATTCTATACCCATTCACTGTACCCCTCATGGTATACCCATTCATAATTCACAATTCACAATTCAAATCGCTTTATTGGCATGATAAGTTACATCTTATGTGCCATTCACTGTAGCCCACATTGTATACCCATTCATTATACACCTCATTGTATACCCATTCAATTTACCCTCTCAGTGTGTACCCATTCACTGTACCCCTCATTGTATATGCATTCACTGTACCCCTCATTGTATACCCACTCACTGTACCCTCTCATGGTGTACCCATTCACTGTACCCCCTCATTGTGTACCCATTCACTGTACCCTCACATGGTGAACCCATTCACTGTACGCCTCATTGTATACCCATTCACTGTACCCTCTCTTTGTATACCCATTCACTGTACACCTCATTGTATACCCATTCACTGTACCCCTCATTTTATACCCATTCACTGTACCTCTCATTGCATACCCATTCACTGTACCCCTCATGTTATACCCATTCACTCTACCCCTCATTTTGTACCTATTCACTTTACCCCTCATTTTATATCCATTCACTGTACCCCTTATTGTATACCCATTCACATTACCCCACGTTGTATACACATTCACTGTACCCCTCATTTTATACCCATTCACTGTATCCCTCATTGTGTACCCATTCACTTTACCCCTTATTGTATACCCATTCACTGTACCCCTCGTTGTATACCCATTCACTGTATCCCTCATTGTGTACCCATTCACTGTACCCCTCGTTGCATACCCATTCACTGAACCCCTCATTGTATACCCATTCACTGTACCCCACACTGTAGACACATTCACTGAACCACTCATTGCATACCCATTCACTGTACCCCACATTGTATACCTATTCACTATACCCCTCATTGTAAACCCATTCACTTTACCCCTCATTGTATACCCATTCAATACAATACAATACAATACAAATCGCTTTATTGGCATGATAAGGTACATCTTATGTTGCCAAAGCATCAAAATACATTTATGGTTGAACACATAAACGCGGTTCCATTCATACAGTGTATAAACAGGTATATCCCTGAGTTTATAAATATATTTTCGCCTTGTTTATATATACACTGTACCCCTAAATGTATACCCATTCACTGTACCTCTCATTGTATAACCATTCACTGTACACTCTCATTATATACCCATTCACTGTACCTTCTCATTGTACACGCATTCACTGTACCCCTCATTGTATACCCATTCACTGTACCTCTCATTTTATATGCAATCACTGTGCCCCTCATTGTATTCCCATTCGCTGTACCTCTCATTGTATACCCATTCACTCTACCCCTCATTGTATACCCATTCACTTTACCCCTCATTGTATACCCATTCACTGTACCCATCATTGTGCACCCATTCACTGTACCCCACATTGTATACCCATTCACTGTACCCCACATTGTATACCCTTTCACTGTACCTTCTCATTGTATACCCATTCGCTGTACACCTCATAGTATACCCATTCACTGTACCCCTCATTGTATAACCATTCACTTTACCCCACATTGTATACCCATTCACCGCACCCCTCATTGTATACCCATTCACTGTACCCTCTCATTGTATACCCATTCACTGTGCCCCTCATTGTACACCCATTCACTGTACCCCTCATTGTATACCCATTCACTGTATCCCTAAATGTATACACATTCACTGTACCCCTCATTGTATATCCATTCACTGTACCTCTCATTGTATACCCATTCTCTGTACCCCTTATTGTATACCCATTCACTGCACCCCTGATTGTATTCCCATTCACTTTCCCACATTGTATACCCATTCACGGTACCCCTCATGGTGTACCCATTCACTGTACCTCTGATTCCTACCCATTCACTGTACCCCTCATGTTATACCCTTTCACTATACCCCTCATCGTGTACCCATTCACTGTACTACTCATGGTGTACCCATTCACTATATCCCTCAATGTATACCCATTCACTATACCTTCTCATTGTATACCCATTCACTGTGTCCCTCATTGTATACCCATTCACTATATCTTCTCATTGTATACACATTCACTGTACCCCTCATTCTATACCCATTCACTGTACCTCTCATTGCATACTCATTCACTGTACATCTCGTTGTATACATATTCACTTTACCCTCATTGTATACCAATTCATTGTACCCTCTCATTGTATACCCATTCACTGTACCTCTCATTGGATAACCATTCACTTTACCCCTCATTGTATACCCATTTACTGTACACCTAAATGTATACCATTTCACTGTACCCATCATTTTGTACCCATTCACTGTACACCTCACTGTATAACCATTCACTTTACCCCTCATTGTGTACCCATTCACTGTACCCCTCGTTGTATACCCATTCACTGAACCCCTCATTGTATACCCATTCACTGTACCCCACACTGTAGACCCATTCACTGAACCACTCATTGCATACCCATTCACTGTACCCCACATTGTATAACCGTTCACTTTACCCCACATTGTATAGCCATTCACTGCACCCCTCATTGTATACCCATTCACTTTACCCCTCATGGTATACCCATTCACTGTACCCCTTATTGTATACCCATTCACTGCACCCCTGATTGTATTCCCATTCACTTTACCCCTCATGGTGTACCCATTCACTATACCTCTGATTCCTACCCATTCACTGTACCCCTCATGCTATACCCTTTCACTATACTCCTCATTGTATACCCATTCACTATACCTTCTCATTGTATACCGATTCACTGTACCCCTCATTTTATACCCATTCACTGTACCTCTCATTGTGTACCCATTCACTGTACCCCACATTGTATACCCATTCACTGTGTCCCTCATTGTATACCCATTCACTATACCTTCTCATTGTATACCGATTCACTGTACCCCTCATTTTATACCCATTCACTGTACCTCTCATTGCATACTCATTCACTGTACATCTCATTGTGTACACATTCACTGTACCCTATTGTAGTGTCCGTGTGTAGATAAAGACACTGAAGACAGGAGTTGGTTCATAGGTATTTACTACGCAAGTCTGGGGGGGTTTCTAAAGGATATACACAATACACAGGCTTATATAGCCCAAGTGGCAATTACCGGCATTACGCACACCTGGGGCTCTTAAAGGCACATACACCATAATTGCTCTGAAAGGCACATACACCACAATTCCTCCCCTTCTAGCTAACTAGTACATCATATTTTAAGTAATCATTAATTACATGTTATATGCAAAATAATATACATTGCTGTATTAATTAATTATAAGTTAGTCTCTCAGGAGGCTTCCTGACTCGGTCCGGATAACGCCTCGGGGGTGTAGTAGGTTCTTCTGGCAAGGCTGATTCGGCTTGAAGGCCAGTGTCGGGTTCATCGGGCTCCAGTATCACCGGATCGGAGGTAGATATGGGTATCTCTACTTCACCGTTAGATGTACAGAGTGGTGGTGTAGGTTGTCCCTTTTCGGATGACTTGATGATTTGGTCAGCATGGCGCCTTATTATGCTGTCTCCGATGTCCACGGTATACATCAGTGGTCCTAATCATGTGCAGATAGTTCCAGGCTGCCATTTCTCGGTACGGTAGTCCCGGGCCAAAACCGGTTGGCCTATCTGGAAGGCCCTAGTTGGCCTTTCATTCATGCCCTGAAACTGCCGGTTCTCCACGTCCCTTCGGATGTTGGGCTTGACCAAATCCAGCCGGCATCTTAGGTTTCTATTGTAGAACATCATGGTGGGAGTTTGGTTAGTAACCATATGCGTTGCATTCCTATATGCAAATAAGAAGTTATCCACCTTGTGCTGAAGTTTTATGTCTTCATTACCCATGGCCTTGATGGCCTTCTTGAAGGTCTGGACAAACCTTTCAGCCAATCCATTGGTGGCGGGATGGTATGGGGCGGACGTGTAGTGCTTTACCCCATTGTTCTTTAAGAACTTTCTGAATTCTTCGGACACAAATTGCGGTCCATTATCAGAACATATCTGCTCCGGCAGCCCATTCCTGGCAAATATGGTCCTTAATACTGTGATGGTTTTTTCCGTGGTGGTGGAGGACATCTTTATTACCTCCGGCCACTTAGAGTGTGCACCAACTGCGATTAAGAACATCGAGTCCATAAATGGACCAGCAAAGTCGATGTGCACCCTTTGCCAGGGAGATGAGGGCCACTCCCATGGATGTAGAGGGGCCTGTGGTGGAGCATTTTGGACCTTCTGGCATCCTAGGCAGCTCTTGGCCATGTCTTCGATGTCTCCATCGATACCTGGCCACCATACAAACGCCCTAGCTAGGTTCTTCATTTTCACTCCACCCAGATGCCCCTCGTGAAGCTCCTTTAGCACTTTATCCTGGAGTTTGGGTGGAATCACCACTCTGGATCCACACATCAAGGTTCCTCGGCACACTGACAGCTGTTCTCTTCTTTGCGAGAATGCTGGCAACAGTGGTTCGCCATGTGCTGGCCATCCCTTCACTGTTAAATCGTAGACCCGTGAGAGAGTAGGGTCATTTCTTGTCTCCCTTTCAATGGCAGAATTTGTCACCGGTAGACATTCCACTATGGTAGAGTGGAATATCTCTACTGGGTCTACTGTAGGTGCCTCTTCTATCGTTGGCAACGGTAGGCGTGATAAACCGTCAGCATTCCCATGCTGTTTTGACCCTTTGTATTCAATGTTGTATTGGTGTGCCCCTAGAAAAAGGGACCACCTCTGTAGTCTTTGTGCCGTCATAATGGGGACACCATTTTTAGGGTTGAATATGGAGATGAGGGGTTGATGGTCAGTCAGCAAGGTAAATTTTTGTCCGTGTAGGTAATAGTTGAATTTCTTCACTCCCCATACCAGGCTGAGTGCTTCCCTGTCTATCTGGGCATAGTTACGCTCAGCTGAGTTCAATGAGCGTGACGCAAAAGCTATCGGCCGTTCCGAGCCATCAGGGAATCTATGGGACAATACCGCTCCTATGCCGTAAGGGGATGTATCGCACGCCAGTCTGATTGGTAGTGATGGGTTGTAATGAGCCAAAATTTTCTCGGATGTGATTAAGTCTTTACATTTATGGAAGGCACGTTTACAGTCTTCGTTCCATTTCCAAATCACTCCTGTCTGTAGAAGACCATTAAGAGGGTGTAGAATAGTTGATAAGTTCAGTAAAAATTTATGATAGTAATTTATTAATCCCAGGAATGACCTTAATTGTGAAACATTTTCAGGTGCTGGGGCTTTTATAACTGCTTCAATTTTCTCAGGTGACTTATGCAACCCTTCCTTATTAATTATGTGGCCACAATATGATATCTGATTTTGGAAAAATTCGCACTTGGGGCGATTTGCTCGTAGGCCCCGTTCTTTCAGCCTAGTGAGCACCTGCTCCAAATTGGCAAGGTGCTCGTTGTCGTTTTCTCCTGTTATAAGGATGTCGTCTAGGTAGCATTGAGTCCCCGGAATCCCTTGCAGGACTTGCTCCATAGCTCTTTGCCAGATAGCTGGAGCTGATGCTATTCCAAAAACCAGTCGATTGTACTGGTACAGGCCTTTGTGTGTGTTTATTGTGAGATACTTTTTAGAGGTCTCCTCAACCTCCATCTGTAGATATGCCTGTGCCAAGTCAATTTTTGTGAAACATTTCCCTCCGGATAGTGAGGCGAAAATATCTTCTATCCT
Source organism: Somniosus microcephalus (assembly GCF_052327205.1). Classification (NCBI taxonomy): domain Eukaryota; kingdom Metazoa; phylum Chordata; class Chondrichthyes; order Squaliformes; family Somniosidae; genus Somniosus; species Somniosus microcephalus. The sequence continues at coordinate 79,720,063 of NC_140987.1, forward strand.
CGGAAGAGGATACTGTACCGTGTGAAGGACCGGGTTTACAGTCACCTTAAAGTCCCCACAGATGCGAATTTTTTTCTGTTCCTCAGGGTTATTTTTCAATGTTTTTTTCATGACTGGAACGATGGGTGTTGCCCATTCGCTCCAATCTATTTTGGATAATACGCCTGCCTTTTCCAAATTCTTCAGCTCTGCCTCGACTGCTGGACGTATTGCGTATGGCACCGGTCTTGCCTTAAAAAATTTTGGAATTGCTGTATCTTCCACTTTTATTGAGGCGGTGATGCCTTTCAAGGTTCCTAGTTTCTCTTGAAACACTTCTTTGGCGTTGGCCAAGATGTCTTTTAATCGTTCAGGTATGATGTCATCATTGTTTTTTTCCTTACTGGTCACCGTCAGTGCCTGAATGGAGTGCCAGTCTAAACGTATCTTCCTTATCCATTCACGTCCCAACAACAATGGACCACCATCTTGTAGAATGTATAAATACAACTTTTGTATTTCTTTGCCGTTGTATACCACAGGCACCCTTATTTTTCCTTTGGGGTAGACTTTCTGCCCCGTATATGTTTTTAAGATAATGGATGTGTCTTTTAGAGGTATATGCGAAAATAGCCTCTCGTAATCTCGTCGATTTATTACGGTTAGAGCTGATCCTGTATCTAGCTCCATTTTAACTGGGGACCCTGCTATTGTGAGGGTAACCCAAATGGTTTGGTAATCCTCTTTGGCAAGTACATTATGTAATTTGAGACAGCTTAGTCTCTTGTTTCCGGAGTCGCTATCGCTATTCTGGTCTTCGGAGCTATTGTCCGTCATCATTTGTACCTTCCTGTACTTTTCTTTATTGATTTTTTGTTTTCCGTCAGTGGATTTATTTTGTCCAGATTGGCATACCCGTGCAATGTGTCCAATCTTACCACATTGCCTGCATGCTTTGCCCTTGAACCAGCAGTCCCTCTGGTTATGGGTGGATCTGCCGCAGCGATAACATCTTGCGAACACCTGTGTCATTTTATGGGTGCCGAAGTCCTGTGTCTCTTGTTGTATTTCTGCAGCTCCTTTTGCTGCTGCTTCGTATGATACAGCCATACTGAAAGCTTTGTCCAATGTTAAATCTTTTTCAGAAAGCAGTCTTTTTTGTGTTCCTTCACTTAAGAGGCCGCAAACAAATTTGTCTCGAAGATAATCCGATAGTCCTGCCCCGAATTGGCAGTACTTTGATAGCTTTCTTAATTCGGTTAGGTAATCAGCGTTACTTTCATTCTTGTGTTGATTTCTCTTGAAGAACTTGAATCGTTCCGCTATCAGCAGCGGTGTTGGGTGTAAATGCTCCTGCAGGGTATCAACAATTTCTTTAAAAGTCTTGTCCTTTGGTTTGGCTGGAGTGATTAAATTTCGTAACAGCCCGTATGTCTTCGCGCCCATTAAGTTCAGAAGTACTGAAGCTTTTTTTTCATCTGTTATTCCATTTGCAGTGCAATAAACCTCTACTCTTTCCACGTATGTGGTCCAATCTTCTATTTCGCCATCAAAAACCTCAATATTACCAGATTTAGGCATTTCAGAAAAGATATGGCGCTTCCCGCGCTTTCCCGCCACTGCTACCGATAACAACGCTGTTTTGCTGTGGTTTCCGTTTATTCACTGTTGGAGACTCGTTCCCGACGGAGGTCTAAACGCTGACCTGCTTGCCGCGCCGGCCGTCTCTCGAGTGCACCCTCCCAGTCCGTTATTGCTTGCCTCCGATTTGGCTGCCTGTCTCAGCTATAGAGCCCGCCGCTGGAGCTCCAGCCTGACGCCCAGGAAGGATTAGCGCAGTACCTGTCACCAGCTTGGCCAGCTGGTGAAACCACAGTTTCTCTTACTTCCTTGAGTCTTCTGGACGCTGGAGGAATCGATGTCCTTGAGGTGCTGCCGAATTGCAGGTAAGTCCGTTTCTACTTCGTCGCCACTGTCGTGTCCGTGTGTAGATAAAGACACTGAAGACAGGAGTTGGTTCATAGGTATTTACTAAGCAAGTCTGGGGGGGAGTTTCTAAAGGATATACGCAATACACAGGCTTATATAGCCCAAGTGGCAATTACCGGCATTACGCACACCTGGGGCTCTTAAAGGCACATACACCATAATTGCTCTTAAAGGCACATACACCACACCTATCATTGTATTACAAATTAACTGTACCTCTCATAGTATACCCATTCACTGTACCTCTCATTGTATACCCATTCACTGTACCTCTCATTGAATACACATTCAATGTACCCCACATTGTATACCCATTCACTGTACCCCTCATTCTTTTCCCGTTCACTGTACCCCACGTTATATACCCATTCACTGTACCTCTCATTGTATACTCATTCACTGTACACCTCATTGTATAACCATTCACTTTACCCCTCATTGTGTACCAATTCACTGTATCCCTCATTGTATACCCATTCACTGTACCTCTCATTGAATGCCCATTCACTGTACCTCTCATATTATACTCATTCACTGTATCCCTCATTGTATACTCATTCACTGTACCTCTCATTGTATACTCATTCACTGTATCCCTCATTGTGTACTCATTCACTGTACACCTCATTGTATACCCATTCCCTGTACCCTCTCATTATATACCCATTTAATGTACCCCTCATTCTATACCCATTCACTGTACCCCTCATTGTATACCCATTCACTGTACCTCTCATTGTATACCCATTCACTGTACCCTCTCATTATATACCCATTCACTGTACCCCTCATTTTATACCCTTTCACTATACCCCTCATTGTGTACCCATTCACTGTACATTTCATTGTGTACCCATTCACTGTACCCCACATTGTATACCCACTCACTGTACCCCTTATTGTATACCCATGCACTTAACCCGACATTGTATACCCATTCACTGCACCCCTCATTTTATGCCCATTCACTGTACCTCTCATTGTCTACCCATTCACTATACCCCTCATTGTATACCGAGTCACTGTACCTCACATTGCATACCCATTCTCTTTACCCCACATTGTATACCCATTCACTGTACCCCTCATTGTATACCCATTCACTGTACCCCTCATTGTATTCCCATTCACTGTACATGTCATTGTATACCCATTCACTGTACCCCTCATTGTATACCCATTCACTGTACCCCTCATTGTATACCCGTTCACCGTACCCCTCATTGCATACCCATTCACTGTACCACTCATTGTATACCCATTCACTGTAGCCCTCATTCTATTCCCATTCACTGTACCCCTCATTCTATTCCCATTCACTGTTCGTGTCATTGTATACCCATTCACTGTACCTCTCATTGTATTCCCATTCACTGTACGTGTCATTGTATACACATTCACTGAACGTCTGATTGTGTACCCATTCACTGTACCCCTCTTTGTATAACCATTCACTGTACCTCTCATTTTATACCCATTCACTTTACCCCTCATTGTATACCATTTCACTGTACCTCTCTTAGTATACCCATTCACTGTACCTTCTCATTGTATACACATTCACTTTACCCCTCATTGTATACCCATTCACCGTACCAATTATTTTATACCCATTCACTTTACCCCACATTGCATACCAATTCACTGTACCTCTCATTGTATACCCATTCACTGTACCCTCTCATTGTATACACATTCACTGAACGTCTCATTGTATACCCATTCACTGTACCCCTCTTTGTATAACCATTCACTGTACCCCTCATTGTATACCCATTTATTGTACCCCTCATCGTATAACCATTCACTGTACCTCTCATTGTATACCCATTCACTGTACCGCTAATTGTATACACATTCACTGTACCCCCTCATTGTACACACATTCACTGAACCACTCATTGTATAACCATTCACTGTACCTCTCATTGTATACTCATTCACTGTACCCCTCATTGTATACCCATTCACTGTACTCCTCATTGCGTACCCATTCACTGCACCTCACATTGTATACCCATTCACTGTACACCTCATTGTATACCCATTCACTGTACTCCTCATTGCGTTCCCATTCACTGTACCTCACATTGTATACCCATTCACTGTACTCCTCATTGAATACCCATACACTGTACCTCACATTGTATACCCATTTACTGTACCCCTCAGTGTATACCCATTCACTGTACCACTCATTGTATACCCATTCACTAAACCCTCTCATTGTATACCCATTCACTGTACGCGTCATTGTACACCCATTCACTGTACCACTCACTGTATACCCATTCACTGTACCTCACATTGTATACCCATTTACTGTACCCCTCAGTGTATACCCATTCACTGTACCACTCATTGTATACCCATTCACTAAACCCCTCATTGCATACGCATTCACTGTACCCTCACATTGTATACACATTCAATTTAGCCCTCATTGTATCCCCATTTACTGTACCACTCATTGTATACCCATTCACTGTACCTCTCATTGTATACCCATTCACTGTACCTCTCATTGTATACCCATTCACTGTACCTCTCATTGTATACCCATTCACTGTACCACTCATTGTATACCCATTCACTGTACCTCTCATTTTATACCCATTCACTGTACCCTCTCATTTTATACACATTCACTGTACATCTCACTGTATACCCATTCACTGTACCTCTCATTGTATACCCATTCACTTTACACCTCATCGTATACCCATTCCCTTTACCCCTCATTGTATACCCATTCACTGTGCCCCTTGTTGTATACCCATTCACTGTACCTCTCATTGTATACCCATGCACTGTACCCCTCAAATTATACCCATTCACTCTACCCCTCACTGTATACCCATTCACTGTACCCCTCAATTTATACCCATTTACTGTACCCATCATTGTATACACATTCCCTTTACCCCTCATTTTATACCCATTCTCTGTACCTCTCATTGTGTACCCATTCGCTGTGCCCTTCATTGTATACTCATTCACTGTACCCTCTCACTTTATACCCATTCACTGTACCCTCTCATTGCATACACATTCCCTTTACCCCTCATTTTATACCCATTCACTGTACCCCTCATTGTCTACCCATTCGCTGTGCCCTTCATTGTATATCCATTCACTGTACCCTCTCACTTTATACCCATTCACTGTACCCCTCATTGTATACCCATTCACTGGAACTCTCATTCTATACACATTCACTGTACCCCTCATGGTATACCCATTCACTGTAGCCCACATTGTATACCCATTCATTATACCCCTCATTGTATACCCATTCAATTTACCCTCTCAGTGTGTACCCATTCACTGTACCCCTCATTGTATATGCATTCACTGTACCCCTCATTGTATACCCATTCACTGTACCCTCTCATGGTGTACCCATTCACTGTACCCCTCATTGTGTACCCATTCACTGTACCCTCACATGGTGAACCCATTCACTGTACCCCTCATTGTATACCCATTCACTGTACCTCTCATTTCATACACATTCACTGTATCCCTCATTGTATACACATTCAGTGTACACCTCATTCTTTACCCATTCACTCTACCCCTCATTTTATACCTATTAACTTTACCCCTCATTTTATACCAATTCACTGTACCCCTTATTGTATACCCATTCACATTACCCCACGTTGTATACACATTCACTGTACCCCTCATTTTATACCCATTCACTGTATCCCTCATTGTGTATCCATTCACTATACCCCTTATTGTATACCCATTCACTGTACCCCTCGTTGTATACCCATTCACTGTATCCCTCATTGTGTACCCATTCACTGAACCCCTCATTGTATACCCATTCACTGTACCCCTAAATGTATACCCATTCACTGTACCTCTCATTGTATAACCATTCACTGTACACTCTCATTATATACCCATTCACTGTACCTCTCATTTTATATGCATTCACTGTGCCCCTCATTGTATTCCCATTCGCTGTACCTCTCATTGTATACCCATTCACTCTACCCCTCATTGTATACCCATTCACTGTACCTTCTCATTGTATACCCATTCACTGTACACCTCATTATATACCCATTCACTGTACCCCTCATTGTATAGCCATTCACTTTACCCCACATTGTATACCCATTCACTGCACCCCTCATTGTATACCCATTCACTGTACCCCCTCATTGTATACCCATTCACTGTACCTCTCATTGTATACCCATTCACTGTGCCCCTCATTGTACACCCATTCACTGTACCCCTCATTGTATACCCATTCACTGTACCCCTAAATGTATACACATTCACTGTACCCCTAAATGTATACACATTCACTGTACCCCTCATGGTATACCCATTCACTGTACCCCTTACTGTATACCCATTCACTGCACCCCTGATTGTATTCCAATTCACTTTACCCACATTGTATACCCATTCACGGTACCCCTCATGGTGCACCCATTCACTGTACCTCTGATTCCTACCCATTCACTGTACCCCTGATGTTATACCCTGTCACTATACCCCTCATTGTGTACCCATTCACTGTACCTCTCATTGTATACCCATTAACTGTACCTCTCATTGTATACTCATTCAATGTACACCTCATTGTATACCCATTCACTGTATCTCTCATTGTATACCCATTCACTGTACCCTCTCATTATATACCCATTCAATGTACCCCTCATTCTATACCCATTCACTGTACCCCTCATTGTACACCCATTCACTGTACTCCTCATTGTATAACCATTCACTTTACCCCTCATTGTGTACCCATTCACTGTACTCCTCATTGTATAACCATTCACTTTACCCCTCATTGTATACCCATTTACTGCACACCTAAATGTATACCCTTTCACTGTACCCATCATTTTGTACCCATTCACTGTACACCTCACTGTATAACCATTCACTTTACCCCTCATTGTGTACCCATTCACTGTACCCCTCGTTGTATACCCATTCACTGAACCGCTCATTGTATACCCATTCACTGTACCCCACACTGTAGACACATTCACTGAACCACTCATTGCATACCCATTCACTGTACCCCACATTGTATACCCATTAACTATACCCCTCATTGTAAACCCATTGACTTTACCCCTCATTGTATACCCATTCACTGTACCCCTAAATGTATACCCATTCACTGTACCTCTCATTGTATACCCATTCACTGTACCTTCTCATTGTATACCCATTCACTGTACCCCTCATTGTATACCCATTCACTGTACCTCTCATTTTATATGCATTCACTGTACCCCTCATTGTATACACTTTTACTGTACCACTCATTGTATACCCATTCACTGTACCCCACATTGTATACCCATTCACTGTACCTTCTCATTGTAAGCCAATTCACTGTACCCCTCGTTGTATGCCCATTCACTGTACCCCTCATTGTATATCCATTCACTGTACCTCTCATTTTATACCCATTCACTGTACACCTCATTGTATACCCATTCACTGTACCCCTCATTGTATAACCATTCACTTTACCCCTTATTGTATACCCATTCACTGCACCCGATTGTATTCCCATTCACTTTACCCCTCATGGTGTACCCATTCATTATACCTCTCATTGGCTACCGATTCACTGTACCCCTCATGGTGTACCCATTCACTGTACCTCTGATTCCTACCCATTCACTGTACCCCTCATGCTATACCCTTTCACTATACCCCTCATTGTGTACCCATTCACTGTACCTCGCATTGTGTACCCATTCACTGTACCCCACATAGTATACCCATTCACTGTGTCCCTCATTGTATACCCATTCACTATACCGTCTCATTGTATACCCATTCACTGTACCTCTCATTGTATACCCATTCACTATACCTTCTGATTGTATACCGACTCACTGTACCCCTCATTTTATACCCATTCACTGTACCTCTCATTGCATACTCATTCACTGTACATCTCGTTGTATACACATTCACTGTACCCTATCATTGTATACCAATTCACTGTACCTCTCATTGTATACCCATTCACTGTACCTCTCATTGCATACACATTCAATGTACCCCACATTGTATACCCATTCACAGTACCCCTCATTCTTTTCCCGTCCACTGTACCCCACGTTATATACCCATTCACTGTACCTCTCATTGTATACTCATTCACTGTACACCTCATTGTATAACCATTCACTTTACCCCTCATTGTGTACCCATTCACTGTATCCCTCATTGTATACCCATTCACTGTACCTCTCATTGTATACCCATTCACTGTACCTCTCATTGTGTACTCATTCAATGTACACCTCATTGTATACCTATTCACTGTACCTCTCATTGTATACCCATTCACTGTACCCTCTCATTATATACCCATTCAATGTACCCCTCATTCTATACCCATTCACTGTACCCCTCATTGTATACCCATTCACTGTACCTCTCATTGTATAACCATTCACTGTACCCTCTCATTATATACCCATTCACTGTACCCCTCATTTTATACCCTTTCACTATACCCCTCATTGTGTACCCATTCACTGTACATTTCATTGTGTACCCATTGACTGTACCCCACATTGTATACCCACTCACTGTACCCCTCATTGTATACCCATGCACTTTACCCCAGATTGTATACCCATTCACTGCACCCCTCATTTGATGCCCATTCACTGTACCTCTCATTGTCTACCCATTCACTATACCCCTAATGGTATACCCAGTCACTGTACCTCACATTGCATACCCATTCTCTTTACCCCACATTGTATACCCATTCACTGTACCCCTCGTGGTATACCCATTCACTTTACCCCTCATTGTATACCCATTCACTTTATAACTCATTGTATACCCATTTACAGTACACCTAAATGTATACCCATTCACTGTACCCATCATTGTGTACCCATTCACTGTACACCTCATTGTATACCCATTCACTGTACCCTCTCATTATATACCCATTCACTGTACACCCTCATTGTATACCCATTCACTGTATCTCTCATTGTATACCCATTCACTGTACCTCTCATTGTATACCCATTCACTGTAAACCCTCATTGTATACCCATTCACTGTACCCCTCATTGTATATCCATTCACTATACCCCTCTTCCTATACCCATTCACTGTACCCCTCATTGTATACCCATTCACTGTACCCTCTCATTATATACCCATTCACTGTACCTCTCATTTTATACCCATTCACTGTACCCCTCATTGTATACCCATTCACTGTACCTTCTCATTGTATACCCATTCACTGTACCCCTCATTTTATACCCTTTCACTATACCCCTCATTGTGTACCCATTTACTGGTCCTCTCATTGTTAACCCATTCACTGTATCCCTCATTGTGTACCCATTCACTGTAAGCTTTGTTGTCTACCCATTCACTGAACCCCTCATTGTATACCCATTCACTGTACCCCACACTGTAGACACATTCACTGAACAACTCATTGCATACCCATTCACTGTACCCCACATTGTATACCCATTCACTATACCCCTCATTGTAAACCCATTCACTTTACCCCTCATTGTATACCCATTCACTGTACCCCTAAATGTATACCCATTCACTGTACCTCTCATTGTATAACCATTCACTGTACACTCTCATTATATACCCATTCGCTGTACCTTCTCATTGTATACCAATTCACCGTAGCTCACATTTTATATGCATTCACTGTGCCCCTCATTGTATTCCCATTCACTGTACCTCTCATTGTGGACCCACAATAAATTTCACAGTAGGAACAACCAAAATTGAACAAACCACTCACTACACATACTTGGGCTTAAAAATCAGTTCTACGGGAAACTTCAAACTGGCTGTGAATGAACTGAAAGAGAAAGCAAGAAGGGCTTTCTATGCCATCAAAAAATCAATCCAAATAGAAATCCCAATTAGCATTTGGCTCAAAATTTTCAAATCAGTAATTGAACCAATTGCACTCTATGGCAGTGAGGTCTGGGGACCACTAACACAACAAGATTTTGCAAAATGGGACAAACACCCAATTGAGATCCTACATGCGGAATTCTGTAAAAGTATCCTCCGGACTCAAAGGAAAACAGTAAACAACGCATGCAGGGCGGAACTAGGCCAATACCCATTAATAATCACTATCCAAAAAAGAGCCACCAAATTTTGGAATCACCTACAAATGAGCAACCCCCAATGCTATCACTACGACGCCCTGAAATGCCAAGAGCTGACCATAAAGAAGAATACCCTCAGTCAACTAGTCCTGGGACTCAATAAAGTAACTAATAACAATACTAACAATAACCAGTCCCAGGACAGTGACAGGGTAACACAAAGAATTCGACCCAACACAATCGTCGCTAAGCAAAAGGAAAAATATCTGTCATATTGGGCAGAAACAACAAAAACCCAAAGCAAACTCAATTGCTACTTGGCCCTAAACAGACAATACAACATAGCTGATTACCTGACCATGGTAAAGGATAACAAACTGAGAAGAACCTTGACAAGGTACAGACTTAGCGAACATAGCCTAGCGATCGAAAAAGGCAGACACAGGCAGACCAGGCTGCCAAGAGAAGACAGGATATGCTCTCACTGCAGTCATGGAGTAGTTGAGACAGAGATGCACTTCCTCACAGCCTGTGGAAAATATCAGGGCATCAGAGAGAATTTCTATCAAAAATTCTCACAAATATGCCCTGAATTCAGAAATCTGACTGACAACCAAAAACTCCCATTCCTACTGGGGGAGGAGAGAAGCTGTGTAACACTGGCGGCACACTATGTTACAGCTTGCCATGAACAGAGGGACAACCAGTAAACTAAGACAAGAGTATATATAAACAAGGCGAAAATATATTTATAAACTCAGGGATATACCTGTTTATACACTGTATGAATGGAACCGCGTTTATGTGTTCAACCATAAATGTATTTTGATGCTTTGGCAACATAAGATGTACCTTATCATGCCAATAAAGCGATTTGTTTTGTATTGTATTGTATTGTATTGCATACCCATTCACTGTACCGCACATTGTATACCCATTCACTATACCCCTCATTGTAAACCCATTCACTTTACCCCTCATTGTATACCCATTCACTGTACTCCTAAATTTATACCCATTCACTGTACCTCTCATTGTATACCCATACACTGTACCTTCTCATTGTATACCCATTCACTGTACCCCTCATTGTATACCCATTCACTGTACCTCTCATTTTATATGCATTCACCGTACCCCTCATTGTATACACTTTTACTGTACCACTCATTGTATACCCATTCACTGTGCCCCTCATTGTATTCCCATTCACTATACCCCACATTGTATAGCCATTCACTGTACCTTCTCATTGTAAACCAATTCACTGTACCCCTCGTTGTATACCCATTCACTGTACCCCTCATTGTATACCCATTCACTGTACCCCTAAATGTATACACATTCACTGTACCCCTCATTGTATACCCATTCTCTGTACCCCTCATTGTATACCCATTCACTGCACCCCTCATGGTATACCCATTCACTGCACCCCTGATTGTATTCCCATTCACTTTACCCCTCATGGTGTACCCATTCACTGTACCCCTCATGGTGTACCCATTCACTGTACCCCTGATTGTATTCCCATTCACTATACCTCTCATTGTATACCCATTCACTGTACCTCTCATTGGATACACATTCACTGTACCCTCTCATTATATACCCAGTCAATGTACCCCTCATTCTATACCCATTCACTGTACCCCTCATTCTATACCCATTCACTGTACCTCTCATTGTATACCCATTCATTGTACCCTCTCATTATATACCCATTCACTGTACCCCATATTAGAACAAACCCAAAACAAAAAACTATGAAAAATGGTTTGACCATGATTGCCATAACATGAGGAAAAAACTTAGAAAACTATCAAACCAAAAACACAGACATCCAGAAAACGAGGAATTACGCCTTACTTATTGTCAGACGCTAACACAATACAGAAACACACTCAGGACCAAAAAAGAGCAATTTATTAAGAATACACTCAGCTCCATGGAGGAATCCATTGAGTCGAATTGTTTCTGGGACAACTTGAAAACACTACACAAAAAACAACACGACGATTTGTCCATTCAAAATGGGGACACATGGGTAAACCACTTTGAAAAATTATACCAGAAAAACACACTAGGACCAGAGCAACACCAAATACGCAAAAAACTTGAAAAGCTTGAAATGGCCATAAAAGATAACCAAAACCCGCTAGACGCCATAATAACAGAAAAAGAACTTCTTGAAAAACTCAAGGACCTGCGACCAGGAAAAGCTTGCGGGACAGACGGCATACTAAACGAGATGATTAAACACGCAGACGACAAACTGAAACTGGCTATCCTAAAACTCTTCAACTTGGTTCTGAGTGTCGGTTATTTCCCTGACATCTGGAACAAAGGACTCATAACACCCATATACAAAAGTGGGGACAAAATCGACCCAAACAACTATCGAGGCATCTGTGTAAACAGTAACCTGGGGAAGGTATTCTGTAGCATCATAAACAAAAGACTTATAAACTTCCTTGAAGAGCACAATGTCTTGAGTAAAAGCCAAATTGGATTCCTGCCAAACTATAGAACATCCGATCATATCTTCACCCTACAGACCCTAATTGACAAAACACGTTCACCATAACAAAAGCAAAATCTACGCATGCTTTGTAGATTTCCAGAAGGCTTTCGACTCCATCTGGCATGACGGTTTATTCCTGAAACTTATCGAAAGCGGGGTAGGAGGGAAAACATATGATGTAATTAAATCAATGTATACAAACAATAAATGTGCAGTTAAAATTGGAGACAAACAAACAAAATACTTCCCACAGGGGCGGGGGGTGACGCAGGGCTCGCCAATCTCACCGACACTCTTTAATATTTACATTAATGGATTGGCAAAACTACTTGAACAATCTACAGCACCCGGCCTCACCCTATATGAATCCAAGGTTAAATTCCTCCTCTATGCCGACGACCTGGTTCTGCTGTCACCAACTAAGGAGGGTCTACAGCAGAACCTGGACCTGCTGGAGTCGTACTGCCAGACTTGGGCCCTGACAATAAATCCCCAAAAAACCAAAGTCCTTGTGTTCCAGCAAAGATCCAAACAACATGGACCCACAATAAATTTCACAGTAGGAACAACCAAAATTGAACAAACCACTCACTACACATACTTGGGCTTAAAAATCAGTTCTACGGGAAACTTCAAACTGGCTGTGAATGAACTGAAAGAGAAAGCAAGAAGGGCTTTCTATGCCATCAAAAAATCAATCCAAATAGAAATCCCAATTAGCATTTGGCTCAAAATTTTCAAATCAGTAATTGAACCAATTGCACTCTATGGCAGTGAGGTCTGGGGACCACTAACACAACAAGATTTTGCAAAATGGGACAAACACCCAATTGAGATCCTACATGCGGAATTCTGTAAAAGTATCCTCCGGACTCAAAGGAAAACAGTAAACAACGCATGCAGGGCGGAACTAGGCCAATACCCATTAATAATCACTATCCAAAAAAGAGCCACCAAATTTTGGAATCACCTACAAATGAGCAACCCCCAATGCTATCACTACGACGCCCTGAAATGCCAAGAGCTGACCATAAAGAAGAATACCCTCAGTCAACTAGTCCTGGGACTCAATAAAGTAACTAATAACAATACTAACAATAACCAGCCCCAGGACAGTGACAGGGTAACACAAAGAATTCGACCCAACACAATCGTCGCTAAGCAAAAGGAAAAATATCTGTCATATTGGGCAGAAACAACAAAAACCCAAAGCAAACTCAATTGCTACTTGGCCCTAAACAGACAATACAACATAGCTGATTACCTGACCATGGTAAAGGATAACAAACTGAGAAGAACCTTGACAAGGTACAGACTTAGCGAACATAGCCTAGCGATCGAAAAAGGCAGACACAGGCAGACCAGGCTGCCAAGAGAAGACAGGATATGCTCTCACTGCAGTCAGGGAGTAGTTGAGACAGAGATGCACTTCCTCACAGCCTGTGGAAAGTATCAGGGCATCAGAGAGAATTTCTATCAAAAATTCTCACAAATATGCCCTGAATTCAGAAATCTGACTGACAACCAAAAACTCCCATTCCTACTGGGGGAGGAGAGAAGCTGTGTAACACTGGCGGCACACTATGTTACAGCTTGCCATGAACAGAGGGACAACCAGTAAACTAAGACAAGAGTATATATAAACAAGGCGAAAATATATTTATAAACTCAGGGATATACCTGTTTATACACTGTATGAATGGAACCGCGTTTATGTGTTCAACCATAAATGTATTTTGATGCTTTGGCAACATAAGATGTACCTTATCATGCCAATAAAGCGATTTGTATTGTATTGTATTATTGTATACCCACTCACTGTACCCCTTATTGTATAGCCATTCACTTTACCCCACATTGTATACCCATTCACTGCACCCCTCATTTTATGCCCATTCACTGTAACTCTCATTGTCTACCCATTCACTATACCCCTCATTGTATACCCAGTCACTGTACCTCACATTGCATACCCATTCTCTTTAGCCCACATTGTATACTCATTCACTGTACCCCTCATGGTATACCCATTCACTGTACCCCTTATTGTATACCCATTCACTGAGCCACTCATTGTATACCCATTCACTGTACCCCTCATTGTATACCCATTCCCTTTACCCCTCATTGTATACCCATTCACTTTACCCCTCATTGTATACGCATTCACTGTACCCCTCATTGTATATCCATTCACTGTACCCCTCATTGTATATCCATTCACTATACCCCTCTTTCTGTACCCATTCACTGTACCCCTCATTGTATACCCATTCACTGTACCCTCTCATTATATACCCATTCACTGTACCCCTCCTTTTATACCCTTTCACTATACCCCTCATTGTGTACCCATTCACTGTACCTCTCATTGTACACCCATTCACGGTACCCCCTCATTGTATACCCATTCACTGTACCCCTCATTGTACATCCATTCACTAAACCCCTATTTCTATACCCATTCACTGTACCTTTCATTTTATACCCATTCACTCTACCCCTCATTGTATACCCATTCACTGTACCCCTCATTGTATACCCATTCACGGTACCCCCTCATTGTATACCCATTCACTGTACCCTCTCATTGTATACCAATTCACTGTGCCCCTCATTGTATACCCATTCACTGTACCTCTCATTGTATACCCATTCACTGTACCCCTCATTGTATACACTTTTACTG
The DNA here is from genome assembly GCF_052327205.1 of Somniosus microcephalus. Lineage (NCBI taxonomy): Eukaryota > Metazoa > Chordata > Chondrichthyes > Squaliformes > Somniosidae > Somniosus > Somniosus microcephalus. The sequence continues at coordinate 79,735,376 of NC_140987.1, forward strand.
TACCACTCATTGTATACCCATTCACTGTGCCCCTCATTGTATTCCCATTCACTGTACCCCACATTGTATAACCATTCACTTTACCCCACATTGTATACCCATTCACTGCACCCCTCATTGTATACCCATTCACTGTGCCCCTCATTGTATACCCATTCACTGTACCTCTCATTGTATACCCATTCACTGTACCTTCTCATTGTCTACCCACTCACTGTACCCCTCATTGTATATGCATTCACTGTACCCCTCATTGTATACACTTTTACTGTACCACTCATTGTATACCCATTCACGGTACCCCCTCATTGTATACCCATTCACTGTACCCTCTCATTGTATACCAATTCACTGTGCCCCTCATTGTATACCCATTCACTGTACCTCTCATTGTATACCCATTCACTGTACCTTCTCATTGTATACCCACTCACTGTACCCCTCATTGTATATGCATTCACTGTACCCCTCATTGTATACACTTTTACTGTACCACTCATTGTATACCCATTCACTGTGCCCCTCATTGTATTCCCATTCACTGTGCCCCTCATTGTATACCCATTCACTGTACCTTCTCATTGTATACCCATTCACTGTACCCCACACTGTATATGCATTCACTGTACCCCTCATTGTATACACTTTTACTGTACCACTCATTGTATACCCATTCACTGTGCCCCTCATTGTATTCCCATTCACTTTACCCCTCATTGTATTCCCATTCACTGTACCTCTCATTGTATACCCATTCACTGTACCTTCTCATTGTATACCCATTCACTGTACCCCTCATTGTATACCCATTCACTGTACCTCTCATTTTATATGCATTCACTGTACCCCTCATTGTATACACTTTTACTGTACCACTCATTGTATACCCATTCACTGTGCCCCTCATTGTATTCCCATTCACTGTACCCCACATTGTATACCCATTCACTGTACCTTCTCATTGTAAACCAATTCACTGTACCCCTCATTGAATACCCATTCACTGTGCCCCTCAATGTATTCCCAATTACTGTGCCCCTCATTGTATACCCATTCACTGTACCTCTCATTGTATACCCATTCACTGTACCTTCTCATTGTATACCCATTCACTGTACCCCACACTGTATATGCATTCACTGTACCCCTCATTGTATACACTTTTACTGTACCACTCATTGTATACCCATTCACTGTACCCCACATTGTATACCCATTCACTGTACCTTCTCATTGTATACCAATTCACAGTACCCTCTTATTATATACCCATTCACTGTACCCTCTCATTATATACCCATTCACTGTACCTCTCATTTTATACCCATTCACTGTTCCCCTCATTGTATACCCATTCACTGTACCTTCTCATTGTATACCCATTCACTGTACCCCTCATGATATACCATTTCACTATACCCCTCATTGTGTACCCATTCACTGGACCTCTCATTGTGTACCCATTCACTGTATCCCTCATTGTGTACCCATTCACTGTAGCTCTCATTGTATACAGATTCACTGTACCCCTCATTGTATACCCTTTCACTGTGCCTCTCATTGTTTACCCATTCACTATATCGTCTCATTGTATACCCATTCACTGTACCTCTCATTGTATACCCATTCACTCTACCCCTCATTGTATACCCATTCACTTTACCCCTCATTGTATACCCATTCACTGTACCCATCATTGTGTACCCATTCACTGTACACCACATTGTATACCCATTCACTGTACCTTCTCATTGTATACCCATTCACTGTACACCTCATTGTATACCCATTCACTGTACCCCTCATTGTATAGCCATTCACTGTAACACTCATTGTATACCCATTCACTGTACCCCCGCATTGTATACCCATTCACTGTACCCTCTCATTGTATACCCATTCACTGTGCCCCTCATTGTATACCCATTCATTGTACCCCTCATTGTATACCCATTCACTGTACCCCCTCATTGTATAATCATTCACTTTACCCCACATTGTATACCCATTCACTGCACCCCTCATTGTAAACCCATTCACTGTACCCCTCATTGTATACCCATTCACTGTACCTCTCATTTTATATGCATTCACTGTGCCCCTCATTGTATTCCCATTCACTGTACCCCACATTGTATACCCATTCACTGTACCTTTTCATTGTAAACCAATTCACTGTACCCCTCGTTGTATACCCATTCACTGTACCCCTCATTGTATACCCATTCACTGTACCTCTCATTGTATACCCATTCACTGTACACCTCATTGTATACCCATTCACTGTACCCCTCATTGTATACCCATTCACTGTGCCCCTCATTCTACACCCATTCACTGTACCCCTCATTGTATACCCATTCACTGTACCCCTAAATGTATACACATTCACTGTACCCCTCATTGTATACCCATTCACTGTACCTCTCATTGTATACCCATTCTCTGTACCCCTCATTGTATACCCATTCACTGTACCTCTCATTGTATACCGATTCACTGTACCCCTCATTGTATACCCTTTCACTGTGCCTCTCATTGTATACCCATTCACTGTACCCCTCATGGTATACCCATTCACTGTACCCCTTATTGTATACCCATTCACTGCACCCCTGATTGTATTCCCATTCACTTTACCCACATTGTATACCCATTCACTGTACCCCTCATGTTATATCCTTTCATTATACCCCTCATTGTATTCCCATTCACTGTACCTCTCATTGGGTACCCATTCACTTTACCCCTCATGGTGTACCCATTCAGTGTACCTCTCATTGTATACCCATTCACTGTACCCTCTCATTATATACCCATTCACTGTACCCCTCATTTTATACCCTTTCACTATACCCCTCATTGTGTACCCATTCACTATACCCCTCATTGTATACCCAGTCACTGTACCTCACATTGCATACCCATTCTCATTACCCCACATTGTATACTCATTCACTGTACCCCTCATGGTATACCCATTCACTGTACCCCTTATTGTATACCCATTCACTGGGCCCCTCATTGTATACCCATTCACTGTGCCCCTCATTGTATACTCATTCACTCTCATTATATACCCATTCATTGTATAACCATTCACTTGACCCCTCATTCTATACCCATTCACTGTACCTCTCATCGTATACCCATTCACTGTACCCCTTATTGTATACCCATTCACTGTACCCCTTATTGTATACCCATTCACTGTACCCTCATTATATACCCATTCATTGTACCCCTCATTGTATACCCATTCACTGTTCCCCTCATTGCATACCCATTCACTGTACCCCTTATTGTATACCCATTCACTGTACCCTCTCATTATATACCCTTTCATTGTACCCCTCATTGTATACCCATTCACTGTTCCCCTCATTGTATACCCATTCACTTTATAACTCATTGTATACCCATTTACAGTACACCTAAATGTATACCCATTTACTGTACCCATCATTGTGTACCCATTCACTGTACACCTCATTGTATACCCATTCACTGTACCCTCTCATTATATACCCATTCACTGTACCCTCTCATTATATACCCATTCATTGTACCCCTCATTGTATACCCATTCACTGTACCCTCTCATTATATACCCATTCACTGTACGCTCTCATTATATACCCATTCACTGTACACCCTCATTGTATACCCATTCACTGTACCTCTCATTGCATACCCATTCACTGTACCTCTCATTGTATATCCATTCACTATACCCCTCTTTCTATACCCATTCACTGTACCCCTCTTTGTATGCCCATTCACTGTACCCTCTCATTATATACCCATTCACTGTACCTCTCATTTTATACCCATTCACTGTACCCCTCATTGTATACCCATTCACTGTACCGCTCATTGTATACCCATTCACTGTACCCCCTCATTGTATACCCATTCACTGTGCCCCTCATTGTACACCCATTCACTGTACCCCTCATTGTATACCCATTCACTGTACCCTCTCATTGTATACCCATTCACTGTACCTCTCATTGTATACCCATTCACTGTACACCCTCATTGTATATGCATTCACTGTACCCCTCATTGTATATCCATTCACTGCACCCTCTCATTGTACACCCATTCACTGTACCCCTCATTGTATACCCATTCACTGTACCCTCTCATTTTATACCCATTCACTGTACCCCTCATTGTATATCCATTCACTATACCCCTCATTCTATACCCATTCACTGTACCCCTCATTGTATACCCATTCACTGTAGCCCCTCATTGTATACCCATTCACTGTACCTCTCATTTTATACCCATTCACTGTACCCCTCATTGTATACCCATTTACTGTACCCCTCATTGTATACCCATTCACTGTACCCATCATTGTGTACTTATCGAAAGCGGGGTAGGAGGGAAAACATATGATGTAATTAAATCAATGTATACAAACAATAAATGTGCAGTTAAAATTGGAGACAAACAAACAAAATACTTCCCACAGGGGCGGGGGGTGACGCAGGGCTCGCCAATCTCACCGACACTCTTTAATATTTACATTAATGGATTGGCAAAACTACTTGAACAATCTACAGCACCCGACCTCACCCTATATGAATCCAAGGTTAAATTCCTCCTCTATGCTGACGACCTGGTTCTGCTGTCACCAACTAAGGAGGGTCTACAGTTGAACCTGGACCTGCTGGAGTCGTACTGCCAGACTTGGGCCCTGACAATAAATCCCCAAAAAACCAAAGTCCTTGTGTTCCAGCAAAGATCCAAACAACATGGACCCACAATAAATTTCACAGTAGGAACAACCAAAATTGAACAAACCACTCACTACACATACTTGGGCTTAAAAATCAGTTCTACGGGAAACTTCAAACTGGCTGTGAATGAACTGAAAGAGAAAGCAAGAAGGGCTTTCTATGCCATCAAAAAATCAATCCAAATAGAAATCCCAATTAGCATTTGGCTCAAAATTTTCAAATCAGTAATTGAACCAATTGCACTCTATGGCAGTGAGGTCTGGGGACCACTAACACAACAAGATTTTGCAAAATGGGACAAACACCCAATTGAGATCCTACATGCGGAATTCTGTAAAAGTATCCTCCGGACTCAAAGGAAAACAGTAAACAACGCATGCAGGGCGGAACTAGGCCAATACCCATTAATAATCACTATCCAAAAAAGAGCCACCAAATTTTGGAATCACCTACAAATGAGCAACCCCCAATGCTATCACTACGACGCCCTGAAATGCCAAGAGCTGACCATAAAGAAGAATACCCTCAGTCAACTAGTCCTGGGACTCAATAAAGTAACTAATAACAATACTAACAATAACCAGTCCCAGGACAGTGACAGGGTAACACAAAGAATTCGACCCAACACAATCGTCGCTAAGCAAAAGGAAAAATATCTGTCATATTGGGCAGAAATAACAAAAACCCAAAGCAAACTCAATTGCTACTTGGCCCTAAACAGACAATACAACATAGCTGATTACCTGACCATGGTAAAGGATAACAAACTGAGAAGAACCTTGACAAGGTACAGACTTAGCAAACATAGCCTAGCGATCGAAAAAGGCAGACACAGGCAGACCAGGCTGCCAAGAGAAGACAGGATATGCTCTCACTGCAGTCAGGGAGTAGTTGAGACAGAGATGCACTTCCTCACAGCCTGTGGAAAATATCAGGGCATCAGAGAGAATTTCTACCAAAAATTCTCACAAATATGCCCTGAATTCAGAAATCTGACTGACAACCAAAAACTCCCATTCCTACTGGGGGAGGAGAGAAGCTGTGTAACACTGGCGGCACACTATGTTACAGCTTGCCATGAACAGAGGGACAACCAGTAAACGAAGACAAGAGTATATATAAACAAGGCGAATGTATATTTATAAACTCAGGGACATACCTGTTTATGCACTGTATGAATGGAACCGCGTTTATGTGTTCAACCATAAATGTATTTTGATGCTTTGGCAACATAAGATGTACCTTATCATGCCAATAAAGCGATTTGTATTGTATTATTGTATTGTGTACCCATTCACTGTATCCGTCATTGTACACCCATTCACTGTACCTCTCATTGTATACCCATTCACTGTACCCTCTCATTATATACCCATTCAATGTACCCCTCATTCTATACCCATTCACTGTACCCTCTCATTATACACCCAATCACTGTACCCCTCATTTTATACCCTTTCACTATGCCCCTCATTGTGTACCCATTCACTGTACATTTCATTGTGTACCCATTCACTGTACCCCACATTGTATACCCACTCACTGTACCCCTTATTGTATACCCATTCACTTTACCCCACATTGTATACCCATTCACTGTACCCCTCATTGTATACCCAGTCACTGTACCTCACATTGCATACTCATTCTCTTTACCCCACATTGTATACCCATTCACTGTACCCCTCATGGTATAGCCATTCACTGTACCCCTCATTGTATACCCATTCACTGTACCCTCTCATTATATGCCCATTCACTGTACCTCTCATTTTATACCCATTCACTGTACCTCTCATTGTATACCCATTTACTGTACACCCTCATTGTATACCCATTCACTGTACCTCTCATTGTATACCCATTCACTGTACCTCTCACTGTATACCCATTCACTGTACACCCTCATTGTATACCCATTCACTGTACACCCTCATTGTATACCCATTCACTGTGCCTCTCATTGTATACCCATTCACTGTACACCCTCATTGTATACCCATTCACTGTACCTCTCATTGTATACCCATTCATTGTACCCCTCTTTGTATACCCATTCACTGTACCTCTCACTGTATACCCATTCACTGTACACCCTCACAGCCTGTGGAAAATATCAGGGCATCAGAGAGAATTTCTATCAAAAATTCTCACAAATATGCCCTGAATTCAGAAATCTGACTGACAACCAAAAACTCCCATTCCTACTGGGGGAGGAGAGAAGCTGTGTAACACTGGCGGCACACTATGTTACAGCTTGCCATGAACAGAGGGACAACCAGTAAACTAAGACAAGAGTATATATAAACAAGGCGAAAATATATTTATAAACTCAGGGATATACCTGTTTATACACTGTATGAATGGAACCGCGTTTATGTGTTCAACCATAAATGTATTTTGATGCTTTGGCAACATAAGATGTACCTTATCATGCCAATAAAGCGATTTGTATTGTATACCCATTCAATGTACCCCTCATTGTATATCCATTCACTAAACCCCTCTTTCTATACCCATTCACTGTACCCCTCATTGTATACACATTCACTGTACCCTCTCATTATATACCCATTTACTTTACCTCTCATTTTATACCCATGCACTGTACCCTCTCATTGTATACCCATTCACTGTACCTTCTCATTGTATACCCATTCACTGTACCCCACATTGTATACCCATTCACTGTACCCCACATTGTATACCCATTCACTGTACCCCACATTGTATACCCATTCACTGTACCTCTCATTGTATACCCATTCATTTAACCCTCTCATTGTATACCCATTCACTGTACCCCTCATTTTACACCCATTCACTGTCCCTCTCATTGCATACTCATTCACTGTACATCTTGTTGTATACACATTCACTGTACCCTCTCATTGTATAACAATTCACTGAACCCTCTCATTGTATACCATTCACGGTACCCCTTATTGTATACCCATTCACTGTACCTTCTCATTGCATACACATTCAATGTACCCCACATTGTATACCCATTCACTGTACCCCTCATTCTTTTCCCATTCACTGTACCCCACGTTGCATACCCATTCACTGTCGCTCTCATTGTATACTCATTCACTGTACCTCTCATTTTCTACCCATTTACTGTACATCCCGTTGTATACACATTCATTGCACCCTCATTGTATACCAATTCGATATGCCCCTCATTGTATTCCCATTCACTGTACCCCTCATTGTATACCCAGTCACTGTACCTCACATTGCATAACCAGTCTCTTTACCCCACATTGTATACCCATTCACTGTACCCCTCATGGTATACCCATTCACTGTACCCCTTATTGAATACCCATTCACTTTACCACACATTGTATACCCATTCACTGTACCTCTCATTGCCTACCCATTCAATCTACCCCTCATTGTCTACCCATTCACTGTACCCCTCATTGTATACCCATTTACAGTACACCTAAATTTATACCCATTCACTGTACCCCTCATTGTACACCCCTTCACTGTACCCATCATTGTATAACCATTCACTTTACCCCTCATTGTATACCCATTTACAGTACACCTAAATTTATACCCATTCACTGTACCCATCATTGTGTACCCATTCACTGTACCCCTCATTGTATACCCATTCACTATACCTCTCATTGTATACCCATTCACTGTACCCTCTCATTATATACCCATTCACTGTAACTTCTCATTGTATACCCATTCACTGTACACCCTCATTGTATATCCATTCACTGTACCCCGCATTGTATAGAGCCACCAAATTTTGGAATCACCTACAAATGAGCAACCCCCAATGCTATCACTACGACGCCCTGAAATGCCAAGAGCTGACCATAAAGAAGAATACCCTCAGTCAACTAGTCCTGGGACTCAATAAAGTAACTAATAACAATACTAACAATAACCAGTCCCAGGACAGTGACAGGGTAACACAAAGAATTCGACCCAACACAATCGTCGCAAAGCAAAAGGAAAAATATCTGTCATATTGGGCAGAAACAACAAAAACCCAAAGCAAACTCAATTGCTACTTGGCCCTAAACAGACAATACAACATAGCTGATTACCTGACCATGGTAAAGGATAACAAACTGAGAAGAACCTTGACAAGGTACAGACTTAGCGAACATAGCCTAGCAATCGAAAAAGGCAGACACAGGCAGACCAGGCTGCCAAGAGAAGACAGGATATGCTCTCACTGCAGTCAGGGAGTAGTTGAGACAGAGATGCACTTCCTCACAGCCTATGGAAAATATCAGGGCATCAGAGAGAATTTCTACCAAAAATTCTCACAAATATGCCCTGAATTCAGAAATCTGACTGACAACCAAAAACTCCCATTCCTACTGGGGGAGGAGAGAAGCTGTGTAACACTGGCGGCACACTATGTTACAGCTTGCCATGAACAGAGGGACAACCAGTAAACTAAGACAAGAGTATATATAAACAAGGCGAATGTATATTTATAAACTCAGGGATATACCTGTTTATACACTGTATGAATGGAACTGCGTTTATGTGTTCAACCATAAATGTATTTTGATGCTTTGGCAACATAAGATGTACCTTATCATGCCAATAAAGCGATTTGTATTGTATTATTGTATTGTATATCCATTCACTGTACCCTCTCATTATACACCCATTCACTGTACCCCTCATTGTATACCCATTCACTGTACCCTCTCATTGTATACCCATTCACTGTACCCTCATTGTATATCCATTCACTATACCCCTCTTTCTATACCCATTCACTGTACCCCTCATTGTATACCCATTCACTGTAGCCTCTCATTATATACCCATTCACTGTACCTCTCATTTTATACCCATTCACTCAACCCCTCATTGTTTACCCATTCACTGTACCTTCTCATTGTATCCCCATTCACTGAACCCCTCATTGTATACCCATTCACTGTACCCCTCATTGTATACCCATTCACTGTACCCATCATTGTGTACCCATTCACTGTACCCCACATTGTATACCCATTCACTGTACCCCTCATTGTATACCCATTCACTGTGCCCCTCATTGTACACCCATTCACTGTACCCCTCATTGTATACCCATTCACTGTACCCTCTCATTGTATACCCATTCACTGTGCCCTCATTGTATACCCATTCACTGTACCCCTCATTGTATACCCATTCACTGTACCCTCTCATTGTATAACCATTCACTTTACCCCACATTGTATACCCATTCACTGCACCCCTCATTGTATACCCATTCGCTGTACCCCCTCATTGTATACCCATTCACTGTACCCTCTCACTGTATAACCATTCACTGTGCCCCTCATTGTATACCGATTCACTGTACCTCTCATTGTATACCCTTTCACTGTGGCTCTCGTCGTATACCCATTCACTGTACCCCTTATTGTATACCCATTCACTGCACCCCTGATTGTATTCCCATTCACTTTACCCACATTGGATACCCATTCACTGTGCCCCTCATGGTGTACCCATTCACTGTACCTCTGATTCCTACCCATTCACTGTACCCCTCATGTTATACCCTTTCACTATACCCCTCATTGTGTACCCATTCACTGTACCCCACATTGTATACCCATTCACTGTACTACTCATGGTGTACCCATTCACTATATCCCTCATTGTATACCCATTCATTATACCTTCTCATTGTATACCCATTCACTGTATCCCTCATTGTATACCCATTCACTATATCTTCTCATTGTATACCCATTCACTGTACCCCTCATTTTATACCCATTCACTGTACCTCTCATTGCAAACTCATTCACTGTACATCTCGTTGTATACATATTCACTGTACCCTCATTCTATACCAATTCATTGTACCCTCTCATTGTATACCCATTCACTGTACCTCTCATTGTATACCCATTCACTGTACCTCTCATTGCATACACATTCAATGTACCCCACATTGTATACCCATTCACTGTACCCCTCATTCCTTTCCCATTCACTGTACCCCACGTTATATACCCATTCACTGTACCTCTCATTGTATACTCATTCACTGTAAACCTCATTGTATAACCATTCACTTTACCCCTCATTGTGTACCCATTCACTGTACCTCTCATTGTATACCCATTCACAGTACCCTCTCATTATATACCCATTCAATGTACCCCTCATTGTGTACCCATTTACAGTACACCTAAATATATACCCATTCACTGTACCCATCATTGTGTACCCATTCACTGTACTCCTCATTGTATAACCATTCACTTTACCCCTCATTGTATACCCATTTACTGTACACCTAAATGTATACCCTTTCACTGTACCCATCATTTTGTACCCATTCACTGTACACCTCGTTGTATACCCATTCACTGAACCCCTCATTGTATACCCATTCACTGTACCCCACATTGTAGACACATGCACTGAACCACTCATTGCATACCCATTCACTGTACCCCACATTGTATACCCATTCACTATACCCCTCATTGTAAACCCATTCACTTTACCCCTCATTGTATACCCATTCACTGTACCCCTAAATGTATACCCATTCACTGTACCTCTCATTGTATACCCATTCACTGTACCTTCTCATTGTATACCCATTCACTGTACCCCTCATTGTATACACCTTTACTGTACCACTCCTTGTATACCCATTCACTGTGCCCCTCATTGTATTCCCATTCACTGTACCCCACATTGTATAACCATTCACTTTACCCCACATTGTATACCCATTCACTGCACCCCTCATTGTATACCCATTCACTGTACCACTAAATGTATACCCATTCACTTTACCCCTCATGGTGTACCCATTCACTGTACCTCTGATTCCTACCCATTCACTGTACCCCTCATGTTATACCCTTTCACTATACCCGTCATTGTGTACCCATTCACTGTACCTCTCATTGTGTACCCATTCACTGTACCCCACATTGTATACCCATTCACTGTATCCCTCATTGTATACCCATTCACTATACCTTCTCATTGTATACCCATTCACTGTACCTCTCATTGTATACCCATTCACTATACCTTCTCATTGTATACCGATTCACTGTACCCCTCATTTTATACCCATTCACTGTACCTCTCATTGCATACTCATTCACTGTACATCTCGTTGTATACACATTCACTGTACCCTATCATTGTATACCAATTCACTGTACCTCTCATTGTATACCCATTCACTCTACCTCTCATTGTATACCTATTCACTGTACCTCTCATTGTATACACATTCAATATACCCCACATTGTATACCCATTCACTGTACCCCTCATTCTTTTCCCGTTCACTGTACCCCACATTATATACCAATTCACTGTACCTCTCATTGTATACTCATTCACTGTACACCTCATTGTATAACCATTCACTTTACCCCTCATTGTGTACCCATTCACTGTATCCCTCATTGTATACCCATTCACTGTACCTCTCATTGTATACCCATTCACTGTACCCTCTCATTATATACCCATTCAATGTACCCCTCATTCTATACCCATTCACTGTACCCCTCATTGTATACCCATTCACTGTACCTCACATTGTATACCCATTCACTGTACCCTCTCATTATATACCCATTCAATGTACCCCTCATTCTATACCCATTCACTGTACCCCTCATTGTATACCCATTCACTGTACCCCACATTGTATACCCACTCACTGTGCCCCTTATTGTATACCCATTCACTTTACCCCACATTGTATACCCATTCACTGTACCCCTCATTGTATACCCAGTCACTGTACCTCACATTGCATACTCATTCTCTTTACCCGACATTGTATACCCATTCACTGTACCCCTCATGGTATAGCCATTCACTGTACCCCTCATTGTATACCCATTCACTGTACCCTCTCATTATATACCCATTCACTGTACCTCTCATTTTATACCCATTCACTGTACCTCTCATTGTATACCCATTCACTGTACACCCTCATTGTATACCCATTCACTGTACCTCTCATTGTATACCCATTCACTGTACACCCTCATTGTATACCCATTCACTGTACCTCTCATTGTATACCCTTTCACTGTACCTCTCATTGTATACCCATTCACTGTACACCCTCATTGTATACCCATTCACTGTACACCCTCATTGTATACCCATTCACTGTACCTCTCATTGTATACCCATTCACTGCACACCCTCATTGTATACCCATTCACTGTACCTCTCATTGTATACCCATTCATTGTACCCCTCTTTGTATACCCATTCACTGTACCTCTCATTGTATACCCATTCACTGTACCTTCTCATTGTATACCCATTCACTGTATACCCTCATTGTATACCCATTCACTGTACCCCTCATTGTATACACAATCACTGTACCATCTCATTATATACTCATTCACTGTACCTCTCATTTTATACCCATTCATTTAACCCTCTCATTGTATACCCATTCACTGTACCCCTCATTTTACACCAATTCACTGTACCTCTCATTGCATACTCATTCACTGTACATCTTGTTGTATACACATTAACTGTACCCTCTCTTTGTATACCAATTCACTGAACCCTCTCATTGTATACCCATTCACTGTGCCTCTCATTGTATACCCATTCACTGTACCCCTTATTGTATACCCATTCACTGTACCCCTCATTCTTTTCCCGTTCACTGTACCCCACGTTGCATACCCATTCACTGTAGCTCTCATTGTATACTCATTCACTGTACCTCTCATTGTATACCCATTCACTATACCTTCTCATTGTATACCGATTCACTGTACCCCTCATTTTATACCCATTCACTGTACCTCTCATTGCATACTCATTCACTGTACATCTCGTTGTATACACATTCACTGTACCCTATCATTGTATACCAATTCACTGTACCTCTCATTGTATACCCATTCACTGTACCTCTCATTGTATACCCATTCACTGTACCTCTCATTGTATACTCATTCACTGTACCTCTCATTGTATACACATTCAATGTACCCCACATTGTATACCCATTCACTGTACCCCTCATTCTTTTCCCGTTCACTGTACCCCACGTTATATACCAATTCACTGTACCTCTCATTGTATACTCATTCACTGTACACCTCATTGTATAACCATTCACTTTACCCCTCATTGTATACCCATTCACTGTATCCCTCATTGTATACCCATTCACTGTACCTCTCATTGTATACCCATTCACTGTACCCTCTCATTATATACCCATTCACTGTACCCCTCATTTTATACCCTTTCACTATACCCCTCATTGTGTACCCATTCACTGTACATTTCATTGTGTACCCATTCACTGTACCCCACATTGTATACCCACTCACTGTACCCCTTATTGTATACCCATTCACTTTACCCCACATTGTATACCCATTCACTGTACCCCTCATTGTATACCCAGTCACTGTACCTCACATTGCATACTCATTCTCTTTACCCGACATTGTATACCCATTCACTGTACCCTCTCATTATATACCCATTCACTGTACCTCTCATTTTATACCCATTCACTGTACCTCTCATTGTAACCCATTCACTGTACACCCTCATTGTATACCCATTCACTGTACACCCTCATTGTATACCCATTCACTGTACCTCTCATTGTATACCCATTCACTGTACACCCTCATTGTATACCCATTCACTGTACCTCTCTTTGTATACCCTTTCACTGTACCTCTCATTGTATAGCCATTCACTGTACACCCTCATTATATACCCATTCACTGTACCTTCTCATTTTATACCCATTCACTGTACCTCTCATTGTATACCCATTCACTGTACCCCACATTGTTACCCATTCACTGTACCCTCTCATTATATACCCGTTCACTGCACCCCTCGTTATTGTCCCATTCACTTTACCCCTCATTGTATACCCATCCACTGTACCCCTCATTGTATACCCATTCACTGTACCTCACATTGTATAGCCATTCAATGTACACCCTCATTATATACCCATTCACTGTACACCCTCATTATATACCCATTCACTGTACCTCTCATTGTATACCCATTCATTGTCCCCTCATTGTATACCCATTCACTGTGCCCCTCATTGTATATGCATTCACTATACCCCTCTTTCTATACATAATTCACTGTACCCCTCATTGTATACCCATTCACTGTACCGTCTCATTGTATATGCAATCACTGTACCCGTCATTGTATACCCAAACATTGTACCCCTCATTGGATACACATTCACTGTAGCCCTCATTATATACACTTGCACTATACCCCTCTTTCTATACCCATTCACTCTACCCCTCATTGTATTGTATTGTATTGTATTGTATACCCATTCTCTGTACCTTCTCATTGTATACCCATTCACTGTACCCTCTCATTATATACCCATTCACTGTACCTTCTCATTGTATACCAATTCACAGTACCCTCTCATTATATACCCATTCACTGTACCCTCTCATTATATACCCATTCACTGTACCTTCTCATGGTATACCAATTCACAGTACCCCTCATTGTATACCCATTCACTGTACCCCTCATTGTATACCCATTCACTGTACCCCTCATTGTATACCCATTCACTGTACCCCTCATTGTATACCCATTCACTTTACCCCACATTGTATACCCATTCACTGTACCTCTCATTGTATACCCATTCACTGTACCCCTCATTGTATACCCATTCACTGTACCCCTCATTTTATACCCATTCACTGTACCCCTCATTGTATACCCATTCACTGTACCCCTCATTGTATACCCATTCACTGTACCCTCATTGTATACCCATGCACTGCACCCCTCATTGTATACCCATTCACTGTACCTCTCATTGTATACCCATTCACTGTACCCCTTATTGTATACCCATTCACTTTACCCACATTGTGTACCCATTCACTTTACCCCTCATTGTATACCCATTCACTGTACCCCTTATTGTATATCCATTCACTGTACCCCTTATTGTATACCCATTCATTTTACCCCACATTGTATACCCATTCACTCTACCCCTCAATGTATACCCATCACTTTACCCCTCATTGTGTACCCATTCACTGTACCCTTCATTGCATACCCATTCACTATACCCCTCATTGTAAACCCATTAACTTTGCCCTCGAGTGTATAACCATTCACTTTTCCCCACATTGTATACCCATTCACTGTACCCCTCATTGTATACCCATTTACAGTACACCTAAATGTATTCCCATTCACTGTACCCATCACTGTGTACCCATTCACGGTACCCCTCATTGTATACCCATTCATTGTACCCCTCATTGTATACCCATTCACTGTACCTCTCTTTGTATACCCACTCACTGTACCTTCTCATTGTATACCCATTCACTGTACCCTCTCATTGTATACCCATTCTCTGTACACCCACATTATATACCCATTCACTGTACCTTCTCATTTTATACCCAATCACTGTACCTCTCATTGTATACTCATTCACTGTACACCCTCATTGTATACCCATTCACTGTTCCCCTCATTGTATACCCATTCACTCTACCCCTCATTGTATATCCATTCACTATACCCCTCTTTCTATACCCATTCACTGTACCCCTCATTGTATACACATTCACTTTACCCCTCACATTGTATACCCATTCACTGTTCCCCACATTGTATACCCATTCACTGTACCTCTCATGGTATACCCATTCACAGTACCCCTCATTGTATTCCCATTCACTGTACCCATCATTGTGTACCCATTCACTGTACCTCTCATTATACACCCATTCACTTTACCCCTCAAACTTTTCCCGTTCACTTTACCCCACATTACATACCCATTCACTATACCTCTCATTGTAAACGCATTCACTGTACCCCTCATTGTATACCAATTCACTGTGCCCCTCATTGTATACCCATTCACTGTACCCCTCAATGTATACCCATTCACTTTACCCCTTATTGTATAGCCATCACTTTACCCCTCATTGTGTGCCCATTCACTGTACAATTCATAGTGTGCCCATTCACTGTACCCCTCGTTGTAAACCCATTCACTTTACCCTCGATTGTATACCCATTCACTGTTCCACACATTGTATACCCATTCACGGTACCTCTCATTGTATACCCATTCACTGTACCTCTCATTGCATACTCATTCACTGTACCCCTCATTTTATATCCATTCACTGTACCTCTCAATGTACACCCATTCTCTGTACACCTCATTATATCCCCATTCACTGTACCCCTTACTCTATACCCATTCACTTTACCCCACATTGTAGACACATTCACTGTACCCCTCGTTTTATACCCATTCACTGTACCCCACATTGTATACCCATTCACTATAAGAACATAAGAAGTAGGAGCAGGAGTAGGCCATACGGCCCCTCAGGCCCGCTCCGCCATTCAATAGGATCATGGCTGATCCAAACCTAGACTCACATCCACTTCCCTGCCCTCTCCCCGTAACCCCTAATTCCCTTATCTGCTAGGTAACTGTCTATCTCCGTTTTAAATTTATTTAATGTTGCAGCTTCCAAAGCTCTCTGGGGTAGCAAATTCCATAGATTTACTACCCTCTGAGTGAAGAAGTTTCTCCTCATCTTAGTTTTGAAACGGCAGCCCCTTATTCTAAGATTATGCCCCCTAGTTCTAGTCTCACCCATCAGTGCAAACATCCTCACCGAATCCACCCGCTCAAGCCCCCTCACAATCTTATATGTATCGATAAGATCGCCTCTCATTCTTCTCAACTCCAATGAGTAGAGGCCCAACCTACTTAACCTTTCCTCATACGTCAACCTCCTCATCTCCGGAATCAACCGAGTGAACCTTCTCTGAACTGCCTCGAGAGCAAGTATATCTTTTCTTAAATATGGAAACCAAAACTGCACGCAGTATTCCAGGTGTGGCCTCACCAATACCCTGTATAACTGCAGCAAGACTGCCCTGTTTTTATACTCCATCCCCCTTGCAATAAAAGCCAAGATTTCATTGGCCTTCCTGATCACCTGTTGCACCTGCATACTAACTTTTTGTGTTTCATGCACCAGGACCCCCAGATCCCTTTGTACTGTAGCACTTTGCAGTTTTTCTCCATTTAGATAATAATTTGCTCTTTGATTTTTTCTGCCAAAGTGCATAACCTCACACTTTCCAGTATTACATTTCATCTGCCAAGTCTCTGCCTACTCACTTAGCCTGTTTATGTCCTTTTGCAGGTTTTTATGTCATAGAGTCATAGAGTTTTACAGCACAGAAAGAGGCCCTTCGGCCCATCGTGTCTGCGCCGCCCATCCACCCCTGTCCAGTCTAATCCCATTTTCCAGCATTTGGTCCATAGCCTTGTATGCAATGGCATTTCAAGTGCTCATCCAAATGCTTCTTGAATGTTGTGAGGGTTCCTGCCTCTACCACCCTTTTAGGCATTGAGTTCCACATTCCAACCACCCTCTGGGTGAAAAAGTTCCTCCTCAAATCCCCTCTAAATCTCCTGCCCCTTACCCTGAATCTATGCCCCCTTGTTATTGACCCCCCTACTAAGGGGAAAAGTTCCTCTTTGTCTACCCTATCTATGCCCCTCATCATTTTGTACACCTCAATCAGGTCCCCCCTCAGCCTTCTTTGCTCCAAGGAAAACAACCCCAGCCTGTTTAGCCTTTCTTCATAGCTGAGGCGCTCCATCCCAGGTAGCATCCTGGTGAATCTTCTCTGCACCCTCTCCAAAGCAATCACATCCTTCCTATAGTGAGGCGACCAGAACTGCACACAGTACTCCAGCTGTGGCCTCACCAGCGTTTTGTACAGCTCCATCATAACCTCCCTGCTCTTATATTCTATGCCTCAGCTAATGAAGGCAAGTATCCCATATGCCTTTTTAACCACCTTATCTACTTGTTCCGCTGCCTTCAGAGATCTATGTACATGTACACCAAGGTCCCTCTGACCCTCTGTACTTCCTAGGGTCCTACCACTCATTGTGTATTCCCTTGCCTTATTTGTCCGTCCAAAATGCATCACCTCGCACTTTTCAGGGTTAAATTCCATTTGCCACTTTTCCGCCCATCTGACCAACCCGTCTATATCGTCCTGTAGCCTGAGGCTTTCCCCCTTGCAATTTACCACCCCACCAATTTTCGTGTCATCTGCAAACTTACTGATCATCCCTTTTACATTCTCATCCAAATCATTTATGTAGATCACAAACAACAAGGGACCCAGCACCGATCCCTGAGGTACCCCACTGGACACAGGCTTCCAGTCACAAAAGCAACCTTCGACCATCACCCTCTGCCTCCTGCCACTCAGCCAGTTTAGGATCCAACGCGCCAAGGCACCCTGGATCCCATGGGCTCTTACCTTCTTGACCAGTCTCCTATGCGGGACTTTGTCAAAAGCTTTACTGAAGTCCATGTAAACCACATCCACAGCATTTCCCTCATCCACCTCCCTAGTCACCCCCTCGAAAAATTCAATCAGATTTGTCAGACATGATTTACCCTTGACAAAGCCATGCTGACTATCCCCGATTAATCCTTGCCTCTCCAAGTGGAGACTAATTTTGTCCCTCAGAATTTTTTCCAATAATTTCCCTACCACAGATGTTAGGCTCACTGGCCTGTAATTCCCTGGTTTATCCCTGCTACCCTTCTTGTATAATGGTACTACATTAGCTGTTCTCCAGTCCTCTGGTACATCCCCTGTGGCCAGAGAGGTTCTGAAAATTTGTGTCAGAGCCCCTGCAATCTCCTCCTTTGCCTCCCACAGCAGCCTGGGATACATCTCGTCCGGGCCTGGGGATTTATCCACTTTTTGGCCTGCTAAAACCGCCAGCACCTCCTCCCTCTCGATGCTAATATGTTCAAGTATGTCACAATCCCCTTGCCCGATTTCTATGTCTGCATCGTCTTTCTCCATAGTGAACACAGATGCAAAAAATTCATTTAAAACCCCGCCGACATCATCTGGTTCTACACACAGATTGCCACTTTGGTCCCTAATGGGCCCTACCCTTTCCCTGGTTATCCTCTTGCCCTTAATATACTTATAAAACATCTTAGGATTTTCCTTTATTTTGCTCGCCAGTGTTATTTCATGGCCCCTCCTCGCCGTCCTAATTTCTTTTTTAAGTATGCCCCTGCACTTTTTATACTCCTCTAGGGCTTCTTCCGTCTTTAGTCTTTTGTAACTGCCAAAAGCCCCCCTTTTATTTCTAATGCATTTTTGTATCTCCCTTGTCATCCAAGGTTCCCTTTGCTTGTTGGTCCCACCCTTGACCTTTACAGGAACATGTTGGCGCTGTACTCTCTCTATTTCCCTTCTGAAAGTCTCCCACTGTTTTGATGTGGATTTTCCTATAAGTAGCTGCTCCCAGTCCACTTTGGCCAGATCCTGCCTTATCATATCCTCCTCACTCACTGCTTTCCCTCCTATCTTTGTACCGTTGGCAAACTTGGATACGTTGCACTCGGTCCCTTCCTCCAAATTGTTTAGTATATATTGTAAACCCATTGTACCTCTCGTTGTATACCCATTCACTGTACCTCTCATTGTATACCCATTCACTGTACCTCTCATTGTATACCAATTCACTGTACACGTACATTGTATACACAGTCACTGTACCCTCTCATTGTATACCCGTTCACTGTGCCCCTCATGATATACCCATTCACTATACACCTCATTGTATACCCATTCAATGTACCTCTCATTGTATACCCATTCACTGTACCCCTCATTGTATACCCATTCACTTTACCCCACATTATAGACACATTCACTGTACCCCTCATTGTATACCCATTCACTGTACCCCTAATTATATGCCCATTCACTTTACCCCACATTGCATACACATCCACTGTACCCTTCATTGTATACCCATTCACTATACCTTCTCATTGTATACCCATTCACTGTACCCCACATTGTATGCCCATTCACTATACCACTTATTGTCTACCCATTCACTTTACCCTTTCATTGTATACCCATTCACTGTACCCTTAATTATATGCCCATTCACTTTACCCCACGTTGCATACACATCCACTGTACCTCGCAATGTATACCCATTCACTGTACCTCTCATTGTATACCCATTAACTGTACCCCACATTGTATACCCATTTATTGTGCCCCTCATTGTATTCCCATTCACTGTAACTCTCATTGTATACCCATTCACTGTACCCTCTCATTATATACCCATTCACAGTACCTTCTCATTGTATACCAATTCACTGTAGCTCACATTGTATACCCATTCACTGTACCCCTCATTGTATACCCATTCACTGTGCCCCTCATTGTATACCCATTCACTGTACCTCTCATTATACACCCATTCACTTTACCCGTCATTGTATACCCATTCACTGTACCCCTTATTGTATACACATTCACTTTACCCCACTCTGTAGACACATTCACTGTACCCCACATTATAGACACATTCACTGTACCCCTCATTGTATACCCATCACTTTACCCCTCATTGTGTGCCCATTCACTGTACCCCTCGTTGTATACCCATTCACTGTCCCTCTCATTGCATACCCATTCACTGTATCCCTCATTGTAAACGCATTCACTTTACCCGTTATTGTATACCCATTCACTGTTCCCTACATTGTATACCCATTCACTGTACCCCTCATGATATACGCATTCACTATACCCCTCATTGTATACCCATTCACTGTACCCCACATTGTATACCCATTCACTGTACCCATTATTGTGTACACATTCACTGTACCCCTCATTGCATTCCCATTTACTGTGCCCCTCATTGTATACCCTTTCACTATACCCCTTATTGTATCCCCATTCACTGTGCCCCTCATTGTATTCCCATTCACTGTACCTCTCATTGTAAACACATTCACTGTAACCCTCATTTTATATCCACTCACTGTGCACTCACATTGTACACACAGTCACTGTACCCTCTCATTGTATACCCGTTCACTGTGCCCCTCATTATTTACCCATTTACTGTACCCCTCATTGTATACCCATTCACTGTACCCCTCATTGAATACCCATTCACTGTACCTCTCATTGTATACCCATTCACTGTACCCTCATTGTATACCCATTCACTGTACCCCTCACTGTATACCCATTCACTGTACCTCACATTGTATACCCATTCACTGTACCCCTCATTGTATGCCCATTCACTGTACCCCTTATTGTATACCCATTCACTTTTCCCCACATTGTAAACCCATTCACTTTACCCTCGATTGTATACCCATTCACAGTTCCCCACATTGTATACCCATTCACTATACCCCTTGTTGTCTAGCTATTCACTGTACCCCTCATTGTATACACATTCACTGTACCCCTTATTGTATACCCATTCACTTTACCTCAAATTGTATACCCATTCACAGTACCCCTCATTGTATTCCCATTCACTGTACCCATCATTGTGTACCCATTCACTGTACCCCTCATTGTATACCCATTCACTGTACCTCTCATTATACGCCCATTCACTTTACCCCTCAAACTTTTCCCGTTCACTTTACCCCACATTACATATCCATTCACTATACCTCTCATTGTAAACGCATTCACTGTACCGCTCATTGTATACCAATTCACTGTGCCCCTCATTGCATACCCATTCACTGTACCCCTCAATGTATACCCATTCACTGTACCCTTCATTGTATACCCATTCACTTTACCCCTTATTGTATAGCCATCACTTTACCCCTCATTGTGCGCCCATTCACTGTATAATTCATAGTGTGCCCATTCACTGTATCCCTCGTTGTAAACCCATTCACTTTACCCTCGATTGTATACCCATTCACTGTTCCACACATTGTATACCCATTCACGGTACCTCTCATTGTATACCCATTCACTGTACCCTCTCATTATATACCCATTCACTGTACCCCTCATTGTATACCCATTCACAGTACCTCTCATTGTATACCCATTCACTGTACCCTCTCATTATATACCCATTCACTGTACCCCTCATTGTATACCCATTCACAGTACCTCTCATTGTATACCCATTCACAGTACCCCTCATTGTCTACCCATTCACTGTACCTCTCATTGCATACTCATTCACTGTACCCCTCATTTTATATCCATTCACTGTACCTCTCAATGTACACCCATTCTCTGTACCCCTCCTTTTATCCCCATTCACTGTACCCCTTACTTTATACCCATTCACTTTACCCCACATTGTAGACACATTCACTGTATCCCTCGTTGTATACCCATTCACTGTACCTCTCATTGCATACCCATTCACTGTACCCCACATTGTATACCCATTCACTATAAGAACATAAGAAGTAGGAGCAGGAGTAGGCCATACGGCCCCTCAGGCCCGCTCCGCCATTCAATCGGATCATGGCTGATCCAAACCTAGACTCACGTCCACTTCCCTGCCCTCTCCCCATAACCCCTAATTCCCTTATCTGCTAGGTAACTGTCGATCTCTGTTTTAAATTTATTTAATGTTGCAGCTTCCAAAGCGCTCTGGGGTAGCAAATTCCATAGATTTACTACCCTCTGAGTGAAGAAGTTTCTCCTGATCTCAGTTTTGAAACGGCAGCCCCTTATTCTAAGATTATGCCCCCTAGTTCTAGTCTCACCCATCAGTGCAAACATCCTCACCGAATCCACCTGATCAAGCCCCCTCACAATCTTATATGTATCGATAAGATCGCCTCTCATTCTTCTCAACTCCAATGAGTAGAGGCCCAACCTACTTAACCTTTCCTCATACGTCAACCCCCTCATCTCCGGAATCAACCGAGTGAACCTTCTCTGAACTGCCTCGAGAACAAGTATATCTTTTCTTAAATATGGAAACCAAAACTGCACGCAGTATTCCAGGTGTGGCCTCATCAATACCCTGTATAACTGCAGCAAGACTGCCCTGTTTTTATAATCCATCCCCCTTGCAATAAAAGCCAAGATTTCATTGGCCTTCCTGATCACCTGCTGCACCTGCATACTAACTTTTTGTGTTTCATGCACCAGGACCCCCAGATCCCTTTGTACTGTAGCACTTTGCAGTTTTTCTCCATTTAGATAATAATTTGCTCTTTGATTTTTTCTGCCAAAGTGCATAACCTCACACTTTCCAGTATTACATTTCATCTGCCAAGTCTCTGCCCACTCACTTAGCCTGTTTATGTCCTTTTGCAGGTTTTTATGTCCTCCTCACTCACTGTTTTCCCTCCTATCTTTGTACCGTTGGCAAACTTGGATACGTTGCACTCGGTCCCTTCCTCCAAATCGTTTATTATATATTGTAAACCCATTGTACCTCTCGTTGTATACCCATTCACTGTACACATACATTGTATACACAGTCACTGTACCCTCTCATTGTATACCCGTTCACTGTGCCCCTCATGATATACCCATTCACTATACACCTCATTGTATACCCATTCAATGTACCTCTCATTGTATACCCATTCACTGTACCCCTCAATGTATACCCATTCACTGTACCCCTTATTGCATACCCATTCACTTTACCCCACATTATAGACACATTCACTGTACCCCTCATTGTATACCCATTCACTGTACCCCTAATTATATGCCCATTCACTTTACCCCACATTGCATACACATCCACTGTACCCTTCATTGTATACCCATTCACTATACCTTCTCATTGTATACCCATTCACTGTACCCCACATTGTATACCCATTCACTATACCACTTATTGTCTAGCCATTCACTTTACCCTCTCATTGTATACCCATTCACTGCACCCCTAATTATATGCCCATTCACTTTACCCCACATTGCATACACATCCACTGTACCTCGCAATGTATACCCATTAACTGTACCCCACATTGTATACCCATTTATTGTGCACCTCATTGTATTCCCATCCACTGTACCCCTCATTGTATACCCATTCACTTTACCCCTCATTGTATAGCCATTCACTGTACCCCTTATTGTATAACCATTCATCTTACCCCTCATTGTATACCCATTTACAATACACCTAAATGTATACCCATTCGCTGTACCCATCATTGTGTACCCATTCACTGTACTCCTCATTGTATACACATTCACTGTACCTCTCATTGTATACCCATTCACTGTACCCTCTCATTATATACCCATTCACAGTACCTTCTCATTGTATACCAATTCACTGTAGCTCACATTGTATACCCATTCACTGTACCCCTCATTGTATACCCATTCACTGTACCCCTCATTGTATACCCATTCACTGTACCTCTCATTATACACCCATTCACTTTACCCCTCATTGTATACCCATTCACTGTACCCCTTATTGTATACACATTCACTTTACACCACTCTGTAGACACATTCACTGTACCCCTCATTGTATACCCATCACTTTACCCCTCATTGTATGCCCATTCACTGTACCCCTCGTTGTATACCCCCACCCATTCACTGTCCCTCTCATTGCATACCCATTCACTGTATCCCTCATTGTAAACCCATTCACTTTACCCGTTATTGTATACCCATTCACTGTTCCCCACATTGCATACCCATTCACTGTACCTCTCATTGTATACCCATTCACTGTTCCCCACATTGTATACCCATTCACTGTTCCCCACATTGTATACCCATTCACTGTACCCCTCATTGTATACCCATTCACTGTACCACTCATTGTATACCCATTCACTGTCCCTCTCATTGTATACCCATTCACTGTACCCCTCATTGTATACCCATTCACTGTACCTCACATTGTATACCCATTCACTGTACCCCACATTGTATACCCATTCACTATACCCCTCATTGTAAACCCATTCACTTTACCCTCGATTTTATACCCATTCACAGTTCCCCACATTGTACACCCATTCACTATAGCCCTTGTTGTATACCCATTCACTGTACCCCACATTGTATACCCATTCACTATACCCCTCATTGTAAACCCATTCACTTTACCCTCATTATACACCCATTCACTTTACCCCTCAAACATTTCCCGTTCACTTTACCCCACATTACATACCCATTCACTATACCTCTCATTGTAAACGCATTCACTGTACCCCTCATTGTATACCAATTCACTGTGCTCCTCATTGTATACCCATTCACTGTACCCCTCATTGTATACCCATTCACTGTACCCCTCATTGTATACCCATTCACTGTACCCCTCATTGTATACCCATTCACTGTACCCCTCATTGTATAGCCATCACTTTACCACTCATTGTGTGCCCATTCACTGTACAATTCATAGTGTGCCCATTCACTGCACCCCTCGTTGTAAACCCATTCACTTTACCCTCGATTGTATACCCATTCACTCTTCCACACACTGTATACCCATTCACTGTACCCCACATTGTATACCCATTCACTGTAACTCTCATTGTATACCCATTCACTGTACCCCTCATTGTATACCCATTCACTGTACCCCTCATTGTATACCCATTCACTGTACCCCTCATTGTATACCCATTCACTGTATCCCTCATTTTATACCCATTCACTGTACCCCTCATTGTATACCCATTCACTGTACCCCTCATTGTATACCCATTCACTGTGCCCCTCATTGTATACCCTTTCACTATACCCCTTATTGTATCCCCATTCACTGTGCCCCTCATTGTATTCCCATTCACTGTGCCCCTCATTATTTACCATTCACTGTACCCCTCATTGTATACCCATTCACTTTACCCCACATTACATACCCATTCACTGTACCTCCCATTGTAAACGCATTCATTGTACCCCTCATGGTATTCCCATTCGCTATACCTCTCATTGTATACATATTCAGTGTAACCCTCATTTTATACCCACTCACTGTGCACTCACATTGTACACACAGTCACTGTACCCTCTCATTGTATACCCGTTCACTGTGCCCCTCATTATTTACCCATTTACTGTACCCCTCATTGAATACCCATTCACTGTACCTCTCATTGTATACCCATTCACTGTACCCCTCATTGTGTGCCCATTCACTGTACAATTCATAGTGTGCCTATTCACTGTACCCCTCGTTGTAAGCCCATTCACTTTACCCTCGATTGTATACCCATTCACTGTTCCACACATTGTATACCCAATCACTGTACCCTACATTGTATACCCATTCACTGTAACTCTCATTGTGTACCCATTCACTGTACCCCTCATTGTATACCCATTCACTGTACCCCTCATTTTATACCCGTTCACTGTACTCCTCATTGTATACCCTTTCTCTGTACCCCTCATTGTATTCCCTTTCACTATAACCTCAAATTGTATACCAATTCACCGTACCACTCATTGTCTACACATTCACTGTACCCCTCATTGTATACCAATTCACTCTACCCCTCATATTATACCCATTCAATGTGCCTCTCATTGCATACCCAATCTCTGTACCCCTTATTGTATACCCATTCACTGTACCCCTTATAGTATACCCATTCACTGTACCCCTCATTGTATACCAATTCACTGTACCCCTCATTGTATACCCATTCACTGTACCCCTCATTGTATACCCATTCACTGTACCCCTTATTGTATACACATTCACTTTACACAACATTGTAGACACATTCACTGTACCCCTTGCTGTATACCCATCATTTTACCCCTCATTGTGTGGCCATTAACTGTACACTTCATTGTGTACCCATTCACCGTACCCCTCATTGTATACCCATTCACTGTACCTCTCATTGCATACCCATTCACTGTACCCCACATTGTAAACCCATTCACTTTACCCTCGATTGTATACCCATTCACTGTACCCCTCATTATATACCCATTCACTGTACCCCTCATTGTATACCCATTCACTGCACCCCTAATTATATGCCCATTCACTTTACCCCACATTGCATATACATCCACTGTACCTCGCAATGTATACCCATTCACTGTACCTCTCATTGTATACCCATTCACTTTACCCCACATTGTAGACACATTCACTGTACCCATCATTATATACCCATTCACTGTACCCCTCATTGTATACCCATTAACTGTAACTCTCATTGTATACCCATCCACTGTACCCCTCATTGTATACCCATTCACTTTACCCCTCATTGTATAGCCATTCACTGTACCCTCTCATTATATACCCATTCACAGTACCTTCTCATTGTATACCAATTCACTGTAGCTCACATTGTATACCCATTCACTGTACCCCTCATTGTATACCCATTCACTGTACCCCTCATTGTATACCCATTCACTGTACCTCTCATTATACACCCATTCACTTTACCCCTCATTGTATACCCATTCACTGTACCCCTTATTGTATACACATTCACTTTACCCCACTCTGTAGACACATTCACTGTACCCCACATTGTAGACACATTCACTGTACCCCTCATTGTATACCCATCACTTTACCCCTCATTGTATGCCCATTCACTGTACCCCTCGTTGTATACCCCCACCCATTCACTGTCCCTCTCATTGCATACCCATTCACTGTATCCCTCATTGTAAACCCATTCACTTTACCCGTTATTGTATACCCATTCACTGTTCCCCACATTGCATACCCATTCACTGTACCTCTCATTGTATACCCATTCACTGTTCCCCACATTGTATACCCATTCACTGTTCCCCACATTGTATACCCATTCACTGTACCCCTCATTGTATACCCATTCACTGTACCACTCATTGTATACCCATTCACTGTCCCTCTCATTGTATACCCATTCACTGTACCCCTCATTGTATACCCATTCACTGTACCTCACATTGTATACCCATTCACTGTACCCCACATTGTATACCCATTCACTATACCCCTCATTGTAAACCCATTCACTTTACCCTCGATTTTATACCCATTCACAGTTCCCCACATTGTACACCCATTCACTATAGCCCTTGTTGTATACCCATTCACTGTACCCCACATTGTATACCCATTCACTATACCCCTCATTGTAAACCCATTCACTTTACCCTCATTATACACCCATTCACTTTACCCCTCAAACATTTCCCGTTCACTTTACCCCACATTACATACCCATTCACTATACCTCTCATTGTAAACGCATTCACTGTACCCCTCATTGTATACCAATTCACTGTGCTCCTCATTGTATACCCATTCACTGTACCCCTCATTGTATACCCATTCACTGTACCCCTCATTGTATACCCATTCACTGTACCCCTCATTGTATACCAATTCACTGTGCCCCTCATTGTATACCCATTCACTGTACCCCTCATTGTATACCCATTCACTGTACCCCTTATTGTATACACATTCACTTTACACAACATTGTAGACACATTCACTGTACCCCTTGCTGTATACCCATCATTTTACCCCTCATTGTGTGGCCATTAACTGTACACTTCATTGTGTACCCATTCACCGTACCCCTCATTGTATACCCATTCACTGTACCTCTCATTGCATACCCATTCACTGTACCCCACATTGTAAACCCATTCACTTTACCCTCGATTGTATACCCATTCACTGTACCCCTCATTATATACCCATTCACTGTACCCCTCATTGTATACCCATTCACTGCACCCCTAATTATATGCCCATTCACTTTACCCCACATTGCATATACATCCACTGTACCTCGCAATGTATACCCATTCACTGTACCTCTCATTGTATACCCATTCACTTTACCCCACATTGTAGACACATTCACTGTACCCATCATTATATACCCATTCACTGTACCCCTCATTGTATACCCATTAACTGTACCCCACATTGTATACCCATTTATTGTGCCCCTCATTGTATTCCCATTCACTGTAACTCTCATTGTATACCCATCCACTGTACCCCTCATTGTATACCCATTCACTTTACCCCTCATTGTATAGCCATTCACTGTACCCCTTATTGTATAACCATTCACTTTACCCCTCATTGTATACCCATTTACAATACACCTAAATGTATACCCATTCGCTGTACCCATCATTGAGTACCCATTCACTGTACTCCTCATTGTATACACATTCACTGTACCTCTCATTGTATACCCATTCACTGTACCCATTCACAGTACCTTCTCATTGTATACCAATTCACTGTAGCTCACATTGTATACCCATTCACTGTACCCCTCATTGTATACCCATTCACTGTACCCCTCATTGTATACCCATTCACTGTACCTCTCATTATACACCCATTCACTTTACCCCTCATTGTATACCAATTCACTGTACCCCTTATTGTATACACATTCACTTTACCCCACTCTGCAGACACATTCACTGTACCCCACATTGTAGACACATTCACTGTACCCCTCATTGTATACCCATCACTTTACCCCTCATTGTATGCCCATTCACTGTACCCCTCGTTGTATACCCCCAACCATTCACTGTCCCTCTCATTGCATACCCATTCACTGTATCCCTCATTGTAAACCCATTCACTTTACCCGTTATTGTATACCCATTCACTGTTCCCCACATTGCATACCCATTCACTGTACCTCTCATTGTATACCCATTCACTGTTCCCCACATTGTATACCCATTCACTGTTCCCCACATTGTATACCCATTCACTGTACCTCTCAATGTATACCCATTCACTGTACCCCTCATGATATACCCATTCACTATACCCCTCATTGTATATCTGTATATTGTATATTGTATATCTGACTGACAACCAAAAACTCCCATTCCTACTGGGGGAGGAGAGAAGCTGTGTAACACTGGCGGCACACTATGTTACAGCTTGCCATGAACAGAGGGACAACCAGTAAACTAAGACAAGAGTATATATAAACAAGGCGAAAATATATTTATAAACTCAGGGATATACCTGTTTATACACTGTATGAATGGAACCGCGTTTATGTGTTCAACCATAAATGTATTTTGATGCTTTGGCAACATAAGATGTACCTTATCATGCCAATAAAGCGATTTGTATTGTATTGTATTGTATTGTATACCCATTCACTGTTCCCCACATTGTATACCTATTCACTTTATGCACATTGTATACCCATTCACTGTCCCTCTCATTGTATACCCATTCACTGTACCCCTCATTGTATACCCATTCACTGTACCTCACATTGTATACCCATTCACTGTACCCCACATTGTATAACCATTCACTATACCCCTCATTGTAAACCCATTCACTTTACCCTCGATTTTATACCCATTCACAGTTCCCCACATTGTACACCCATTCACTATACCCCTTGTTGTATACCCATTCACTGTACCCCACATTGTATACCCATTCACTATACCCCTCATTGTAAACCCATTCACTTTACCCTCATTATACACCCATTCACTTTACCCCTCAAACATTTCCCGTTCACTTTACCCCACATTACATACCCATTCACTATACCTCTCATTGTAAACGCATTCACTGTACCCCTCATTGTATACCAATTCACTGTGCTCCTCATTGTATACCCATTCACTGTACCCCTCAAAGTATACCCATTCACTGTACCCCTCATTGTATACCCATTCACTTTACCCCTTATTGTATAGCCATCACTTTACCACTCATTGTGTGCCCATTCACTGTACAATTCATAGTGTGCCCATTCACTGCACCCCTCGTTGTAAACCCATTCACTTTACCCTCGATTGTATACCCATTCACTGTTCCACACATTGTATACCCATTCACTGTACCCTACATTGTATACCCATTCACTGTACCCCTCATTTTATACCCGTTCACTGTACTCCTCATTGTATGCCCTTTCTCTGTACCCCTCATTGTATTCCCTTTCACTATAACCTCAAATTGTATACCAATTCACCGTACCACTCATTGTCTACACATTCACTGTACCCCTCATTGTATACCAATTCACTCTACCCCTCATATTATACCCATTCACTGTGCCTCTCATTGCATACCCAATCTCTGTACCCCTTATTGTATACCCATTCACTGTACCCCTTATAGTATACCCATTCACTGTACCCCTCATTGTATACCCATTCACTGTACCCTCTCATTGTATACCAATTCACTGTACCCCTCATTGTATACCCATTCACTGTACCCCTCATTGTATACCCATTCACTGTACCCCTTATTGTATACACATTCACTTTACACAACATTGTAGACACATTCACTGTACCCCTTGCTGTATACCCATCATTTTACCCCTCATTGTGTGGCCATTAACTGTACACTTCATTGTGTACCCATTCACCGTACCCCTCATTGTATACCCATTCACTGTACCTCTCATTGCATACCCATTCACTGTACCCCACATTGTAAACCCATTCACTTTACCCTCGATTGTATACCCATTCACTGTACCCCTCATTATATACCCATTCACTGTACCCCTCATTGTATACCCATTCACTGCACCCCTAATTATATGCCCATTCACTTTACCCCACATTGCATATACATCCACTGTACCTCGCAATGTATACCCATTCACTGTACCTCTCATTGTATACCCATTCACTTTACCCCACATTGTAGACACATTCACTGTACCCATCATTATATACCCATTCACTGTACCCCTCATTGTATACCCATTAACTGTACCCCACATTGTATACCCATTTATTGTGCCCCTCATTGTATTCCCATTCACTGTAACTCTCATTGTATACCCATCCACTGTACCCCTCATTGTATACCCATTCACTTTACCCCTCATTGTATAGCCATTCACTGTACCCCTTATTGTATAACCATTCATTTTACCCCTCATTGTATACCCATTTACAATACACCTAAATGTATACCCATTCGCTGTACCCATCATTGTGTACCCATTCACTGTACTCCTCATTGTATACACATTCACTGTACCTCTCATTGTATACCCATTCACTGTACCCTCTCATTATATACCCATTCACAGTATCTTCTCATTGTATACCAATTCACTGTAGCTCACATTGTATACCCATTCACTGTACCCCTCATTGTATACCCATTCACTGTACCCCTCATTGTATACCCATTCACTGTACCTCTCATTATACACCCATTCACTTTACCCCTCATTGTATACCAATTCACTGTACCCCTTATTGTATACACATTCACTTTACCCCACTCTGTAGACACATTCACTGTACCCCACATTGTAGACACATTCACTGTACCCCTCATTGTATACCCATCACTTTACCCCTCATTGTATGCCCATTCACTGTACCCCTCGTTGTATACCCCCACCCATTCACTGTCCCTCTCATTGCATACCCATTCACTGTATCCCTCATTGTAAACCCATTCACTTTACCCGTTATTGTATACCCATTCACTGTTCCCCACATTGCATACCCATTCACTGTACCTCTCATTGTATACCCATTCACTGTTCCCCACATTGTATACCCATTCACTGTTCCCCACATTGTATACCCATTCACTGTACCTCTCAATGTATACCCATTCACTGTACCCCTCATGATATACCCATTCACTATACCCCTCATTGTATACCCATTCACTGTTCCCCACATTGTATACCTATTCACTTTATGCACATTGTATACCCATTCACTGTCCCTCTCATTGTATACCCATTCACTGTACCCCACATTGTATAACCATTCACTATACCCCTCATTGTAAACCCATTCACTTTACCCTCGATTTTATACCCATTCACAGTTCCCCACATTGTACACCCATTCACTATACCCCTTGTTGTATACCCATTCACTGTACCCCACATTGTATACCCATTCACTATACCCCTCATTGTAAACCCATTCACTTTACCCTCATTATACACCCATTCACTTTACCCCTCAAACATTTCCCGTTCACTTTACCCCACATTACATACCCATTCACTATACCTCTCATTGTAAACGCATTCACTGTACCCCTCATTGTATACCAATTCACTGTGCTCCTCATTGTATACCCATTCACTGTACCCCTCAAAGTATACCCATTCACTGTACCCCTCATTGTATACCCATTCACTTTACCCCTTATTGTATAGCCATCACTTTACCACTCATTGTGTGCCCATTCACTGTACAATTCATAGTGTGCCCATTCACTGCACCCCTCGTTGTAAACCCATTCACTTTACCCTCGATTGTATACCCATTCACTGTTCCACACACTGTATACCCATTCACTGTACCCCTCATTGTATACCCATTCACTGTACCCCTCATTGTATACCCATTCACTGTACCCCTCATTTTATACCCATTCACTGTACCCCTCATTGTATACCCATTCACTGTACCCCTCATTGTATACCCATTCACTGTACCCCTCATTGTATACCCATTCACTGTACCCCTCATTATACACCCATTCACTTTACCCCTCAAACTTTTCCCGTTCACTTTACCCCACATTACATACCCATTCACTGTACCTCCCATTGTAAACGCATTCATTGTACCCCTCATGGTATTCCCATTCGCTATACCTCTCATTGTATACATATTCAGTGTAACCCTCATTTTATATCCACTCACTGTGCACTCACATTGTACACACAGTCACTGTACCCTCTCATTGTATACCCGTTCACTGTGCCCCTCATTATTTACCCATTTACTGTACCCCTCATTGAATACCCATTCACTGTACCTCTCATTGTATACCCATTCACTGTACCCCTCATTGTGTGCCCATTCACTGTACAATTCATAGTGTGCCTATTCACTGTACTCCTCGTTGTAAGCCCATTCACTTTACCCTCGATTGTATACCCATTCACTGTTCCACACATTGTATACCCATTCACTGTACCCCACATTGTATACCCATTCACTGTAACTCTCATTGTGTACCCATTCACTGTACCCCTCATTGTATACCCATTCACTGTACCCCTCATTTTATACCCGTTCACTGTACTCCTCATTGTATACCCTTTCTCTGTACCCCTCATTGTATTCCCTTTCACTATAACCTCAAATTGTATACCAATTCACCGTACCACTCATTGTCTACACATTCACTGTACCCCTCATTGTATACCAATTCACTCTACCCCTCATATTATACCCATTCACTGTGCCTCTCATTGCATACCCAATCTCTGTACCCCTTATTGTATACCCATTCACTGTACCCCTTATAGTATACCCATTCACTGTACCCCTCATTGTATACCCATTCACTGTACCCTCTCATTGTATACCAATTCACTGTACCCCTCATTGTATACCCATTCACTGTACCCCTCATTGTATACCCATTCACTGTACCCCACATTGTAAACCCATTCACTTTACCCTCGATTGTATACCCATTCACTGTACCCCTCATTATATACCCATTCACTGTACCCCTCATTGTATACCCGTTCACTGTACCCCACATTGTATACCAATTAACTGTACCTCACATTGTATACCCATTCACTGTGCCCCTCATTGTATACCCATTCACTGTACCCCTCATGGTGTACCCATTCACTGTACCTCTCATTATACACCCATTCACTTTACCCCTCAAACTTTTGCCGTTCACTGTACCCCACATTACATACCCATTCACTGTACCTCTCATTCTATACTCATTCACTGTACACCTCATTGTATAACCATTCAGTGTACCTCTCATTGTATACACATTCACTGTGCCTCTCATTGTATACCAATTGACTGTACCTCACATTGTATACGCATTTACTGTACCCCTCATTGTATACACTTTTACTGTACCCCTTGTTGTATACCCATTCACTGTACACCTCATTGTATAACCATTCAATTTACCCCTCATTGTGTACCCATTCACTGTACCCCTCATTGTATACCCATTCACTGTACGCCTTATTGTATACCCATTCACTTTATGCCACATTGTGTACCTATTCACTTAACCGCACATTGTATACCCATTCACTGTACCCCTCATTGTATACCATTTCACTGTACCTCTCATTGTATACCCATTCACTGTACCCATCATTGTATACCCATTCACTGTACCCTACATTGTATACACATTCACTATACCCTCTCATTGCATACACATTCACTGTACCCCTCATTGTATACCCATTCACTATGCCTTCTCCTTGTACACCCATTCACTGTACACCTCACCGTATACCCATTCACTGTACCTCTCATAGTATACCCATTCTCTGTACCCTCATTGTGTACCCATTCACTGTACCTCTCATTGTATGCCCATTCACTGTACCCCCTCATTGCATTCCCATTCACTCTACCCCACATTGTGTACCCTTTCACTGTACATCTCATTGTACACCCATTCACTGTACCCCTCATGGTGTACCCATTCACTGTACCTCTCATTGTATACCCATTCACTGTACCCCTCATGGTGTACCCATTCACTGTACCTTTGACTCCTACCCATTCACTGTACCTCTCATTGTATACCCATTCACTGTACCCCTCATTTTATACCTATTCACTGTACCTCTCATTGTATACCCATTCTCTGTACCCCTCATTGTATTCCCTTTCACTATAACCTCAAATTGTATACCAATTCACCGTACCACTCATTGTCTACCCATTCACTGTACCCCTCATTGTATACCGATTCACTCTACTCCTCATATTATACCCATTCACTGTACCTCTTATTGCATACCCAATCTCTGTACCCCTTATTGTATACCCATTCACTGTACCCCTTAAAGTATACCCATTCACTGTACCCCTTATAGTATACCCATTCACTGTACCCCTCATTGTATACCCATTCACTGTACATCTCATTGTATACACATTCACTGTACCCTCTCATTGTATACCAATTCACTGTACCCCTCATTGTATACCCAGTCACTGTACCCCTTATTGTATACCCATTCACTTTACCCCACATTGTAGACACATTCACTGTGCCCCTCATTGTATACTCATTCACTATACCTTCTCATTGTATACCCATTCACTTTACCTCTCATTGTATACCCATTCACCGTACCCTCTCATTGTATACCCATTCACTGTACCCCCTCATTGTATACCCATGCACTGTACCCTCTCATTGTATACCCATTCACTGTACCCTCTCATTGTATACCCAATCACTTTACCTCTCATTGAATACTCATTCACTGTACCCCTCATTGTATACCTATTGACTGTGTCTCTCATTGTATACCCATTTATTGTATGCCTCATTGTCAACCCATTCACTGTGCTCCTCATTCTATACCCATTCACTGTACCCCTCATTGTGAACCCATTCACTGTACCTCTCATTGTATACCCATTCACTGTACCTCTCATTGTATACCCATTCACGGTACCCCTCATTGTATACCCATTCACTGTACCTCCCATTGTATCGCCATTCACTGTACCCTCTCATTGTATACCCATTCACTGTACCCTCTCATTTTATACACTTTAACTGTGCCCTCTCATTGTATACACATTCACTTTACCCCTCATTGTATACCCATTCACTGTACCCCTCATTTTATACCCATTCACTGTACCCTCTCATTGTAAACCCATTCACTACACCCTCGATTGTATACCCATTCACTGTTCCCCACATTGTATACGCATTCACTAGACATTCTCATTGCATACGCATCCACTGTGCCCCTCATTGTATACCCATTCACTATACCTTCTCATTGTATACCCATTCACTTTACCTCTCATTGTATACCCATTCACCGTACCCTCTCATTATATACCCATTCACTGTACCCCCTCATTGTATACCCATGCACTGTACCCTCTCATTGTATACCCATTCACTGTACCCTCTCATTGTATACCCAATCACTTTACCTCTCATTGTATACCCATTCACTGTACCCCTCATTGCATACACATTCACTGTACCCCTCATTATATACCCATTCACTGTACCCCTCATTGTATACCCGTTCACTGCACCCCTCATTGTATACCAATTCACTGTACCCTTTCATTGTATACCCATTCAATTCAATTCAACTGAATTCTGTTCAAATTGCTTTATTGGCATGACAAGGTACATCTTATGTTGCCAAAGCACCGAAAAAAACATTTATGTTTGAACACATAAACGCAGATCTATCCATACAGTGTATAAACAGATATATCCCTGTGTGTATAAATATACACACATATAATATGTATATACTCTTTTCTTAGATTTAATGGTTGTCCCTCTGCTTATGGCAAGCTGTAACATAGTTTGCCGCTAAAGTTACACAATTTCACTGTTCCCCTAATAGGTATGGGAGTTTTTGGTCGTCATTCAAATTTTTGAATTCAGGGCATATTTTTATGAATTTTGGGTAGAAATTCCCCCTTATGCCCTGATATTTTCCACAAGCTGTGAGGAAGTGCATCTCTGTCTCCACCACTCCCTGACTGTAGTGAGAGCATATCCTGTCCTCTCTTGGCAGCCAGGTCTGTCTGTGTCTGCCTTTTTCGATGGCCAGGCTATGCTCACTAAGTCTGTACATAGTCAAGGTTTTTCTCAATTTGCTATCTTTTACCGTGGTCAGGTATTCAGCCATGTTGTATTGTCTGTTTAGGGCCAAATAGCAATCGAGTTTGTTTTGGGTTTTTGTTGTTTCTGTCCAATATGTCAGATATTTTTCCTTTTGTTTAGTGACAATTGTGTTGGGTCGAGTTCTCTGTGCTATGATGTCACTGTCCTGGGGCTGGTTATTAGTAGTAGTGTTAGTAGTTACTTCACTGAGTCCCAGGACTAGTTGACTGAGGGGACTCTTCTTTATGGTCCTCTCTTGGCATTTCAGGGCTTCGTAATGATAGCAGTGGGGGTTGCTCATTTTTAGGTGTTTCCAAAATTTGGTGGCTCTTTTTTGGATAGTAATTCGTAGTGGATATTGGCCGAGTTCTGCCCTGCATGCATTGTTTGCGGTTTTCCTCTGAGTCCGGAGGATACTTTTACAGAATTCCGCATGTAGGATCTCAATTGGGTGTTTGTCCCATTTTGCAAATTCTTGTTGTGTTAGCGGTCCCCACACCTCACTGCCATAGAGTGCAATTGGTTCAATTACTGATTTAAAAATTTTGAGCCAAATGCCAATTGGGATTTCTATTTGGATTGGTTTTTTAATGGCATAGAAAGCCCTTCTTGCTTTCTCTTTCAGTTCATTCACAGCCAGATGAAAATTTCCCGTAGAACTGATTTTTAAGCCTAAGTATGTGTAGTTTGTGGTTTGTTCAATTTTAGTTGTTCCTAGTGTGAAATTTATTCTGGGTCCCTGATGTCTGGATCTTTGCTGGAACACAAGAACTTTGGTTTTTTGGGGGTTTATTGTCAGGGCCCAGGTCTGACAGAACAACTCTAGCAGATCCAGATTCTGCTGTAGACCCTCCTCAGTTGGTGAGAGCAGAACCAGGTCATCTGCATAGAGGAGGAATTTAACCTTGGATTCATATAGGGTGAGGCCGGGTGCTATAGATTGTTCAAGTAGTTTTGCCAATTCATTTATGTAAATATTAAAGTGTGTCGGTGAGATGGGCGAGCCCTGCGCCACACCACGCCCCTGTGAGAAGTATTTT
Organism: Somniosus microcephalus; assembly: GCF_052327205.1. Taxonomy (NCBI): domain Eukaryota; kingdom Metazoa; phylum Chordata; class Chondrichthyes; order Squaliformes; family Somniosidae; genus Somniosus; species Somniosus microcephalus. The sequence goes on from NC_140987.1 coordinate 79,774,690, forward strand.
GTTTGTTTGTCTCCAATTTTAACTGCACATTTATTGTTTGTATACATTGATTTAATTACATCATATGTTTTTCCCCCTACACCACTTTCAATAAGTTTCAAGAATAGACCGTCGTGCCAAATAGAATCGAAAGCCTTCTGGAAATCTATAAAGCAAGCAAAAATTTTGCTTTTGTTTTGGTGAACATGTTTGTCAATTAGGGTGTGCAGGGTGAAGATATGATCCGATGTTCTATAATTTGGTAAGAATCCAATTTGGCTTTTACTCAAGACCTTGTGCTCCTCAAGGAAGTTTATAAGTCTTTTGTTTATGATACTACAGAATACCTTCCCCAGGTTACTGTTTGCACAGATGCCTCGATAGTTATTTGGGTCAACTTTGTCTCCACTTTTGTATATGGGCGTTATGAGTCCTTTGTTCCAGATATCAGGGAAGTAACCAACACTCAGAACCAAGTTGAAGAGTTTTAGGATAGCCAATTTCATTTTATCGTCCGTCTGTTTAATCATCTCGCTTAGGATGCCATCTGCACCGCAAGCTTTTCCTGGTCGCAGGTCCTTGAGTTTTTCAAATAGCTCTTTTTCAGTTATTAGGGAGTCTAACGGGTTTTGGTTATCTTTTATGGCCAGTTCGAGCTTTTCCAGTTTTTTACATATTTGATCTTGCTCTGGGCTTAGTGTGTTTTTCTGGAATAATTTTTCAAAATGGTTTTCCCATATGTCTCCGTTTTGAATGGGCAATTCATCGTGTTGCTTTTTGTGTAATGTATTCCAGTTGTCCCAGAAACAATTAGAATAAATAGATTCCTCAATGGAGCTGAGTGTATTCTTAATATACTGTTCTTCCTTGGTTCTGAGTGTGTTTTTGCATTGTGTTAGTGCCTGACAATAAGTAAGGCGTAATTCCTCATTTTCTGGTTGTCTGTGTTTTTGGTTTGATATTTTTCTGAGTTTTTTCCTCATGTTTTGGCAATCTGAATCAAACCATTTTCGTGGTTTATCTCTCATTATATACGCATTCACTGTACCTCTGATTCTATACCGATTTACTGCACCCTCTCATTGTATACCCAATCACATTACCTCTCATTTTATACCCATTCACTGTGCCCCCTCATTGTATACCAATTCACTGTGCCTCACATTGTATACCCATTCACTGTATCTCTCAATGTATAACCATTCACTGTACATCTCATTGTATACCCATTCACTGTACCCCTCATTGTATACCCATTCACTGTACCCCACATTGTATACCCATTCACTATACCCCTCATTGTATACCCATTCACTGTACCCCTCATTGTATACCCATTCACTGTACCTCTCATTGTATACCCATTCACTGTACCCCTCATTGTATACCCATTCACTGTACCCCTCATTGCATACCCATTCACTGTGCCTCTCATTGTATACCCATTCACTTTACCTCTTATTGTATACACATTCACTGTACCCTCTCATTGTATACCCATTCACTTTACCCCTCATTGTATACCCATTCCTTTTACCCCGCATTGTATACCCATTCACTGTACCACTCATTGTATACCCATTCACTGTCTCTCCCATTGTATACCCATTCTCTGTACCCTCTCATTGTATACCCATTCACTGTACCCCTGATTGTTTACCCATTCTCTGTACCCTCTCATTGTATACCCATTCACTGTACCCTCTCATTGTACACCCATTCACTGTACACCCCATTGTATACCCATTCACTGTACCCTCTCATTGTATACCCATTCACTGTACACCTCATTTTATGCCCATTCACTGTGCCCTTGCATTGTATACCCATTTACTGTACGCTCTCATTGTATGCCCATTCACTGTACCCCTCATTTTATACCCATTCACTGTACCCCTCATTGTATACATATTCACTGTACCCTCTCATTGTAAACCCATTCACTTTACCCCTCATTGTATACCCATTCACTGTACCCTCTCATTGTATGCCCATTCACTGTACCCCTCATTTTATACCCATTCACTGTACGCCTCATTGTATAAACATTCACTGTACCCTCTCATTGTAAACCCATTCACTATACCCCTTATTGTATACCCATTCACTGTACCCCTGATTGCAGACCCATTCACTGTACCCTCTCATTGTAAACCCATTCACTATACCCCTTATTGTATACCCATTCACTGTACCCCTGATTGTAGACCCATTCACTGTACCCCTGATTGTAGACCCATTCACTGTACCCCTGATTGTAGACCCATTCACTATACCCCTCATTCTATACCCATTCACTTTACCCCTCATTTTATACCCATTCACTCTAACCCTGATTGTATACCCATTCACTGTACCTTCTCTTTGTATACCATTTTAGTACAGCTGTCTCTGTGCCTCTGTCTGTCTGACTGTAGTCTTTTTCTCTTCTCTCTCTCTCTATTTGTCTTTCTCTCTTGTCTCTCCATTTCTGTTTCTCCTGTCTTTCTGCATCTTGTCTTGTTCTCCCCCATCTTTCCCTTTCCCTCTCCTTTGTCTCTCTTTCTCTCTCTCTTTCTTTCTCCCCCTTTGCCCATCTCTCTCTCCCCTCTGTCTGTCTGTCTCTGCCTCTATCTCTCTCTCTCTTTCTGTCTCTCTGTGTCTCTGTCTCTATCTCTCTTTCTGCCTCTCCCTCTGATTCTCTCTCCCCCTCTCTCTCTCTCTCTCCCCCCGCTCTACCCCTCTCTCTCTCTCACAAGCCTGCAGCCTCCTGGCTGGACACTGCTGCCCATTAATTTCGAATGAATTCTGCCAATTCAAGTGTCAGCAGTTTAATAGTTTACTGGTGAAAATGTTGAGGACATTTAAACCGTTAAAACTATCAACCCGTTGAATCTTAGAAATAAACCTATTAAAAAGCAGCACAAGGACACATTGATGTTAACAGGGAGAAGCAGAGCATTCCTGAGCCTTCCCCTGTACCTGCAGGATTGCTCCATTCAATTTCTGTTCTCTGTCATTAATTAGTCTCTTGAATTGGCTAAATGATTTTCCTCCTCAGCACTGCCCTGATTTTCTATAATGAGATTAATATCCATAACTCTGGACAAATCCTCCATTTCCTGCTATTTCTGCCTTGACTGACCGAGGAGTCCTAGAACTCTGGGAATCATTCAAAAACCCTATGAAATCCTAATGGGCAAATATAAAAATCACCTGATCTGATGGAGTAAGAGTTTACAGTTTCCCATTGCACTGGTCCATGAGAAAAATATTTGAAAAGATTTTCCCTTCCACCATTTGCCTCGGCTGTTCTTTTCAGTTAATTTGTTTCAATTTTAAAAGTATAAAAAATTAAAACAATGCAAACTACTTTATTGTTTTACGTTCCCTCCCTACCCCTTCCAAGTAGCTAGATTCAGGTCCAGCCTGTGCAATCGGTCCTTTGGCTTTTTTGTCGGGAGGGAGTTATGAGACTGTATTTTGCAGGGGTGATAAGTTCGGAGGCCAGTGTAACGGGTATTGTAGGAGTTTTATTTCAGGTTCTCCCGCAGTTGGTCCATGTTGTCAGCTGATTTCCCAACTGTTGATTCCAAATGCGCAGCAGTACAAAGTAACAACAAAATTGGGGCTGGGATGATTTGGGGATCTCATTTTTTTCCTTACAAGTTGCCGAGGTAATACCTCTCAGGGACATTGAAGATCCCCACTAATGTGTTTCAAATGTGACACACAAACAGAAAAACATTTCAACCAGGATTTCCAGGTTTCATGGGAGAGAGTTCCAGATTTCAAGTGAGGGAGTTCCAGATTACGGGTGAGAGAGTTCCAGATTACGGGTGAGAGAGTTCCAGATTTCGGGGGAGAGATTTCCAGATTTCGGGAGAGAGAGTTCCAGATTTCGGGGGAGAGTTCCAGGTTTCGGCAGAAGGAGTTCCAGATTTCGGGGGAGAGAGTTCCAGATTTTGGGGAAGGGAGTTCCAGATTTCGGGGGAGAGAGTTCCAGATTTTGGGAGAGGTAGTTCCAGATTTCAGGAGAGAAAGTTCCAGATTTCGGGGGAGGGAATTCCACATTTCAGGGGAGAGTGTTCCAGATTTCGGGAGAGAGTGTTCCAGGTTTCGGGGGAGAGAGTTCCAGATTTCAGGGGAGAGTGTTCCAGATTTTGGGAGAGAGATTTCCAGATTTCGGGGGAGAGTTCCAGATTTCAGGAGAGTGAGTTCCAGATTTTGGGAGAGAGATTTCCAGATTTCGGGGGAGGGAGTTCCAGATTTCGGGGGAGAGAGTTCCAGATTTTGGGAGAGAGTTCCAGATTTTGGGGGAGAGAGTTCCAGATTTCGGGGGAGAGAGTTCCAGATTTCAGGGGAGAGAGTTCCAGATTTCAGGAGAGTTCCCAATTTCGGGGGAGGGAGTTCCAGATTTCGGGGGAGAGAGTTCCAGATTTTGGGAGAGAAAGTTCCAGATTTCGGGGAGGGAGTTCCAGATTTCGGGGGAGAGTTCCAGATTTCGGGGGAGAGAGTTCCAGATTTTGGCGGAGAGAGTTCCAGATTTCTAGTGAGAGAGAGTTCCAGATTTTGGGGGAGAGTGTTCCAGATTTTGGGGGAGAGTGTTCCATATTTCAGGGGAGTGTTCCAGATTTCAGGGGAGGGAGTTCCAGATTTCGGGGGGGGGAGTTCCAGATTTCAGGAGAGCTCCCGATTTCGGGGGAGAGTGTTCCAGATTTCGGGGGAGGGAGTTCCAGATTTTGGGAGAGAGAGTTCCAGATTTCGGGGGAGGGAGTTCCAGATTTCGGGGGAGAGAGTTCCAGATTTCGGGGGAGAGAGTTCCAGATTTTGGGGGAGGGAGTTCCAGATTTCAGCGGAGAGAGTTCCAGATTTCTAGTGAGAGAAAGTTCCAGATTTTGGGGGAGAGTGTTCCACATTTCAGGGGAGAGTGTTCCAGATTTCAGGGGAGAGTGTTCCAGATTTCGGGGGCGAGTGTTCCAGATTTCAGGGAAGGGAGTTCCAGGTTTCGGGGGAGAGTGTTCCAGATTTCGGGAGAGAGAGTTCCAGATTTCGGGGCAGGGATTTCCAGATTCCGGGGAGAGAGTTCCAGATTTCAGGGAAGTGAGTTCCAGATTTCGGGGAAGTGAGTTCCAGATTTCGGGGAAGTGAGTTCCAGATTTCGGGGAAGTGAGTTCCAGATTTCGGGGGAGGGAGTTCCAGATTTCGGGAGAGAGTGTTCCAGGTTTCGGGGGAGAGAGTTCCAGATTTCGGGGGAGAGTGTTCCAGATTTTGGGAGAGGTAGTTTCAGATTTCAGGAGAGAGTGTTCCAGATTTCGGGAGAGAGATTTCCAGATTTCGGGGGAGCGTTCCAGATTTCAGTGGAGAGAGTTCCAGATTTCGGGGGAGGGTTTTCCAGATTTCGGGGGAGGTTTTTCCAGATTTCGGGGTAGGGAGTTCCAGATTTCGAGTGGGAGAGTTCCAGATTTTGGGGGTGGGTGTTCCAGATTTTGGGAGAGAGTGTTCCAGATTTCGGGGGAGAGAGTTCCAGATTTTGGGGGAGGGAGCTCCAGGTTTCGGCGGATAGAGTTCCAGAGTTCGAGTGAGAGAGAGTTCCAGATTTCGGGGAAGGGAGTTCCTGATTTCGAGAGGGAGAGTTCCAGATTTCAGGGGAGAGAGTTCCAGATTTCGGGGGAGAGAGTTCCAGATTTCGGGGGAGAGTGTTCCAGAATTTGGGAGACAGAGTTCCAGATTTCGGGGGAGGGATTTCCAGATTTCGGGGGAGAGAGTTCCAGAATTTGGGGAGGTGTGTTCCAGATTTCGGGGAAGTGAGTTCCAGATTTCGGGGGAGAGATTTCCAGATTTCAGGAGAGAGTGTTCCAGATTTCAGGAGAGAGTGTTCCAGATTTCGGGAGAGAGAGTTCCAGATTTCGGGAGAGAGTTGAACATTTCGGGGGAGAGAGATCCAGATTTCGGGAGAGAGTGTTCCAGGTTTCGGTGGAGAGAGTTCCAGATTTCGGGGGAGAGTGTTCCAGATTTTGGGAGAGGTAGTTCCAGATTTCAGTGGAGAGAGTTCCAGATTTCAGTGGAGAGAGTTCCAGATTTCGGGGGAGAGTGTTCCAGATTTCGGGTGAGAGAGTTCCAGATTTCGGGGGAGAGAGTTCCAGATTTCGGGTGAGAGAGTTCCAGATTTCGGGGGAGAGTGTTCCAGATTTTGGGGGAGAGAGTTCCAGATTTTCAGAGAGAGAGTTCCAGATTTCGGGGAAGTGAGTTCCAGGTTTCGGGGAAGTGAGTTCCAGATTTCGGGGGAGAGAGTTCCAGATTTCGGGGGAGAGAGTTCCAGATTTCGGGGGAGAGAGTTCCAGATTTCGGGGAAGTGAGTTCCAGATTTCGGGGAAGTGAGTTCCAGGTTTCGGGGAAGTGAGTTCCAGATTTCGAGGAAGTGAGTTCCAGATTTCGGGGGAGGGAGTTCCAGATTTCGGGGGAGAGAGTTTCAGATTTCGGGGAAGTGTGTGTGGTGTATGTGCCTTTAAGAGCCCCAGATGTGCTGTAATGCCGGTAATTGCCACTCGGGCTATATAAGCCTGTATATTGTGTATATCCATTAGAACCCCCCCCAGACTTTGCTTAGTAAATACCTATGAACCAACTCCTGTCTTCAGTGTCTTTATCAACACACGGACACAACAGTGGCGACGAAGTGGAAACGGACTTACCTGCAATTCGGCAGCACCTCAAGGACATCAATTCCTCGGGCGTCCAGAAGACTCAAGGAAGTGAGAGAAGCTGTGGTTTCACCAGCTGGCCAAGCTGGTGGCAGGTACTGCGCTAATCCTTCCTGGGCGTCAGGCTGGGGCTCCAGCGGCTGGCTCTACAGCTGAGACAGGCAGCGAAATCGGAGGCAAGCAGTAACGGACTGGGAGGGAGCACTCAGGAGACGGCCGGCGCGGCAAGCAGGTCAGCGTTCAGACCTTCGGCGGGAACAAGTCTCCAACAGTAAATTAAAAAAAGAGAACGGAAACCGCAGTAAACAGCGTTGTTATCGGCAGCAGCGGCGGGAAAGCGCGGGAAGCGCCATATCTTTTCTGAAATGCCTAAGTCTGGCAATATTGATGCTTTTGATAGTGAAATAGAGGATTGGACCACATATGTGGAAAGAGTAGAGGTATATTGCACTGCAAATGGAATAGAAGATGAAAAAAAAGCTTCAGTACTTCTGAACTTAATGGGCGCAAAGACATACGGGCTGTTACGAAATTTAATCACTCCAGCCAAACCAAAGGACAAGAATTTTAAAGAAATTGTTGATACCCTGCAGGAGCACTTAAACCCAACACCGCTGCTGATAGCGGAACGATTCAAGTTCTTCAAGAGAAATCAACACAAGAATGAAAGTAACGCTGATTACCTAACCGAATTAAGAAAGCTATCAAAGTACTGCCAATTCGGGGCAGGACTATCAGATTATCTTCGAGACAAATTCGTTTGCGGTCTCTTAAGTGAAGGAACACAAAAAAGACTGCTTTCTGAAAAAGATTTAACATTGGACAAAGCTTTCAGTATGGCTGTATCATACGAAGCAGCAGCAAAAGGAGCTGCAGAGATACAACAAAAGACACAGGACTTCGGCACCCATGAAATGACACAGGGTTTCGAAAGATGTTATCGCTGCGGCAGATCCATCCATAACCAGAGGGACTGCTGGTTCAAGGACAAAGCATGCAGGCAATGCGGAAAGATTGGACACATTGCACGGGTATGCCGATCTGGACAAAATAAATCCACTGACAGAAAAAAAAATCAATAAAGAAAAGTACAGGAAGGTACAAATGATGACGGACAGTAGCTCCGAAGACCAGAAGAGCGATAGCGACTTCGAAAACAAGAGACTAAGCTGTCTCAAATTACATAATGTACTTGCCAAAGATGATTACCAAACCATTTGGGTTACCCTCACAACAGCAGGGTCCCCAGTTAAAATGGAGCTAGATACAGGATCAGCTCTAACCGTAATAAATCGACGGGATTACGAGAGGCTATTTTCGCATATACCTCTAAAAGACACATCCATTATCTTAAAAACATATACGGGGCAGAAAGTATACCCCAAGGGAAAAATAAGGGTGCCTGTTGTATACAACGGCAAAGAAATACAAAAGTTGTATTTATACATTCTACAAGATGGTGGTCCACCGTTGTTGGGACGTGAATGGATCAGGAAGATACGTTTAGACTGGCACTCCATTCAGGCACTGACGGTGACCAGTAAGGAAAAAAACAATGATGACATCATACCTGAACGATTAAAAGACATCTTGGCCAACGCCAAAGAAGTGTTTCAAGAGAAACTAGGAACCTTGAAAGGCATCACCGCCTCAATAAAAGTGGAAGATGCAGCAATTCCCAAATTTTTTAAGGCAAGACCGGTGCCATACGCAATACGTCCAGCAGTCGAGGCAGAGCTGGAGAATTTGGAAAAAGCAGGCGTATTATCCAAAATAGATTGGAGCGAATGGGCAACACCCATCGTTCCAGTCATGAAAAAAGCATTGAATAATGATAAATCTGAAGAACAGAGAAAAATTCGCATCTGTGGTGACTTCAAGGTGACTGTAAACCCGGTCCTTCACACAGTACAGTATCCTCTTCCGAGGAGAGAAGATATTTTCGCCTCACTATCCGGAGGGAAACGTTTCACCAAAATTGACTTGGCACAGGCATATCTACAGATGGAGGTTGAGGAGACCTCTAAAAAGTACCTCACGATAAACACAGACAAAGGGCTGTACCAGTACAATCGACTGGTTTTTGGAGTAGCATCAGCTCCAGCTATCTGGCAAAGAGCTATGGAGCAAGTCCTGCAAGGGATTCCGGGGACTCAATGCTACCTAGACGACATCCTTGTAACAGGAGAAAACGACAACGAGCACCTTGCCAATTTGGAGCAGGTGCTCACTAGGCTGAAAGAACGGGGCCTACGAGCGAATCGCCTCAAGTGCGAATTTTTCCAAAATCAGATATCATATTGTGGCCACATAATTAATAATGAAGGGTTGCATAAGTCACCTGAAAAAATTGAAGCGGTTATAAAAGCCCCAGCACCTGAAAATGTTTCACAATTAAGGTCGTTCCTGGGATTAATAAATTACTATCATAAATTTTTACCGAACTTATCAACTCTTCTACACCCTCTTAATGAACTTCTACAAACAGGAGTGATTTGGAAATGGAACGAAGACTGTAAACGTGCCTTCCATAAATGCAAAGACTTAATCACATCCGAAGAAGTTTTGGCTCATTACAACCCATCACTGCCAATCAGATTGGCGTGCGATGCATCCCCTTACGGCATAGGAGCAGTATTATCCCATAAATTCCCTGATGGCTCAGAACGACCGATAGCTTTTGCGTCACGCTCATTAAACTCAGCTGAGCGTAACTATGCCCAAATCGACAGGGAAGCACTCAGCCTGGTATGGGGAGTGAAGAAATTCAACCATTACCTACACGGACAAAAATTTACCTTGTTGACTGACCATCAACCCCTCATCTCCATATTCAACCTTAAAAAAGGTGTTCCCATTATGACAGTGCAAAGGCTACAGAGGTGGTCCCTTTTTCTAGGGGCACACCAATACAACATAGAATACAAAGGGTCAAAACAGCATGGGAATGCTGACGGTTTATCGCGCCTACCGTTGCCAACGGTAGAAGAGGCACCTACAGTAGACCCGGTAGAGATGTTCCACTCTACCATAGTGGAATGTCTACCAGTGACAAATTCTGCCATTGAAAGGGAGACGAGAAATGACCCGACTCTCTCACGGGTCTACGATTTAACAGTGAAGGGATGGCCAGCACATGGCGAACCACTGTGGCCAGCATTCTCACAAAGAAGAGAACAGCTGTCAGTGTGCCGAGGAACCTTGATGTGTGGATCCAGAGTGGTGATTCCACCCAAACTCCAGGATAAAGTGCTAAAGGAGCTTCACGAGGGGCATCTGGGTGGAGTGAAAATGAAGAACCTAGCTAGGGCGTTTGTATGGTGGCCAGGTATCGATGGAGACATCGAAGAAATGACCAAGAGCTGCCTAGGATGCCAGAAGGTCCAAAACGCTCCACCACAAGCCCCTCTACATCCATGGGAGTGGCCCTCATCTCCCTGGCAAAGGGTGCACATCGACTTTGCTGGTCCATTTATGGACTCAATGGCCTAGAAATTCAGTTGGGCGCGGCAGCCGTTAGCGCCTTAGGAGGAGTAGATTTTGAGCGCCAGGCGCTTAACGGCCGGGCGCAGCGCGATCTGCGCCTCGCCCCAACTTCAGTACACATTTAGCGCCGGCGCAAAGTCTTAGCGCGCGCCCTGCTGCGCGTGCACATCATGACGTCATTTGCTAGTGCAACGCCTTTTGTGCGCCCCGAACCGGAACTTCACTCGCGCCGGCCCATTGTGCGCCGGGCGGCCCGAGCGACTGTGAAGTGGAACGGTACACAGCCCAGCCGGGCCGCGGGGAGCGCAAATTAAAGGGCACTTACCCAGCAGTATAAAGGCCAGCCATTTTGCAGCATTCACTCTTGTGCAACGGTTTTTTGGACAGAGACCAAGGAGGAGAGTTTACTGGTTTGGACCAACACTTGGACAGGTATTTTTGGCTCAGGCCAGAGCTTACCAATTATCTTTGCCTTCATTCAGAGCTCAGTGTTTGCCAGCATATAATGGGGGCTGCATTGGGTGGCAACGCTGAATTTCAGCCTTATGCCAGAAGGGCTTACAGACGCCGTGAGAGAGTGGCAGCCCTGGCTAGACGCAGAGGGGGCAACAGGCGTCGCCAACTGAGGCCTTACCCACGCAGGGTATACCGCCAGCAGACCTCCTATCTGACCATGTCTGCCGCGATGTGTGTTAGGAGGCTGCGATTCCGAAGGGAGGTGCTTGCAGACATCTGCCGGCTGCTTCAGAGAGATCTGCAGCCACAGCTGATGCGCAGGATGTCTCTGTCGGTGGCAGTGAAGGTGACGGTGGCTCTCAACTTCTATGCCACCGGCTCCTTCCAATCCGCTACTGGGGACATCGCTAACATCTCCCAGTTCGCCGTGCATTGCTGCATCCGCCAGGTGGCCGAAGCCCTTTTCAGAAGGAGACATCAATTCATCTCCTTCCCCATGACCCTGGACAAGCAGCAGCAGCGTGCAGTGGGATTTGCAAGAATAGCGGGCTTCCCCATGGTGCAGGGCGCCATTGACTGCACGCATGTGGCTTTGCGGGCACCTCTTGAGCATGCCGAGGATTACCGCAACCGGAAGGGCTACCATTCCCTCAATGTACAGCTGGTGTGTGACCACAGGCAGCGCATCCTAGCTGTCAATGCCCGCTTTCCAGGCAGCAGCCACGATGCCTTTATCCTGCGACAGACAACTGTGGCTGACATGTTCCAGGCACAGCCTCCCCCAAGAGGATGGCTTATCGGGGACAAAGGCTATCCTTTGTGTACCTGGCTCATGACCCCGCTCCACGCGCCCACGACCCCTGCTGAAGAGGCATACAACGAGAGCCATCAAGCGACGAGGAACCTCATAGAACAAACAATCGGCGTGCTCAAGCAACGGTTCCGCTGTCTCGATCGCTCCGGGGGAGCCCTCCAGTATTCGCAGGATCGAGTCTCCCAATTCGTCGTCGTTTGCTGCATGCTGCACAACCTGGCTATCCGCAGGACTCAGGCACTGCCACCTCACGTTGGACCACCACCTCAGGAGGAGGAGCAGGAGGAGCATGAGGACGACGAGGACGAGGAGTACCAGCCCAGGAGGGAGGCACAAGGTCCAAGGGCCGCCCATCGGCGGCTTATTGAACGTCACTTCTAGGCCCCCTGTCAGGGAATGGCTTGTGCCAATGATAGAACATGATTGCAGCCGCTCCGCAAGCCCTCAGCCGGTTAAGGCAACAAACACTTCAAAGATCAAACATGGACAATGTGAATAAATAAAATGGTTTATTGTACAAACTCTGGGCCCTTCCCACATGAAAACCAAAAACAGACGAAACCCCCAAAAAACACTCAAACACATTACTCGCTCCCACAACCTGGAGAGGATTAACAAAATAGGGCAACTAAAATGGCCGTCATTCTCGGCCTTCGTCAAAAACAAACATCACATCATCGGCCTTCAAAAAACAAACATCTAATTCTCGGCCTCAAGAAACAAACACAAATGGCCACACATTCGACCATTTGGCCCGCTAGGGCGATGCCTTGGCCATCTTTGGGTGGCCCCTGCCCGCCCTGCTGCTCCGCCTCAAAGTAAGGCCATTGGCTGCTGCAAGGCTGGGGGCAGGCTCCTGAGGGGCACATGTCGTGATGGCAGATGCCCTTGGGGGTCGGCCTAGTCGAGGTCTGGCCGTCAAGCGGGCGGCTGTTGATTGCTGCAGCTGTGGCTGGCCAGCATCAGTCGCTGCAGCAGCTCCTGGCAGCTCCACTGGGGGACTGGCAGTGGCGGCTGGAGGAATGGCGGCAAGCTGGCGGATGGCAGGCGCTCGCTGGTCGCCTGAGACACTGGCACTCGCCCGGGCCAGCACTGCAGCATGCGCACCAATCTGCCGAGGGAAAGACCGCTGTGCTGCTGCAGCGCGCCGGGTGCCCTGGCGATGCCTGGCTGACACAGCGAGTGTGGCAGCAGTGAGTGCCCGTGTTGACCTGTTCACTGACCGCATCAGAGCAGCCAGTGACTGGACGGCACCACTGATCACCTGGCCAGTCGCTGACAGAGCTGCCCCGAATTCCGCACGACTCGCTGCCTGATCTGCCCGGTATTCCGCCCGACTGGTGGCCTCTGAGGGCCCGAACTCGGCCACACTCCGAGAGAGGGAATCGATGAACTCAGGCAACCATGCCACTGCCGCCATGAGCTCCGTGTGCCGGCGCTCCGAGTCCACGGACAAGTCTTCGAGGCGTTCCATCTCCTCGGCGAAGAGCATCTCCTGACTGGAGGCCGGACTCTCCCTCTGGGGAGAAGGCCGCCGAGCTGGCCGACCCTTCCTGCGTTGCTGGAGGCCGCTGGGCCCAGCAATTGGACTCCCCTCCGACGCTTCCCCCCTCTGGGGAGAAGGCCGCCGAGCTTCCACCCCCCTCCCGCCTTTCTGCAGCCCGCAGGTCCCAGGAGCTCCCCTCCCCTTCGACACTTCCGCCACGCTGCCCTCCAGGGAAGACGTGTCCCCTACATTGGCCTGGGTGGCCGCGGCTGAGGGTTCCCCTGATGGGCCGCCTTCCTCTTGCTCCTCCTCCTGCTCCTCTTCGGAGGGTCTGTCACTGGCAAGTTCAGGGACCTCCTCTTCACCATCTGAAAGCAGGAAGGCACAAGAGTAGCTTTAGAGTGAGGAGAGGGCGTCAGTGCGGGATGCATGAGTGGTGGCATTCAGCGCATTGGTCGGACAGTGGCAAAGGATGTAGATCTGATGCGCAAGTGGGACGAGAGAGGTGCAAAAGGTGATGTCCTTACCATTGCTGCCCAGAACAGGGTCGGCATCTCCACATGCAACGGGCCCAATCACCCGGCCACCCATGAGGCGCTCCACGCGATGTTGCAGGTCGGTGAGTGGCTGGATATGGGGTCGGCCTCCCCCGGTCGCAGTCCGGCTCTTGCGATTATTTGCCAGCTTGGCCTGCAAGAGAAAGGACGGCCTCTAAGTACAGTGTGTCGCCGTGATCTTGTGTGCACTGCCTCCCATGGTGGAATAGCTTGGCCAGTGTGTCGCCATGATCTGGTGTGCACTGCCTCCCATGGTGGAATAGCCTGGCCAGTGTGTCGCCATGATCTGGTGTGCAATGCCTCCCATGGTGGAATAGCTTGGCCAGTGTGTTAAGTGCAGAATGTGCAATTGATGCTCATGCCTGTCCCATAGCTGCTGGATGAAGGCTGGCCATTAGAGCTTTCAGGTCCCTTTGCCCATAATGTGAGGTGCACATGCAAGGATGAGGAGGTCACTGGAAAGGGTACTCACCCTGACAATGCGTGTGAGGTCATTTAACTTTTTGCGGCATTGGGCACCGCTCCTGGGGACGTCGCTGTTGGCTGACAGCTTGGTGGCGACATGCCTCCAGGCTCTCCTGTAGACGCGGACCGTCGCCTTCTTGCCATTGTCCGGGTACAAAACATGGTGCCTCTTCGCCACAGCAGCAATCAGCACACTCAGATCACGCTCTGAGAAGCGCTGCGCACGTTCACGGGCCTTCTCCATGTCTTCAGGCGCTATTTGGGTCCAGCAGCAGTGTTCAGGCCTAGCTGGAGGGCTCCACTATCCAGGGCGTGGCAGCAGACACAGTCGACCCTTCCCCCTTAAGAGCTGGCCGGCGCCAGGGTGTCTGCTGTCAATCACGAGATGGCCGCACCTGCGCTGCGCCCGGCCTTGGCGCTATCGATCACCACCTCCGGCTTAGCGCCCAAAGAGAGGCGGCCAGCAGCAGTTTTAGCGCTGGCCCGAACTCCTAGGGCGAAGCTAATGAATATCGGAGAAGTGGCATCGATTTGGCGGCGGCCGCAAACTTTAGCGGACGCCCCACTTTAGCGCCCCAAAAGTGGCGTCAATGAATTTCTAGGCCAATGTTCTTAATCGCGGTTGATGCACACTCCAAGTGGCCGGAGGTAATAAAGATGTCCTCCACCATCACGGAAAAAACCATCACAGTATTAAGGACCATATTTGCCAGGAATGGGCTGCCGGAACAGATATGTTCTGATAATGGACCGCAATTTGTGTCCGAAGAATTCAGAAAGTTCTTAAAAAACAATGGGGTTAAGCACTACACGTCCGCCCCATACCATCCCGCCACCAATGGATTGGCTGAAAGGTTTGTCCAGACCTTCAAGAAGGCCATAAAGGCCATGGGTAATGAAGACATAAAACTTCAGCACAAGGTGGATAACTTCTTATTCGCATACAGGAATGCAACACATATGGTTACCAACCAAACTCCCGCCATGATGTTCTTCAATAGAAACCTAAGATGCCGGCTGGATTTGGTCAAGCCCAACGTCAGAAGGGACGTGGAGAACCGGCAGTTTCAAGGCATGAATGAAAGGCCAACTAGAACCTTCCAGATAGGTCAACAGGTTTTGGCCCGGGACTACCGTACCGAGAAATGGCAGCCTGGAACTATCTGCACACGACTAGGACCACTGATGTATACTGTGGACATCGGAGAAAGCATAATAAGGCGCCATGCTGACCAAATCATAAAGTCATCCGAAAAGGGACAACCTACACCACAACTCTATACATCTAACAATGAAGTAGAGATACCCATAGTATCTACCTCTGATCCGGTGATACTGGAACCCGATGAACCCGACACTGGCATTCAAGCCGAATCAGCCTTGCCAGAAGAACCTACTACACCACCAGAAACTACTACACCCCCGAGGCGTTATCCGGACCGAGTCAGGAAGCCTCCTGAGAGACTGACTTATAATTAATTAACTACAGCAATGTATATTATTTTGCTTATAACATGTAATTAATAATTACTTAAAATATGATGTACTGGTTAGCTAAAAGGGGAGGAATTGTGGTGTATGTGCCTTTAAGAGCCCCAGGTGTGCTGTAATGCCGGTAATTGCCACTCGGGCTATATAAGCCTGTGTATTGTGTATATCCGTTAGAACCCCGCCCCCCCCAGACTTTGCTTAGTAAATACCTCTGAACCAACTCCTGTCTTCAGTGTCTTTATCAACACACGGACACTACACTGAGTTCCAGATTTCAGGGAAGGGAGTTCCAGATTTCGGGGGAGGGAGTTCCAGATTTCGGTGGAGAGAGTTCCAGATTTCAGGAGAGAGAGTTCCAGATTTCAGGGCAGGTAATTCCAGATTTCAGGGGAGATAATTCCAGTTTTCGGGGGAGATAATTCCAGATTTCGGGGGAGGGTTTTCCAGATTTCGGGGGAGAGTTCCAGATTTCAGTGGAGAGAGTTCCAGATTTCGGGGGAGGGAGTTCCAGATTTCAGGGGCGAGTATTCCAGATTTTGGGAGAGTGTGTTCCAGATTTTGGGAGAGAGTGTTCCAGATTTTGGGAGAGAGTGTTCCAGATTTCGGGGGGGAGTGTTCCAGATTTTGGGGGAGAGAGTTCCAGATTTCGGGGAAGGGAGTTCCAGATTTCGAGTGGGAGAGTTCCAGATTTCGGGGAAGTGAGTTTCAGATTTTGGGGAAGTGAGTTCCAGATTTCGGGGAAGTGAGTTCCAGATTTTGGGGAAGGGTGTTCCAGATTTCGGTGGAGAGAGTTCCAGATTTCAGGAGAGAGAGTTCCAGATTTCGGGGGAGTGAGTTCCAGATTTCGGTGGAGAGAGTTCCAGATTGCAGGAGAGAGTTTTCCAGATTTCGGGGGAGTGTATTCCAGATTTGGGGGGAGAGTGTTCCAGATTTCGGGTGAGAGAGTTCCACATTTCGGGGAAGGGAGTTCCAGATTTCGAGTGGGAGTGTTCCAGATTTCGGGGGAGAGTTTTCCAGATTTTGGGGGAGGGAGTTCCAGATTTCGGGGGGTGGGAGTTCCAGATTTCGGGGAAGGGCGTTTCAGATTTCGGGGGAGGGAGTTCCAGATTTCGGCGGAGAGAGTTCCAGATTTTGGAGGAGAGTTTTCCAGATTTCGGGGGAGAGTGTTCCAGATTTTGGGGGAGTGTGTTCCAGATTTTGGGGGAGAGTTTTCCAGATTTCGGGGGAGAGAGTTCCAGATTTCGGCGGAGGGAGTTCCAGATTTCGGTGGAGAGAGCTCCAGATTTTAGGAGAGAGAGTTCCAGATTTTGGGGGAGAGGGTTCCAGATTTCGGGGGAGAGAGTTCCACATTTTGGGGGAGAGAGTTCCAGATTTCGGGGGGAGAGTGTTCCAGATTTCGGGGGAGAGAGTTCCAGATTTCGGGGGAGCGAGTTCCAGATTTCGGGGGAGGGAGTTCCAGATTTCGAGTGAGAGAGAGTTCCAGATTTCGGTGAAGGGAGTTCCAGATTTCGAGTGGGAGTGTTCCAGATTTCGGGGGAGAGAGTTCCAGATTTCGGGGGTGGGAGTTCCAGATTTCGGGGAAGGGAGTTTCAGATTTCGGCGGAGAGAGTTTCAGATTTTGGGGGAGAGTTTTCCAGATTTCGGGGGAGAATGTTTCAGATTTTGGGGGAGTGTGTTCCAGATTTTGGGGGAGAGTTTTCCAGATTTCGGAGGAGAGAGTTCCAGATTTCGGCGGAGGGAGTTCCAGATTTCAGCGGAGGGAGTTCCAGATTTCGGCGGAGGGAGTTCCAGATTTCAGCGGAGGGAGTTCCAGATTTCGGGGGAGGGAGTTCCAGATTTCGGGGGAGAGAGTTCCAGATTTTGGGGGAGAGTTTTGCAGATTTTGGCAGAGGGAGTTCCAGATTTCGGGGGAGAGAGTTCCAGATTTTGGGGGAGAGAGTTGCAGATTTCGGCAGAGGGAGTTCCAGATTTTGGGGGAGAGAGTTCCAGATTTCGGGGGCGGAGAGTTCCAGATTTCGGGGGAGAGAGTTCCAGATTTCGGGGGAGGGAGTTCCAGATTTCGGTGGAGGGAGTTCCAGATTTCGGTGGAGGGAGTTCCAGATTTCGGGGGAGAGAGTTCCAGATTTCGGTGGAGGGAGTTCCAGATTTCGGGGGAGAGAGTTCCAGATTTCGGTGGAGGGAGTTCCAGATTTCGGTGGAGGGAGTTCCAGATTTCGGGGGAGAGACTTCCAGATTTTGGGGGAGTGAGTTCCAGATTTTGGGGAAGAGAGTTCCAGATTTCGGGGGAGGGAGTTCCAGATTTTGGGGAAGAGAGTTCCACATTTCGGGGAAGGGAGTTCCAGATTTCGAGTGGGAGTGTTCCAGATTTCGGGGGAGAGTTTTCCAGATTTTGGGGGAGGGAGTTCCAGATTTCGGGGGGTGGGAGTTCCAGATTTCGGGGAAGGGCGTTTCAGATTTCGGGGGAGGGAGTTCCAGATTTCGGCGGAGAGAGTTCCAGATTTTGGAGGAGAGTTTTCCAGATTTCGGGGGAGAGTGTTCCAGATTTTGGGGGAGTGTGTTCCAGATTTTGGGGGAGAGTTTTCCAGATTTCGGGGGAGAGAGTTCCAGATTTCGGCGGAGGGAGTTCCAGATTCCGGTGGAGAGAGCTCCAGATTTCAGGAGAGAGAGTTCCAGATTTTGGGGGAGAGGGTTCCAGATTTCGGGGGAGAGAGTTCCACATTTTGGGGGAGAGAGTTCCAGATTTCGGGGGGAGAGTGTTCCAGATTTCGGGGGAGAGAGTTCCAGATTTCGGGGGAGCGAGTTCCAGATTTCGGGGGAGGGAGTTCCAGATTTCGAGTGAGAGAGAGTTCCAGATTTCGGGGAAGGGAGTTCCAGATTTCGAGTGGGAGTGTTCCAGATTTCGGGGGAGAGAGTTCCAGATTTCGGGGGTGGGAGTTCCAGATTTCGGGGAAGGGAGTTTCAGATTTCGGGGGAGGGAGTTCCAGATTTCGGCGGAGAGAGTTTCAGATTTTGGGGGAGAGTTTTCCAGATTTCGGGGGAGAATGTTTCAGATTTTGGGGGAGTGTGTTCCAGATTTTGGGGGAGAGTTTTCCAGATTTCGGAGGAGAGAGTTCCAGATTTCGGCGGAGGGAGTTCCAGATTTCAGCGGAGGGAGTTCCAGATTTCGGGGGAGGGAGTTCCAGATTTCGGGGGAGAGAGTTCCAGATTTTGGGGGAGAGTTTTGCAGATTTTGGCAGAGGGAGTTCCAGATTTCGGGGGAGAGAGTTCCAGATTTTGGGGGAGAGAGTTGCAGATTTCGGCAGAGGGAGTTCCAGATTTTGGGGGAGAGAGTTCCAGATTTCGGGGGCGGAGAGTTCCAGATTTCGGGGGAGAGAGTTCCAGATTTCGGGGGAGAGAGTTCCAGATTTCGGGGGAGGGAGTTCCAGATTTCGGTGGAGGGAGTTCCAGATTTCGGGGGAGAGAGTTCCAGATTTCGGTGGAGGGAGTTCCAGATTTCGGGGGAGAGAGTTCCAGATTTCGGTGGAGGGAGTTCCAGATTTCGGTGGAGGGAGTTCCAGATTTCGGGGGAGAGACTTCCAGATCTTGGGGGAGTGAGTTCCAGATTTTGGGGAAGAGAGTTCCAGATTTCGGGGGAGAGAGGTCCAGATTTCGGGGGAGGGAGTTCCGGATTTCGGGGGAGAGAGTTCCGGATTTCTGGGGAGAGAGTTCCAGATGCTGGTATTTGTTCACTGCAGTTATTCACATTTTGAAGTGATGCTTGTGTATTATTAACATTGTAGGTTTCAAGGAGTCTTTCCACTATCAGTTATCTGTTTATCACCCCTGCGTTTAAGGGCAGGGAGCACTACAAGCAGAGACAGCAGGTATTAAAAACTTACTGAGCCCACACGAGAGCCACAGAGGAGAATTCTAAAGAAGCTAGTACTTTCAACCTCGGCCGTAGTTTGAAGTGCACAAAAATTAAAGTTGGTTTTATTTAATTTATTACAAAAGGTGTTCACATGAATTTGTTCTGAGCACAACTGTTACATGAAGTCTGCATTGTTAAAACTGGGCAACTCCATATCAGGCAGCTTCTCTGGATCGTGCTGTAATTAGACAGGGAGCCACACTTACAATAAAAAAGTTGTTTCATATTTAGAAAACGCTTGGTGAATTTCCCCATGACAGTGAGCAGCGCAGTATCACCAGGGACCTGATGGGTTTTAGAATGTGTGGTATCACCTCTCTCAGTGAGAGGTACAAACAAACACACGACCACTGAACTTTCACCCCTTCACTTCTGGATTTCATTGCACCGTCCATCTCAACTATGAAATTAAAGGCCCCTAAATGTGTTTTTGTTGGTAAGAAAGGCACCAAGTGACCAAACAACTCGTGCATAAGTCAGCCACATGCCAATTTTGTTCACGCTCTGACTCCTGGCAACAACGAACCCAGTTCAACCACCAGGTATCCTCTACACTAGTGTGCTGTGGTGGGTTTTGTCAAGTGGGCGGTTTAGCAATCTCTGGAGAAACACTAAAGTCAGTTACTGCATTTTAAGAAATGCCTCTGAGAAGTTTCTCGCTCACTGCAGCCTGAGGCTTGACTTCCGCTACACCCTTCAGCTTGCATTGGCTGCCTGCTCCTTGCCTGAAGGTAAAGGCTCATCGAAGTAGTGAACGCCTAGAATGCACCAGTGACACTCTAGTCATGTCACACTGATGGAGCACAATTGATAGAACACACCAGTAGCTTTCTGTGCATGTCACACTGGTGGGCTACAACTCCCAGAGTACTACAATGTCACTTTATGCATGTCACACAGATGACTACAACTCCCAGAATGCACCAGTGCCTCTCCATGAATGTCACACTGCCAGACCACAACTCCCAGAGCACACCAGTGTATCTCTATGCATTTCGCACTGGTGGACTACAACTTCCACAAGGCACTAATGCCACTGTATGCAGCACTCTTTAACTTTCCCAGAATTCAATGTGAGGCTGCTAGTTAACACTAAGCGGGAAAAATTGGGGCACAAAGCACTTCGCGTCTGGGCGCAGTGTCGTTAACGCCTCCCGTGAAATTCAGTGGGAGGTTAGCGGTGGCGATAGCCGCCCCCTGACCTACCGCTGGACGCTATGTCCGACAGGATCAGGGTGGCGTTTTTGCAGCCGCGATGGCGCAAATTAAAGGGCATGTGTCGGACAGCCATTTTTTTTGTGCTGCCTGCCAGCAACTGCACCCCCCCCCCCCCCCCTCCGATTCTTCATGTGGGGTACCGGCCGCGATCGGTCCGCCCGGCACTCCTCTTGAATACTGGGTTGTTTTCCCAGCACTCCACTCCCCGGTGGTCCCGCAGGGCCCTGGTGCATTGTGTTAGGCCCCTCCCCTTTAATGAGGGAAGGGAGGCCTGTAATACATGCAGCAGGGCATGGGGCTGCTGCACGTAGCACTGCGGTATTGAATGGTAGCGCCCCAAGAGGGAGTGGGAGCGCTTCCAGTAGTGCCCCGCCTCCTGCTTGGGACGCTACCGCTCAATTTACAGCGCGGGCTCGCTAACTTTTTTGGGGCGCTGTGAGACCGAATTTTTTCCCCTAAATATAATAGTGATGGGGGAGAAGTGGGCCTTACTAACAGGAAGTCATGATTTCCCAGTCTTGCTATCATTCATTAAAACATTTTGGTGCTTTAAATTCACATTTCGTTTTTCTAATTGGACAGCCAAAAATATGTTTCTTCCAGACATAGCCCTCTGATTGGAAATCAGATCCAAGAGACTCTCTTGTAAGTGCTATGTGCCCACTTCTCTTGAAAACCTGTGATGTTAATTTTTTACTTAAGTTTCTACCAAATCCTGGAACTCCCTCCCTAACAGCACTGTGGGAGTACCTTCACCACGCAGACTGCAGCGGTTCAAGAAGGTGGCTCACCGCCAGCTTCTCAAGGGCTATTAGGGATGGGCAATAAATGCTGGCCTTGCCAGCGACACCCATATCCCAGGAACGAATGAAAAAAACATGCTGCCTGGACCTTCTGTGCTCAATAAGTATGCTACCACTGAGCCAAGCTGACACATGTTCAAAAATAGCATCACTCACTTCCCCTGGATTCACTGATTCACTCCCAAGTATTAACCAGTCACACATCTTCAACTGATCCCTAAACAAACCAATGGAAAAGTTACAATGAAACTCATCTTGTTCATAACAAGATACAAGGACCATAAAACACGGTGTGGAAAGTAAAGTTCTAACACACGGCTTCCTGCTCAAACACAATGGCCTGAAATTTCCTCAGGACTGCTCCTGCTCTGGAATTCTGGTGGGAACCCTATTTATACATGTAAATGTGCATTTCATCACACTTCCGGTAAACAGCGAAGCAGAAGCAGCTCTGAGGAAATTCCGGGCCAATATAAAGTAAAATGTTTTTAAAGGTGAAGTTTTCAATGAGATTTTGATAACAACCAAAATAAGTGATTTTTGTTCAAAAGAGTCATTAGGCTAAAAGTTCCAATCTGCAAACTTTAAAAAAATGAATTCTCAGGATGTGGGCATCACTGGCAATGTCACATTTATTGTCCATCCCTAATTGCCCTGAGAAGGTAGGCCTCTTGAGAACGATGAGAATTCCAGGATTTTGACCCAGCAATGATGAAAGAATGGTGATATATGTCCATGTCAGGATGGTATGACTTGGAGGGGAACTTGGAGATGATGGTGTTCTCATGTAATTGTTGCATTGCAGCTCTTGTCCTTCTTGGTGGTAGAGGTTGAAGGGGAGGGAGCTTCCTTTGAAGTAACGGTGAGTTGCTGCAGTGCACCCTATAGATCGTACATACTGTGGTGATAGAGGGGTTGGATATTGAGTTCAGTGGTAGGGGCACCAATCAAGTGAACTGCTCTGTTCTGGATGGTATCGAGCTTCTTGAGTGTTGTTGTAGCTGCACCCATCCAGGTGCATGGTGAGTGTTCCATTAGACTCCTGACTTGAACTGTGCAGATAATAAAGAGGGATCAGGAGGTGAGCCACTCATCGCAGAGTAACCAGCTTCTGTTCTGCTCTTGTAGCCATGGTGTGGATACAGATAGTCCAGTTCAGCTTTTGGTCAATGGTAACCTCCTAGGTGTTTATGGTGGGGGAACTTGATGATAGTGAGGTCATTGAAGGTCAAGGGAAGATAGCTGGGCTTTCTTTTTTTCACGATGGTCATTACCTGGCACTAATGTGACGTGAATATTGCCTGCCAATTGTCAGTCCAAGTCTGCATGTTATCCAGGTCCTGTTGTAGGCTGGCATAGGCTGCTTCATTATCAGAAGAGTTGTGAATGGAGCTGAATCAACAGCAAACATCCCCTCCTGACCTTGTGATGGAGGAAAGATCATTAATGCAACAGCTGAAATTTGTTGGGCCGAAGAAACTTCCCTGAAGAACTCCTGCAGTGATGTCCTGGGATTGTGCTAATTGGCCTCCAAAAACCACAGTACCCTTCCTCTGCATCTAGTATGACTCCATCCATTGAAATGTTCTTCCCCCCACCCCCTCCATTGACTTCAGTTTTGCTGGGACGCCTTGGTGTACTTGGCCAAATGCTGCCTTGATGTTGAGGGCAGCTGCTCTCACCTCTCCTCTGGCATTCAGCTCTTGCGACCATTTCTGCCTCAAGGCTATGATGAGGATTGGAGCGGAGTTGTTCTGGTGGAACCCACATTGAGCATCAGTGTGCAGGTTATTGCTGAGTAGGTGCTGCTTGATGACACTACTAATGACTCTTTCCATCACTTTATTGATGATTGAGAGGAGGCTGATAGGGCAGGAATTTGCTGGGTTAGATTTATCCTGTTTTTTGTGGATAGGATATAACTTTCGCATTGATGGGTAGGTGCTAGTTTCATAGCCGTACTGGGACTGCTTGGCTAGGAGAGCAGCTCTCTCTGGTACACAGGTCTTCACCACTAGAGCTGGGTGCTGTTAGGGTCCTTAGCCTTTGCTGTATCCAGTGCACCCAGTCACTTCCTAATGTTAGCACTGATCCGTTCATTGGGTGGCCACTTAGCACTGTCGATTGCCTGCTGCTTTTAGTGTTTAGCATGCAGGTAGCCCATTTGGTTTCATTTGGTTCATACGTCATTCTAAGATATGCCTGGTGCTACTCTTGGCACACCCTTCTACACTCTCCATTGAACCAGGGTTGGTCTCCTTGCTTGATGGTGATCATGGAGTGAGGGGTTTGCTGGGCCATGAGATTACATATTGTGGTAATACGTAATCTCATGGCCCAGTGGATCCCCATTTTCAGCTGCTAGATCCGTTGTTACTCTGTCCCAGTTGCACGGCAGTAGTGCTACACTACACGATGGAAGATGGCCTCACAGTGGAGGCAAGACTTTGCTTTCAAAAGGACTGTGTGGTGGTTACTTCTGCCAATTCTATTGTGGAAAGATGTGTCCATGATAGGTAGGTTGGTGATGATGAGGTGAAGCATGTCATTCCCTCGTGTTGGTTCTCTCACCACCTGCTTTAAGTACAGGCTGACAGCTATCTCCTTTGAAACTCAGCCAGCTCGGTTAGTGGTCATACGACCGAGCCACTCTTGGTGATGGAGCCGCTCTTCATGGGGTCCGGAGACAACATTGAGAACTCTCAGGGCCACTCGCCCCTGCCCTACTGTATATCACTGTGCCCCACCTCTGCTGGGTCTGTCCTGCTGGCAGCACAGGACACACCCAGGGATGGCTCTGGAGGAGTCTGGGATGTTGACTGAAAGATATGATTCTGTTGCTGTTGCTTGACTAGTCTGTGGGACAGCTCTTCAAAATTGGGTACCAGCCCCCAGATGTTGTGAGGAGGACTTTGCATGGTCGACTGGGCTGAGACTACCTTAGTCTTATCTTGATACGATGCTTTGGCCGTTGCTGATAGGTCCATCCAATTTTCTTCTTACTGAAGTTTGTAGTATTTGTTTATAACTCGGTGGCTTGCTAGAGCATTTCAGTGGATAGTAAGCCTCAACCACATAAGACTGGAGTTACATGTAGGCCAGACTAGGTAGGAATGGCAATCTCCCTTCCCTGAAGGACATTAGTGAACCAGTTGGGTTTTTACAAAGAGTCGAAAGCTTTCATGGTCATTTTCCTGGTGCTAGCCCATATATTACCAGATTTATTTGAATTCAATTTCACAACTGGCCATGGTGGGATTGGAACTCATGACCTCTGTGTTGTTGGCCCAGGTTGCCAGGAGACGGAGACGGCTGTATGCTGGAAAGGGGTCATTATATGATACTCAGCTCATGGACAAGGGTCAGAGCTATTGTTTTAAAGCTCCATTTCAGACCTACATTCCTGACTAGCGAGGCTCGATTACAGCAGCTCAGGCTTCTAAAAATACCTTTTATATATAAGTACATTACATCATTACATCCTACATTACAACAATGGGGGTAATGTTAACCTAACCTGCTGGGTGGGAAAGGGGCGGGTTTGGGTTCGATGCCCAATTTTACGTTGCACAGATTTCAATGGAAGTTAACCGAGTGGTTTAAGTTAAAATTACCCCCAATAACTTTTAAACAACCTCATGTTATATTCTTTTTTACACACGTGTGATACTCTTCATACCCGGGTAATTTTGCAATGCTTTGGTGCTGGTTACATACTCTATTTTTATCGATAGTCCTTTTTTATGCACACTCTTTTTAAACACACTGCCCTCAACTCAGGCCAGCGCGGTCTGTTTCTTTTTTCACATTACTGTTTATATATTATCGTTAACCTCACCATTTTTAAATAAAAAATGAACAAAATTAGAGATGATGAAATAATGTTTTATAATGGACCATGTTTTATCGCGGCGATGTTTGTGATTAGTGTTTGAGGCAATCAATAAATGTTTGAATTATTGTGAAAATGACAGCGGGCTAGTGTTTTTAATTATCGTCCCCAGCTCCTCCACTCATCAAACCCTCCCAAGTTATCCCATCTTTATAGCAAAACAAAGTTCCGGCTTGGATAGCAATGCCCCTTTAAAGCTTGGCAATGCTTGGCTATACTCATGTAGGTTGCATATTTTTCTAAATGGAAAGACAAATTGTAAATTGTAAATTGCAAGCGTCATTATAGCAAAGATGTTTAATTGAAAAAAAATTCAACATAGCCACAGAAAGTCTTCTTTACTGAGATTCTCCCTATTATACTGCAGCTCTAATCAGACAATGTTCAGCCTGCTTTTCCTAAACTCCACCTTTGTTAGTCCGGGGAAAGTTTGGTGGAGGGGCTCAGAGATTCCTTCGCCGCCGCCACCCCGCACCACCACCCCGAGGAGCCGTGCCTCGGTACAAGTTGATGTGACTGATTTATTTGACTGAAACTAGCCAAACTGTCTTTCACAAAGTGCCCCAAGATGCCTCTTGTGGATGTAAGTACTTCAGGGTGGGAAATGGAGGAGCCTCTACTGACAAGGATTTCAAATGAAACAGGCTGGTAAATGTGGAACTGACAGCTCGACTGTGGAATTGGAACCATTTGCATGCTAATTTTTACGTTGCTTAACTTGCCAACAGACTGTAGCAGCGAGCAGCGAGTGCATGTTTTGAAAAATGCTTGACTGATCTAGTTGCGTTAACGAGCAAATTATGGTAATTTTGTTATTACAAATGCACGAAAATTTCTAAAACAATTTATTCCTAGTTTGAGGAACACTTATATTATACCGATTGCCATTGGTTGTAGAGTTTGTCCCACCTTAAAAAGACATTTTCAGGGAGGCTTTTTTGGGGGGAAAATCTCAGTTAAACGGTAGCAGACAGTACGAGCATTTGGACAAAGTTGAGGTGAAATTGGTCTTGGCCAGTAGCGCGAGATGACCTCATAGCGAATCAGGTGCCTGTTTTGCTCGGCCTCCAATTTTCTTTTCCAATTGAAGTCAATGGACAAGAAAGTCGGGCACAGGTTTTAAAAAGGGCTGCCAATTGTTGTGACCAATTTCACCTCCAGTTTCTGTAGCTTTGCACTTTACAAATGTGCACTGCCAGTGAGGAATCTCACTCACAGGCGGCACTTACTGGGAATCATGGGCGGACTGCCACCATAACGCACTTAAAGTCATGGACAAAATGAACTCTCAATACATGCGGGAGAGTGAGTCGGTAAAATCTGCCCTTATATCAGAGGAAGGGAGAATGAGAAAAGACTACGGGATTCAAACAAAGGCAGCTTTAATAAAGACTTTCTGCCTGCAATTAAGTGGGAATTGAATGTAAATTCTGCAGAGTGATTAAAGAAAAGAAATATGTGACCTCCTTATTTTTCTTACCAAAATGTAATACCTCACACTTATCTGTGTTAAAGTTCATTTGCCAATTATATTTCCATTCTGCAAGAGAGAAAGAAACAGAGACAGAGCGAGACACACACACACAGGGAAATATGAGGAGAGAGAGAGAGAATCTGGTAGACTATCTTCGTAAAGCTACTTGTGTAGCTTACATTTGAAATTCTCCAAATCAAATTAAATGGAGCAGTTACAATAAGAGCAAGGAAGCCTCGTTTTCTGTCTGTTGTAATGAGTCTGTTTCTCCAACAATTTCAGCCACTGGTCTCTCATCTCTGCCACTTTACAACCTCCCCAGTGTGGAGAGATGTAGCAGCACTGAACAGTGGAGGCTTCACTCACTGAGCAGACACTTTCAGTAATAAAGTTTACATGAATCTTATTTACTGTTCTCCACGGTTATAGTTTTGACAGTTTGCATAGTATGAATGAATTAATTTAATTAGGATTTTATGAAATAAATTGTATGCTTTCTGAGGAAGCAAACCAACATAAGACGCACATCAGTCACTTTTTGATCTCTTCCAGTTCTAAACCACTACTGTCAGTATTATCAAACGGCAAACATTGAACTTAAAACTTGGCACTTGTCTGCAGTCGCCGACTTTGCAGTCAGTCAGTAAACTGCAGTGTTTGGATTATTATTGTTCATGTAATACTGAGTCGTATCATTAATAAATAGCGCTGAAAACTAATTTGTTAAGGGTCATTTAAAAATAAAATGCATGTTTTCATTAAAAACAAATTACCGGTCTTCTTAAAGGACAGCTGGGCTTCTGAGTCCTGTTTAATGACTAGATTTTCTACCCACATCACTATCTTGAACACCAAACCCTTTTCTGTCGCAGTATGTTGAACGTCCCAGGAGATTAGTAAATCTGACAGTTAAGTGAAAGAAGAAATATTAGAGATGTATCTAAGTGTTTTATCCCTGTGGAGAAGTGTCTAACTGTATAGAGGTTAATGAGACCAGTGTCTTAGCTCCTTCTCCCACTGCTTTTTTCAGTCAGTGACTGCAACAGAGATCCTTCTCTCCAGTGAAACACACAGTAACTGATACATTTCAGAGAGTTCCCCTAAACCCAGCGCTCTGCTCCAAACACTGGATCTCGCACTTACCAGGCACCATTCCTGTCAGTGTTGGGGGTGGGTAACTGCCCTGTGCAGCGGGGGGCACATGCGGAGGGTAGCCAGGAAGAGTCGTGCTGGCCAAATCGCGACCTGGAATACAAGACAAAATGTAAGCGGCTGAGACAAGGTCTTAAATACGTATCTGACATTAATACTGCTGCTGTGATCAGGTCACCCACACCAGCAACACTGTGAAAGCTGCCTGTAATGACAATCTCTGAGACTGACGTCAGGTGGTCTCTCCAGGCAGGTGGTCTCTTATTTCAGATTCACCTGTGATTCATTGACTTATCATTGAGACTGACACTAGGTACTCGCTGTAGAGAGGTGGAATATCAGGCAAGCTCTACTTATGTGTTGCCATGATGAGGGGGTATAGTGAGACTGCAGACCAAGGGGACACAGTGAGACTATAGACAGAGTGGGTACCATTAGACTATAGACAGAGTGGGTACTGTTAGACTATAGACAGAGTGGGTACAGTGAGACTATAGACAGAGGGGATATAGCTAGACTATAGACAGAGAGGATATAGTTAGGCACGCCTGTTGTTATAAAGGGGTACTCACCAGAGACGCCAGTTGTTACTAAGGGGTGCACACTTGAGATGCCTGTTGTTATGATGGGGTACACACCTGAGATATCTGTTGTTATGAAGGGGTACACACCTGACATGCCTGTTGTGGTGAAAGGGTACACACCCGAGACGCCTGTTGTTTTCAAGGGGTACACACCCGAAATGTCTGTTGTTTTCAAGGGGTATACACCAGAGACACCTGTTGGTATCAAGGGGTACACACTCAAAATGCCTGTTGTTATGAAGGGTACACACCCGAGACGCCTGTTGTTATGAAGGGCACACACCCGAGACGCCTGTTGTTATGAAGGGTACACACCCGAGACGCCTGTTGTTATGAAGAGGTATACACCCGAGACACCTGTTGGTATCAAGGGGTACACACTCAAAACGCCTGTTGTTATGAAGGGTACACACCCGAGACGCCTGTTGTTATGAAGGGTACACACCCGAGACGCCTGTTGTTATGAAGAGGTATACACCCGAGATGGATGTTGTTAACAAGGAATGCACACCCGAGTTGCCTGTTATTATGCAGGGATACATACTCAAGGTGCCTGTTGTTATGAAGGGCTACACACCCGAGGCGCCTGTTGTTATCAAGAGGTACATACTCGTGATAACTGTTGTTATGAAGGGGTACATACCTGATATGCCTGTTGTTACAAAAGGGTATACCTTGAAGATGCCTGTTGTTATGAAGGGGTGCTCATCGAGATGTCATAAACTGTCATTTCTCTACAGATTCCGCACGTTTCCAGCATTTACCATTTTTTCCCTTTTAATTTTACAAAAGCCTGAGGCAGACTTGGGGTTCAGGGCACAATAGCAGAGCTGGCACGAGCTGGGTGTGGCTTTACATAAACATGGGTTTCTAGCAGCACTGGTACTTGGCCTGTGCTGGCGTCTCACTGCTGTGCTTGGCATTGACTTGTATCGCCAGATACCAGCCTACACCACCAGTATCTGCAGGACATGGTAGAATGAACAATCCACTTGCCAAGTTAATAGGATGGCAAGTGAAGCAATTACTAATGTGATGACTAGTAATGATTGCCTGGGCTGCTGGAAGCTTTGCCGAGGTTTATTGATGATGTGCTAGCTGGGACAATATATGCATAATGACTAAATTGTTAATATACCATCGGCATATTTCCCTACTTAGTCCTTTGTACAGCTATCAGAAGGATCCAAATTCTCGATTCTTGTGTGATCTACAGTCACAAAAGCTTATAAATACTGGGTCCAATTATTAACAGTTTTAGTAATGCAGATTCTTTTGTTGCATATTAACGTGTGTCTGATGCTAGGAAAAAGCTCTTTTTATCCCACTCTTTGAATTAAATACGATAGCAAGTTCTGACGAAAGGTTCTCGACCTGAAACGTTAACTCTGTTTCTCTCTCCACGGATGCTGCCCTGGCCTGCTGAGTTTTTCCAGCGTTTTCTGTTGTTACTTTGAATTAAATAGTTCGCATTACTGGCAAAAAAAAACCCGGCGATTTGAGCCCTACTATTTGGTTTCAGTCCAAATTTTCAGCCCATTTCTGTAAAGAAAAAGGATTCTGCCACAATAATGTCACAATTGCCCTTAAACAAGTCACACTTTAGCAGAATTAAACCATTCAGACATAACTGAGTGGAGAAAAAGCAGATTCCGTTCAAATATCTGATGAGAATCACTTTGAGTTTGATCACTGGTTTTATTTGCCCATTGTTGCATCATGAAAGGAGGACAGAAAATTTGCCCTGTTCTGTCTTTGTAGAAAGCTTAAAGCACTGATTCTTATGACCCTAGCATTCAATTTTGCCCTCTTTTGGCAGCTTAATCGAGGATTCTCCACAAAGCCCTCAGAGGGTTTAGTATAGCAGAAATTCACAGGAGACAGTTTAGGAGTGGCACAGACAAATTGGAACAGACACTGACACAAGGAAATATGCTTCTGCAGACTCAAATTTCAAATGCCATTTACTGATTCCGTCCGATTAACTCATTGGGCTAAAAGTAAGCAAAGGAGCATCTGGGGAAAGGATAGCTCTACAGATCTACAGAGGTCTACAGATAGCTCTTCTACACTGTGAACACGGCTGCTTGCAGGCCAAAGGGACAGTGGTGTACTGCACAGATAGACAGAAACACACACACACAGAAAGAGATTTACAACAATTGTTCTCAGTCCTCACATTAAGCAATGCCTCAGCAAATTACCAACAAATGACTAACTTTTTACTCAGGTGGACAGTTAAAGCCGCATAATATCTAAGCAGAAAGGGGAACAACTGGGACTATCCCGTATTAACAGCACTGATGATAAATGCCTCTTCTGGGTATGTTAATGGCTGTTGAGGGAAACTACACCAGCAGCACGTTTGATCGGCATTTTCTCCCCTCTCACATGTAGAAAGCAACAGCATCTGCTGATCCATATTGGTTTTCACTAAGTTGAACACCTTGCTTATCTCAGATGGCTCAGCGAGTAAATGCATTGTGTATGGTGATACTGAGCTGTATAAATCCCAGCTTCCATCGCTGGTCCATGCTCAGATGACGGAATTCCACATTCTGGCACAGCTAACAAGGAGCAGATCTCGGGAAATTGCTGGCATCTAGATCACGACATTTGATCGCATAAATAAGGAGAAGCTGTTTCCACTGGTGGGAGGGTCGGTAACCAGAGGACACAGGTTTCAGATAGTTGGCAAAAGAATGAGGGGATGATGAAGAGAATTTTTTTACGCAGCGAGTTGTTATGATCTGGAATGCACTGCCTGAAAGGGTGGTGGAAGCAGATTCAATGATAACTTTCAAAAGGGAATTGGATAAATACTAAAAAGGAAAAATTTGCAGGGCAATGGAGAAAGAGCCGGGGAGTGGGACTAATTGGATAGCTGTTTCAAAGAGCCGGCACAGGCATGATGGGCCAAATGGCCTCCTTCTGTGTTATAAGATTTTTTGACTTTCCGTTCATTCATTTTAATGGACTGAAAAATCGCTGACTATGAGCCTGAAAATTCCCAGAATGCACCCCGTGAGAGTTGCTCTTCACTAGGAACACCAGATCATTGAATCACCCTTATAATTGGCCTCAACATTACTGGATTCTGGAGGGCCAAGAAAATCAGACATCGTCCCTATTTCTGATTGCCATCAAGTGAGTTCTTCTGGAAAATGCAGGCTCAGCTGTGGTGCCCCTCATGGTTAAATAGCTTGCAGCCACTCACTGTCTGGGCTTCCACGTGAGCGAAGTACTATAGAGCTACTGTCAGCCACGGAACTGAATCCTACTCTCAGTCATCACCTTTAAAGAAGGAAGGAAGATAAATGCTTGCACTGAATGGGGCTGATTAAGTTGTCAGTCAGCAGGAGTATGACTGGTTAACATTTTGCCCAGCTTCCCAGCCCGGTGCCAAGTTATTATTTGGAAACTTATTTGAATAAAGAGCAATGAAAGTCTCTCAGAATCCATATTTATGGGTGCGCTGGGCTACTCGCCTCGTGTCAACGGGAATGGAATGGCGATCTCCTCTTCACATCTAGCCGGGCCTCCTGCTAGGGGCTGTGAGTCAGGCTAATGACCTGTCCACATAAAAGGGCCTTTGTTACAGAAACAACCTAGTGCACAATCTGTTGGATGTAAAAGCAGTAGGAGAAACGAGTCACCTCGTGTGCTGCAAGCAGGGAAGAGAAAGAAGAAGAAAGTCCTGAAAAATCTAGTTTTATAGAAGATGGCATCAATAAAGTCTTCAGCGGGACGCTCCATCAGTGTGGAAGCTCAGTCGCTCAGCGGCTCGGCTGCTGCTTCTACACTTTCAGTGTTCATGTTGAGTTCCTCCACACATTATCTCATTAGTGTTGGATAAAACAACATTAACATACATTCAACTGGACTGCTTTCGATAGCTAGATTACTCTTTCTGACAGGAGGTCTGCACTTTATCTGCACAGGATGGCACTACAGGTACTAAATGAAATCAGTAGTGAGAATGGTGCTGACCCAAGGACTGAGAGGGCAAACCTAATAACTCTCTACATTAAATGTTGATAGGGTAGACACAATTATCGATCACATAACTGGTTGCCTGGAATTACCTGCTGAAGATGGGGGGAAGTTAACATTAACTAGGAACATTACAGTGGTGATGTTATGACCCAGACAGGAGGTGTATAATAATGAGTATTCCAGCAGATTACTGTCATTGCACAGAAATAGTACAACAAATGAAAGGAAGGCATTTAGTATTAATCAATCATGCCCAGCACAGTGAATGAGAGCTGAGGAAAGGCTTCCTTAAAGCAATAAGGTTGTGCAGTTAATAATAAATATAATGATGATGATATGTGGCAAACTATACAACGATAAATCAGCCAAACGTATTTAACCAATTCCATTCCACCTGATTCATTTGCTTTTCCACCCTCTCATTGACTTGCCATGTTTGATGTTACCGGCCTCACACCAATGCCGTGTGTTATCTTGGAATTCTGTGAACTCACTCACTTTTGGAACCTTTCCCATTCCAGGACACAACTAAGTAGAGGGTCCAGGGTCATTATTCAAGGAAGGCCAAATAACACTGGCCTCCTCTCTCTCCAACCACTCGGCTTTTCCTCCAGCTGTCTCCCACAACCCATTTCTCCTAAGGCTGCTGATTCATGGGCCAGATCAGCTTTCCAGGACTTTCTCAAGTGACCATTCTTCATGTGTGAGCTTAGATAGTGAGTGTTGGTATGGCCATTCAACCGTGGATGTATCACATGCAAGCGCAAGCCTGTCCTCATCCAAGCACTCGCACTTCCAACTGGACAGTGATCAGCGTTAGGAGCTCTTGCAGATCTTTCCTTTCCTTAGTCTGAAGTTCACTGTGGTCGCTTCACTGCAGCCTCAGCTGAGATGAACTAAGTCAGTGTGGATGAGGGATGAAATCTGGGGCTTTCCTAATCTGTATGGCTCAGTAACACATGCAGCCATTGAGTAACCAGGGGGAATGTGTATAACCACTAAACCAAGATGCTAGCACAACAAGCTTCCCTTTTGTGCCAGTGCAGCAATCTATCACCTCCACAGTCTTGTTGGGCTCCATGAATCACAATTTCCTGGGAGGTGGCAGGAGGTAAAAGTCGCTAAGTCTCATTAAACTGGTCCATTCACCTCAATGGCCTATTTCATTTAAATCTGGTTCTTATCCTAGTTGATGATAATTCATTCCACAGAATGGAAGCCATTCAAATAATTTCCTTTATTCTTGTACTTTACAGGCTTACATAGAACTAGCTTCACTTTTTAAATTCAGATTTTTGTGTCATCAAAGTAAGATATCAACAATGGGAAACTGAACATTAATCCACTTGGGGTGCCAGTATCAAGCACTCCTGGGTTCCCTCTACCTTGCCCATCAATCTGCTTCAGAACAGCACCAGTCCGGCATTTGCATAATCCAACCAGGCCACCCTCATGGTAATTCTGACTGAATCATAGAATCATAGAACAGTACAGCACAGAAGGAGGCCATTTGGCCCATCGAGTCTGCGCCGGCTCTTTCGAAGAGCAATCCAGTTAGTCCCACTCCTCGGCTCTTTCCCCATATCCCTGCTATTTTTTCTCCTTCAAGTATTTATCCAATTCCCCATGGAAGGCTACTATTGAATCTATATCCACCATCCTATCGGGTAGTGCATTCCAAATCCTAACCACTCATTATGTAAAGAAGCTTTCTCTCATGTTGCCTCTGGCTCTTTTGCCAATCACCTTAAATCTGTGCCCTTTGATTATCGACCCTTCAACCATTGGAAACAGTTTCTCTTTATTTACTCGATCTAAATGCTTCATGATTTTAAACACCTCGATCAAAACTCCTCTTAGCCTTTTCTGCTCTAAGGAGAGCAGCCACAGCTTCTTCAGTCTATCCATGTAACTGTAATTCCTCATGGTAATTCTGACTGAACCAGTTGGTACCAAATTGATGTTGTATTTGGGGCCCCACGTCCAACTGGAACTGGATTGAGACAGTCCAAACTCATTCATACAAGATCCTTATAGTTAATAGTGTGAGGAAGATCCTGGTTTAAACTGAATTCAGATCCAGCTCCCACTGCCAGAGGTAAAAATATAGTTTGCTAACTCACTGTTCCACTCAATTCTTGCTACCTTAACTTCTATAACCGTTTTTGTACGCAGCTCATTCAGGTTGTGAAGGTTCAAGAGCATCTTTGTTAAGATCACAATGTGCTCGAGCAGTTCTATACAAATGCCAGTCCAGCGTAAATATGAGGTGAAACTGACTGCTCTTGACATCAAAGCAGTATTTGACCGAGTGTGGCATCAAGGAGCCTGATAAAATTGAAGTCAATGGGAATCGGGGTCACCGGCTGGAGTCATACCTAGCACAAAGGAAGATGGTTGTGGTTGTTGGAGGCCAATCACCTCAGCCCCAGGTCATCGCTGTAGGAGTTCCTCAGGGCAGTGTCCAAGGCCCAACCATCTTCAGCTGCTTCATCAATGACCTTCCCTCTATCAAAAGGTCAGAAATGGGGATGTTCACTGATGATTGCACAGAGTTCAGTTCCATTCGCAACTCCTCAGATAATGAAGCAATCCATGCCCGCATGCAACAAGACTTGGACAACTTTCAGGCTTGGGCTGATAAGTGGCAAGTAACATTCGCGCCACACAAGTGCCAGGCAATGACTATCTCCAACAAGCGAGAGTCTAACCACCTCTCTTTGACATTCAATGGCATTACCATCACTGAATCCCCCACCATCAACATCCTGGGGGGTCACCATTGACCAGAAACTTAACTGGACCAGCTGTATACTGTGGCTACTTAAGGAAGTGGCCCTAGAAATAGTAGATGCATTGCTGATCATCTTCCAACATTCGATGGAATCTGGAACAGTACCCATGGATTGGAGGGTAGCTAATGTTACCCCACTATTCAAAAAAGGTGGTAGAGAGAAAACAGGGAATTACAGACCGGTAAGCCTGACATCAGTAGTGGGGAAAATGCTAGAGTCCATTATAAAAGATGTAATAGCAGAGCACTTGGAAAACAGTGACAGGATCGGACAAAGTCAACATGGATTCACAAAAGGTAAATCGTGCTTGACTAATCTACTGGAATTTTTTGAGGATGTAACTGGTAAAATAGATAAGGGAGAACCAGTGGATGTGGTGTATCTGGACTTTCAGAAGGCCTTTGATAAGGTCCCGCATAAGAGATTAGCGTGTAAAGTTAAGGCACATGGGATTGGGGGCAAGGTATTGATTTGGATAGAGAACTGGTTGGCAGACAGAAAGCAAAGAGTTGGAATAAACAGGTCCTTTTCCGAGTGGCAGGCAGTGACTAGTGGGGTACCGCAGGGATCGGTCCTTGGACCCCAGCTATTCACAATATATATTAATGATGATCTAGACAAGGGAACTAGATGTAATATCTCCAAATGTGCAGACGACGCAAAGCTGGGTGGGCGTGTGTGCTGTGAGGAGGATGTCGAGAAACTCCAGGATGATTTGGACATGTTGGGTGATTGGGCAGAAACATGGCAGATGCAATATAACGTGGATAAATGTGAGGTTGTCCACTTTGGTGGCAAAAACAGGAAGGCAGATTATTATCGAAATGGCAATAGATTGGGAGAAGGGGAAATGCAACGAGACCTGGGTGTCCTTGTGCACCAGTCGCTGAAGGTAAGCATGCAGGTGCAGCAGGCGGTTAAGAAGGCAAATGGTATGTTGGCCTTCGTAGCGAGAGGGTTTGAGTACAGGAACAAGGATGTCTTGCTGCAGTTGTACAGGGCCTTGGTGAGACCACATCTTGAGTATTGTGTGCAGTTTTGGTCGCCTTATCTGAGGAAGGATGTTCTTGCCATGGAAGGAGTTCAGCAAAGATTCACCAGGCTGATACCTGGGATGGCAGGAATGATGTATGAGGAGAGATTGGGTCGATTGGGCTTGTACTCGCTGGAGTTTAGAAGAATGAGAGGGGATCTCATTGAAACTTATAAAATTCTGACAGGACTGGACAGACTAGATGCAGGAAGGACGTTCCCGATGGTCAGGGAGTCAAGAACCAGGGGACACAGTCTAAGGATAAAGGGTAGGCCATTTAGGACAGAAATGAGGAGGAATTTCTTCACCCAGAGAGTGGTGAACCAGTGGAACTCTCTACCACAGAAGGCGGTGGAGGCCAGTTCATTAAATATATTCAAGAAGGAGTTGGATATATTTCTTAAGGCTAAAGGGATCAAGGGGTATGGGGAGAAAGCAGGGACTGGGTACTGAATTTGGATGATCAGCCATGATCGCATTGAATGGCGGAGCAGGCTCGAGGGGCCGAATGGCCTACTCCTGCTCCTATCTTCTATGTTTCTATGGCTACAAGAGCATGTCAGAGGCTAGGTATTCTGCAGTAAGTGACTCACCTCCTGACTCATCAGAGCCTTTCCACCATCTACAAGGCACAAGTCAGGAGTGTGATGGAATGCACTCCACTTGCCTGGATGAGTGCAGCTCCAACAACACTCAAGAAGCTCAGCACCATCCAGGACAAAGCAGCCCGCATCATTGGCACCCCATCCACCACCTTAAACATTCACTCCCTCCACCACCGGCATACCGTGGCTGCAGTGTATACCATCTACAAGATGCACTGCAGCAACTCGCCAAGGCTTTTTCAACAGCACCTCCCAACCCGCACTCTCTACCGCCTAGCAGGACAAGGGCAGCAGGCGCATGGGAACACCATCACCTCCAAGTTCCCCTCCAAGTCAAACACTCTCCTGACTTGGAATTATATTGCCATTCCTTCATCGTCATTGGGTCAAAATCCTGGAACTCCCTCCCTAACAGCACTGTGGGAGTGCCTTCACCACACAGACTGCAGCGGTTCAAAAAGGCAGCTCACCATCACCTTCTCGCGAATGAATAAAATAAATAAGTAAATAAATAACTGACGATAGTAGTTCTTGCTTAAGATGGCTTTTTCCAGCTGGCCCAATTAGCTGTGGGCCCTAGGGTAAATTCACCGATCCCACACTCCTGCAGGGAGCGGTGCTCAACGGGACCATGGGTTGGAGATAAGTCTGCAACACCGTCGATCCACAGGAGAGCTCGTCACTTCAGGTTGTAAAGTGAATTATTAATAAATTTAATGATCAGTTATTCCCAAAAAGTTCTTTCTCAAACTTCCAATCCAGTGATTGAAACAAGGGCGGAGCAGGATTTTAAACACAAAAAATGGGAGGGTTGGGGTCGGGTGGGTTGTGTTAAAAATCTGAATTGCGACCCCAACCCGCCCACTTCTGGTTTTAAGGGAGTCGGGACGGGGGCGGGCAGCCGACCCGCTTGCAGGAGGCAGGTTGGCACTTCAAATATTATAACGAAGCTGCGTGCTTCATGTTCAAGCTCCACTTTAAATTTAATTGTGGGTGGCCAGGTTTCCCGGGCCATGGGGAACCCTGTAGCTAAAGTAAGGCGAGGACTGCTGGATCCAGGAATTCAGTGTCTTTCCACCGATCTGCTGAATCTAGTTTTCCTGCCTCGCCAACCTCCCACGATCAGACACTCCCTGACCCTTCCGACTCTCCTCCCCCCCGATTTCCCCCCACTCTATGACCTTCGATCTCTCCCCCCAGCCTCTGATCTCCCACCCTTGGCCTGCGATCCCCCCACTCGGCCTGCGATCTCACCACCTGGCCTCCGATCACCCCCCTGAGGCTGGTCTCCGACCCCCCACCCCCGATCTTCCACCCCCCATCCAGCCTTCCGACCACCCTCCTGAATATCCTTGGTAACCAACCACCTCCAACAATCCTGGCCCCAACCCCCTCCGACGATCCTGGCCCCTCCCCCCTCTGACGATCCTGGCCCCGACCCCCTCCGACGATCCTGGCCCCGACCCCCTCCGCGATCCTGGCCCCGACCCCCTCCGACGATCCTGGCCCCGACCCCCTCCGACGATCCTGGCCCCGACCCCCTCCGACGATCCTGGCCCCGACCCCCTCCGACGATCCTGGCCCCGACCCCCTCCGACGATCCTGGCCCCGACCCCCTCCGACGATCCTGGCCCCGACCCCCTCCGACGATCCTGGCCCCGACCCCCTCCGACGATCCTGGCCCCGACCCCCTCCGACGATCCTGGCCCCGACCCCCTCCGACGATCTTGGCTCCGGCCCCCTCCGACAATCCTAGCCCCGACCCCCTCCGACGATCCTGGCCTCGACCCCCTCCGACGATCCTGGCCCCGACCCCCTCCGACGATCCTGGCCCCGACCCCCTCCGACGATCCTGGCCCCTCCCCCCTCCGACGATCCTGGCCCCGACCCCCTCCGACGATCCTGGCCCGACCCCCACCGACGATCCTGGCCCCCACCCCCTCTGGCGATCCTGCCCCGACTCCCTCCAATGATCCTGGCCCAACCCCCCCCCCCCCGACGATCCTGGCCTGACCCCTCCGATGATCCTGGCCCAACCCCCCCCCCCCGACGATCCTGGCCTGACCCCTCCGATGATCCTGGCCCAACCCCCTCCCCCCCCCGACGATCCTGGCCTGACCCCTCCGATGATCCTGGCACCTGACTCCTTCCAACGATCCTAGCACCCCCGACCCCCCCCTCCCCCGACGATCTTGGCCTGACCCCCTCCGACGATTCTGGCCCCGACGATCCCGACCTCGACCCCCACCGACGATCCTAGCCTTCCTCCTCTCTGCTCCCCGGCCTACCTGCCCAACAGTCAGCCAGCCTCTCAATCTGGCAGGATACAGATAAAAATAACTTAAATCGAGTTTAAAAGCAGGGCCTGAGGGAAATCCATTCTCCCGGGTTTCTCGCCTGCATTCCAGCACCCCCATCCCTCCGCTCTCTACCTGCCTCCAATAAAAATTCCGGCCAAGATGTACAATCCAGAGCATTTGATATTAATAGGTATATATAAACTCACAATCATGTCCCCTGTTAACTGCAATTCTTGAAACTATAAGATGAAACTTTAGTCCAATATCGGGGAAAATGGTTTTTCTATTGTGATGGGCACAAGTCCAAACTCCAAAACTGTGGATTCCTCCTTCAACCAAGAACAGATTATATGCTTGGTCATCTCTTTTGCTGCTTTTGAGACCTCACTGTCTGCAGATTGGCTGCTGCATTTCTTTATGAAAATGGCCTGGAATTTGCAGCCAGTGACGAAGCAAAGGCATTCTCCGCTGGCCCCGAAGTAAGCTTCACATAAAGTTCTCTGTGCCGAGAAGTTCGGGTTTTCCGACGCGTAGTTCAAATCGACGGAGTATAGTGGGGATCCCCTAGTGCGAGCTGCTGTGACGTCAACAAGTTGTCTAAGCAGCCAATCAAAACACAGAATTCTCACAGACAGCAAACAAGGAAATGAGTACGATCTTAAAATTCTAAACTTTTTAAAAATGTTAGAGAGAGCAAAACAAAGATTGGGGCTCTCACATGGGGAAAAGGTAAACCTGAAATAAAGATGAAAAAACTTTTTAAAAAATTTAAAACATTTTTGTTTAATTTCTTAAAAATTTAAATTTTTATTAAAGTGGATGAATTTAATACTGTACAAAATTAAAATTAATTTTTCAGGGCCATAACCTTTGCTTAGCAATCAATACACTTTTAAAATGCCAGTTACACCTAATCCCTTAGCGTCTAACTTTTTGTGGGGAATTTAACAGCGTAATTACTGCGGAAGGGCCAAAGTTTTCGTCAGTTTCCCTGATTTGAGTGATTGCCGGCTCTGTGTTGGGGGGGGGGGGCGTGGGGGGATGGGGGTCCACAGCGCAGCCTGTGGAGGAGCAGTGACTGACAGACCGCAACTTCAGGATTTCCGCATGTGTGTGCGCATGCGCCAAATCCCGAAGTTGCGGTCAGTTTCAAAGGCAGAATGACGGCGATCGTTGTCAGTTCGCCGTCGTGTGGACGGCAAATTCCAGGCCAATGTTCTTGGGATGTGGACAGTGCTGACAAGGCAGTATTTTATTGCCCATCCCTCGTTGCCCTCAGGGCATTAAGACTCAACCACAAAGCCTGGGACTGGAGTCACATGTAAGCCAGACTGGGTAGGAGTGACAGGTGCCTTCCTGAAGAACACTCGTGAATCAGTTGTTTTTTTTATGATAATTCAACAGCATTCAGAATCATTTTCTGGTGCTAGTCCACACATAACCAGATTTATTAGATTCAATTTCACAACTTGCATGGGATTCACAACGTGGGATTCCATGCATTTGCAAAAATAATTCCTAAGATGTGGGATGTTCAGGGGACATTACAAATTCTTCCTTTCTTCCACATCACCCTCTGTATATAAATAGATAGGAGTATTGCAAAGATGAATTTATTTTTCAGTTGGCATGGGAATTATTTCAAAATCAGCAATGAACAAAATCAATCTGGACATTTGCACTTTCAAATAGACCTCATAAACAGTTATTTTTCATAACAACAACTTGCATTTATATAGCGCCTTTAACATAGTAAAATAGCCCAAGACGCTTCACCTTATTGGCACCTCCGACAGTTTAGCACTCCCTCAGTACTGCACTGAAGTGGTAGCCTAGACACCTCAGTGCAGTACTGAGTGAGCGCTGCATTGTTGGAGGTGCTGTCTTTAGGATGAGACGTTAAACCGAGACCTCATCTGCCCTCTCAGGTAGACATAAAAGATCCCATGGTGCTATTCAAAGAAGAGCAGGGAGTTCACCCCGGTGTCAAGGTCAATATTTATCCCTCAACCAATATCAATAAAACAGATTATCTGGTCATTTACCTTGTTGCTGTTTATGGGACTTTACTGTGTATAAATTGGCTGCTGCATTTCACTACATTACAGCAGTGACTACACTTCAAAAATACAACATTGGGCTGTCTGAAGTGCCTCCTGATTTCACTCCTAAATGGCCGAGCTCTAATTTTAAGATTATGCCCCCTTGTTCTGAATTCCCCCACCAGAGGAAATAACTTCTCTATATCTACCCTATCAAATGCCTTCATCATTTTAAAGACCTCAATCAGATCACCCCTCAACATTCTAAACTCAAGGGAATACAAGCCAAATTTATGCAACGTGTCCTCACAATTTAACCTTTTAAGTCCTGGGGTCATTCTGGTGAATCTGCACTGTTCCCCCCTCCAAGTCCAATCTATCCTTCCTGACATAATTATAGTAAAATAATCACATTGTAGCCGCTGTTGTAATGTAGGAAACGCGGCAGCCAAAATTGCACACAGCAAGATCCCACAAATATCAATGAGATAAATGGCCAGATAATCTGTTTTAGTGATGTTAGTTGAGGGACAAATGTTAGCCTGGATTAAGACTCAGAAGGGGTGTCTGAACCAATGTGCTGCAGACAATGATAGATAGTTTAACCTGCTAGTGATAATTCACACTCATTGCTGCTGCAACAACTCTTTTCAATCAAACTCAGCAGGGGTCAATGCCGCATTAGGCTGGGGAATTCCGCTCTTGGGTGGAGGAGCAGAGTCATTTGGACGGAAAGCGGATACTGGAGTCAGGCTAAGGGGAGAGAAACAGCAAACTGCAGGGAGAGGAGGTTCTGCCCTGGGCTGAAGGCCCAAATGCAGGGGTTGGGTTTCTCATCACCAATAGCTGTGGAGAAAGTAAGATCATTCTGAAAATATGAGTAAGGCAGTCGCCAAGGTGGAGCAGCATGGACTGTCCATTATTTACTTTATGTATGGGAAGACAAGTGAAGCTGAGTGGAATAAGTGTTTCTGATCTGCGTGTTCACATGATGTGAAAAAAGCAGCTCAACAATTCGTATCAATTCTGATCTTACCAAGTGTTCACTCGAGCTGCCTTAAGAGGGATTGAGGGAATACACACATGAAAGACATGGATTTCTGCTTCAGGTCACTGGGGGTAATCATTTTAGACCCGCCCCCACCAGGTTTTTGGAATTAATATTGGGTTATATTCTACTTTTTACAATTAGTGCCGTGGGGTCTTTATTATCTACCAGAATATGTAGACAGAAGCTCATCTTAACATCTCATTCAAAGGAAGGTGAGTGTCAGCTTGGCTCAGTG
The DNA here is from genome assembly GCF_052327205.1 of Somniosus microcephalus. Taxonomy (NCBI): domain Eukaryota; kingdom Metazoa; phylum Chordata; class Chondrichthyes; order Squaliformes; family Somniosidae; genus Somniosus; species Somniosus microcephalus. The sequence goes on from NC_140987.1 coordinate 79,817,197, forward strand.
GTAGCTCTCGCGCCTCTAAGTCAGAAGTTATGGGCTCAAGCCCTATTTCATGACTGCAGTATGCTCTGTGTTGACACTCCAGTGCAGTATGGAGGGCGTGCTACATTGTTGGAGCTGCTGTCTTTCAGATGAGATGTTAAACATTTTTCGATGGTTATAAACTGCCCTATGGCATTATTTGACGGTGAGAAGGGAGTTCTGCTGGTGTCAGCCAACACCACTAAAAACAGTTTAATGGTCATTCTTTCACCTGCTTTTTGTGGGATCTTATTGCATGTAAATTGGCTGCTGCATTTGTCTACTATAAATTCATTGACTGCAAAACATTTTGGGATGCTCTGAGATGCCATTTAAAGGTATCATATTTAGGATGTAAATATGCCCATTTGCATGAAAATTACATCAAAGATACCTTAACAATATTGTCAGTAAAATAAACTTTTAAAAAGGCTGGGGGGGGGGGGGGGCGGGGAGTAATGTTTCCTATGCCATTTATTGACCTAAAAAATAGATCAAAGAAATAAAGGCCCAGAAATTGGGCAACTTAGCGCCACGAGTTGCTGCCACAATCCTGGGAAAAAATGTCGGCCGTCACTCTAACGCCCTTCTCTGGCGCGGGACTCAATGGCCACCATTTTGGTGAGGGCCTTAGCGCTTCCAATTGTTGCGCTGGCCCTGGAGATGGAAAAATGGAGAGCGTGATTAACGTCACGCTCTGCAAACTTAATCTTAGCGCTGAGTTTAGCGCTGGGTCCTAAGCTCACTCTGGAATGCAAGCATGCAGCAGACTGACAGAAATGCTGTCAGCACTTCTTAAAGGGACACACACATCTTTCAGGTAGGTTTGCATTTAAGCTGTTGGACTGGATTTTTTTTTATAGTTTATTGAAGCACTGGCTTGGTGCAATATATGTTAAAAGTTTTTTTAAGTGTGCAGAGAGTGCTGCTGGATGCTTGCAAGGGCTCGGATGGTAAAGGAAGGCCTCTGAGAAGATAGAAAATGCTGGAAATACTCAGCAGGTCAGGCAGCATCCGTGGAGAGATAAACAGAGTTCACGTCTCAGGTCGCGATGCTGCCTGACCTACTGAGTATTTCCAGCATTTTATGCATTTATTTCAGATTTACAGCATCTGCTCACAGAGGGAAGAGGAAGATGCAGAAGAGGAAGGTGCAGTAGAGGAAGATGCAGAAGAGAAGGAAGCAGAAGGAAGGATGCAACCCAGACAGCCCCTTTCTGGCTGAAATATCCAAGATGGAATGATCCGCCTGCGGTCCCAGTGACCACAACCCCAATTCCCCTGTCAACATTAGTCCAACACATTACATTCCCTCTGTTACTGACCATCACAGCGCCCTCTTGGCCACAATGCTGAAACAAAAACCTCCACAAAGCAAAGTTTCCAATCCAACTTTATACATCTATCCATCCAACATGACATCAAGAAATCAACTAATCATCCTTATGCATTCTCTTAGTGACTGTCTTGTGTGTGCCTTTGCCTATCCTACTGATGTCACGCAGTGCTGCCCCAGTGGCTGCAGCATGGCTGGTGGAAAGCTGCTGACTTTCAGTGGGAGACACTGCAAATGGGCTTGCAGGTCGACCTTGAGGAGCTGGTGGCTGGGAGTGTGAAATCAACTGAAGGTATTTTTTTCTTCTTCTTCACTCTCCTCTCCCTGTTCTTGGTCAACCATTGGCTGGGCAGGCTGAATTTCTTGGGTGTGTGAAATGAGGAAGGCACAAGGGTAGAGTTGTGGTGAAGGGAGGCTGGGAAAGCAAGAGGTGCATGCGAGACGGAGGATAACGTATGAGGATATCAGCACCTTGTATCCTTTCAGCCCTGCCACTGGCCAAGGGCTCAGCCATGCCCCTGCCAAGAATGGCCAGCACTGTTTCCTCCAAGGGGGTGAGCTGAAGCTAGGAGTGGGAGGTGTGCCTCATGTTTGGTACAAATTATTGATAGGTGAGTGATTGGGGGGAGGGGAGTCGTGTATTGAGAAGTATGTGAGGCTAGTGGTGCAGTTGGTAGGAGACGGCTTTTGAGGATGCCATGTCGTCAAGAAGCTTCTTTGGGCACTGGGGCCAGGTCGTGGGAGCAACACTGCTGGCAGTGACAGCCTCGGTGATCTGGTCGCACATCCTTCTTTCTGGAGGGCCTCCTGGCCCCTGTGGGCAGAGGACCTCTCTGCAGTGTTGACCCCCCGCACAAAGCTGGAGTGCTGCGTGTGAGACCCTGAGTGCCCCTTCCCTGGCTTGCTCAGCCATTTGTGTTAGTTCTGAAGCACTTTTCCCATTTTTTTAGGTGCGGAAAGCAATTCAACGTTAAGAGCTGAAGACTCCCATTTGGGAATTCTTTTTAATGTTAATTTGGTTTTCAGAAGGCAGTTGAGCTGTAAGGGCTAAAAACTGCCTATTTTTAAATGATTTTTATTTTTCTCATTTTAGAAGGCAGTACCCCGTTAAGGGACCGCACTGCTTTCTAAAATGACAGCCTTGCTTTAAGAGAAAGCTGTCCTTGCTGCAATGACGCTACGGCCACTCTACTTTGGGGCATCCTGCCGGGACTAACGCCACGAAAATGGCCTTGCACAGTAAGTTTAGCGCTGGGCTAATGTTAATTAGCCACCAGTGCCAATATCCCAGTCCTGCCAGCGCCATCAATTTCGGCCCCCGTTACCTCCGGCCCGCGTGGCACCGGCAGGTTTTTAGCGATCTCGAATTTCTAGTTTAATTTTGCTGTTTTCTATTCTCTCCTATTTATTCGTATCCTTGCTATCTTAGTATTCTGCTTTCTCAAAGGGTACTTTAACACAAACCCGTACAACAAAGGCAATTCCAGTTAGCCAATTCCGAAACTGAATGTTGTTCATTGGGAAAAAAATTCGATGGTTTAAAAAAAAACTCTTGAATTGTTTCCATATTAGAGGGGGAAAAAATGACTACTTCTGTCTGTGCATGATAAATGACCTTATTTACAAAAGACATCAGTCATACAGGCACACACACACACAGGCAGGCTATGGTCATTAATTCCACTCAAAACTGTAATTAAATGCATATCACAAGTCTTCCCACTTGTTAGGCAGAATTAGATTTAGCAAGCACAAGTACTGAGCTGAGGTTCTCATATGGAGTGGTGCATTCGACAAGCTGGGGCCAAGGCCAAGCATTACTTTCAATGTACAGTACAACATTAATAGATAAAGACTACAAGCACTCAGAACTGGTAACCTCATTTACTTTACTCAGCCCTAAAACATAGCATACTTACCCAAATAAAGGAAAAAAGCACACATCGCTGAGTAGGCCAGAATAATCCATATAACAAGGGTACATGAGGAGGAGCACCAGATAGTGAGGGAAAAATTGGAGGGATTAGTCCCCAACTGATCCTGGGCAACTGAGAACGACATTAGTGAAAGGGTTTGGGATTATCCATCTGCCCAACTGGTCAACTAGTGCTAGGGTTGCCAACTCTCATTGGATGTATTCCTGGAGGTTCCATCACATGAGCTCCCGCCTCCAACCACCCCGCCCACACAAACAGCCTTTTACTTCCATCTCCAATATTTTTATTACTAATAAACGAAAGTGTTCAAAGAAAATGAAAAAAAAATGTTTTTTTAATGCCCCTATAATTTTTCTCCTGGGTTGTTCACATTAGTCAGCCGTGTCTCAAATGGTAGCACTCTCACCTCTAGAATCAGAAGGTTGTGGGTTCAAGTCCCACTCTAGAGACTTGAGCACAAAAATCTAGGCTGACACTCCAGTGTAGTACTGAGGGAGTGCTGCACTGTCGGTGGTGACGTCTTTCGGTTGAGATGTTAAACTGAAGGCCTACTTGCTCTCTCAGGTGGACGTAAAAGATCCCATGGCACTATTTTGAAGATGAGCAGGGGAGTTACCCCGGTGTCCTGGCCAATATTGATCCCTCAATCAACATCACTAATACAGATTATCTGGTCATTATCACACTGCTGTTTGTGGGAGCTTGCTGTGCACAAATTGGCTGCCGCGTTTCCTACATTACAACAGTGACTCCACTTCAAAAAATACTTAAGTGGCTGTTAAGCGCTTTGGGACGTCCGGTGGTCGTGAAAGGCATTATATAAATGTAAGTCTTTCTTTCTTTTCTTAATCAGATTAATGTTTAATTCCTGGAGACTTGAGGACAAGCCTGGAGGGTTGGCCTCCCTAAGGAGTGCTCACAGGGAGAGACGACTCTTACTGGCACCGTTGCCATTGCTGATTGCTGGATTCCCATAATAAAGCAAGCCAAAGCCTGATTAGTCAGCAGAGGTGAAGAAATCATAAAATGAACGACTAGCTAAACAGGACGTCTGGAGCCTAACATGGGGTCTGAGGCCTCCTCAGCCTCCTCAGCCTATTACCACCTGCAGAATTAATCAAAGAAGTGGGGGAGAAATTAAACACACCCACATTTTTGGCACAAAATCAACACTGGGGGGGTGAACCAATTTCAAGTCATGACCTCCCGCACCTGATCTTCCCCGGACCTGCGCCAGCTGCCAAATTGGAAGCCAGCAACTGCTACATGTGCAAAGTGGCCACTTGAAACAGGCTTCTTGCTATGCAAGCTGGGGTCCAAACGCTGGTTGTACATAGTAACATAGGAACAGAAGCAGGCCATTCGGCCCCTCGAGCCTTTTATGCCATTCAATTAGATCGCAGCTGATTTGTATCTCAACCCCATGTACCTGCCTTTGTTCCATATCCTTTGATACCCTTATCTAACAAAAATCTATTGATCTCAGTCTTGTACGACCCCAATCAAAATTGGTCTGCAAAAAGGCGGAGCTTGCACCACTGCCCTGTTGATCCGGATCTTGAGCAGCCTAACCAGCATCCCTTAAAGGGACTACTGGAGGCCACTCTAAAAATAACAAGAAAACATTTTATTAGTTTCATGTCTGTGGATCCAGGAGGAGTAGGAGTGCCTCCCCTGGCTCCACTGAAATACTGTGGCCCACTGTCGGCCCAGGACCGCCCCTCCTGGCTCCACTGAAATACTGTGGCCCACTGCTGGCCCAGGACCACCCCTCCCCCTCCCACAACCTATCTGTGGGTCAGCTCAGCATCGGAGCCAGCCAGAATTCGGCATGCTCCGATCGCCGAGCAACAATTGGATGCCCAATTGGCATCCACAGCTCAGCTCTTGAATGCAGCTGAGGCCCGCAGCCCAATTTTGATTGGGCCTCAAGCTGTCATCTTCGGGAACCCATTCGATAGAATCAAAGAATTTTATAGCACAAAAGGAGGCCAATCGGCCCATCATGCCTGTGCTGACTCTTTGAAAGAGCTATCCAATTATTCCCATTCCCTTGCTCTTTCCCCATAGCTATGCGTTTTTTCTCTTTACAAATATATATCTAATTCCCTTTTGAAAGTTACTATTCAATCTGCTTCCACCACCCAGTACTTCAGTGGCTGTAAAGCGATTTGGGATGTCTGGTGGTCATGAAAGGTGCTATATAAATGCAAGTCTTTTTTTTTCTTTTCAGGCAGTGCATTCCAGATCATAACTCTCTGAGTAAAAAACTGTCTCCTCATCTCCCCTCGGGTTCTTTTGCTAATTATCTTAAATCTGTGTCCTTTGATTACCGATCCACCCATCAGTTTCAGGCACGAGTTGAATGAATTCCTCCCCAGTGGATCTTGTGCCAGTTGGACCTTTTGGAAACTGCAGAATCTGCTTCAGTCTGTGCAAGTGTCACTTTTGCAATGCGCCCTAACTCCACGCCAACACAGATGATATTAACACTGAATCATCAAGGATAATGAAAGCATAAAATTCACAAAGAAATGGGCATTCAAATTTTAACCAGTTTATCTATAGCTACTTCAGCAATTTAATCCATGATGTTCCTGATAGGCTCTCCATCAGGTTAGTTCTTTCTTTTGAACAGTTCCAACATTCTTCAATTTCTCTCATCCAGTCTTCTAGCTCACTGCCTTTCCTGTTGACAAGGCTTTAAGGACTTAACTCAATTCCTTAATTGGCACACACATACTCTCTTCTGAAACGAGCAAAGGGGATAATTCAGACATCATCAGTAATAATATATAATACCTGACAATAATCTACATACTGAGAACCACCAGAATCTAATCACACCCTGTCAGTGCCAGTACTTACAACATGTCGAACCATTCTGAACATGCCCAGTAATTCACTAATGAGAGCATGTTCCAGGAGGCTGACTAAAAAACACTCATTCCTCATCAGCTACTGCAGTCAGTTCCATTCGTGCCCAGGGTTTGCATAGTCAGTAGACTAAAGGGAAAGTAATATGATTAGGAGCCTATTCTTGGCATCGAAGAGGGACTTGGGGAAAATCCATTTTGCTGCTGTAAACTTCTGAAGTTGCACATTCCCTTAACTCCTGTGCTCAATACATGTTAGATTATCTAAACATTGTAATCTTAGTGCTGAAATTATCCTGTTTAAATCCCTTCATGGCCTTGCCCCTCACTATCTCTGTCACCTTGTCTAGCCCAAAACCCTCCAAACCCCTATTCCTCTGACTCTGACCTCTTGTGCATCCCGTCCTGTCCCTCCCTTCACCTCACCACAGGCAGCATGCCTTCAGCCCACGTTCTGGAATTCTCTCCCTGAGCCCCTCCATCTCTCCACCTCTCGCTCTTCACCTCCCACTCCTCATTAAAACCCATCTCTTTGACTAAGCTTTTGACCATCCCTCCTAATATCTCCCTCTTTGGCACAACATTAATTTTTTTTTATTATGCCTCTGTTGGGATTAAATCCAGTGACGTAACAACAAATTTCACTGCAGTGAATTTACAAAGTAGAAAATTTCCAAAGTAGGAAATTCAAGGTACCCAAAGCACCTCTTTGTGGCCAGCTCCAGTGTAGCATTGGCAGGAATCGCTTACACGGTTGGGTTACTGTGCATGGCTTTCAGAGACCTAAAGAAGAGAGACACTAATCAACAAGGACACTGGCTGTAATTTTTATTTGGAGGCAAGTAGGGAGTGGGGAGTTGGGGGGCGGCTGGAATGCGGACGGGAAACCCGGGAGAACGGGATTCCCTCAGCCCCAGCCACATTTAACAACAGGGCCTGATTGAAATTATTTTAACCTGTTTCCCGCCCACAGCCAGCCAGATTGAAAGGTTGGCTGGCTGTCAGGCGGGTAGTCCTGGGGAGCAGAGAGGAGGAAAACCAGGATCGTTGGAGGGAGTCGGGGCCAGGGATCGTCTGGAGGGGGCGGGGAGTGGGTCTGGAAGGCCGGGATCGGGGAGGGGTCGGAAGGCAGATGGGGGTTTGGAGATCGGCCTCGGGGGGAGATCGGAGGGCCGGGGCAGATAGGAGGCCGGGGGGGGGGTAATCAGAGGCCGAGTGTGGAGGTGAGATCAGAGGTTGGGGGAAGACTGAGGGGAGGACGCAAGGGTCGGGGGGTGTACAATCACAGGGGGGTTGGCAAAGCAGGAACGCTGGATCCAGCATGTAAGTGGAAAGGCACTTACCTGCTGGATCCAGCAGTCCTCGCCTTCCTTTAGCTACAGGGTTCCCCGTTACCCGGGAAACCCAGCCGTCCACAGTTAAATTTAAAATGGAGCTTCAACATGAGGCATACTACCTCATTATAATATTTAATGTTCCAACTCGTCTCCTGCAAGCGGGTTGGCTGCCCGCTCCCCCCCCCCCCCCCCCCGTTAAAACCAGAAGTGGGTGGGTTGGGAACGGGATTCCACACTTTAACCTCCCACCCGACCCCAACCCACCCGTTTTTTGGGATTAAAAATACCCCCACTAATTTTGCACTTTTAATTTATGTGCTACAATGTACTACGCTTTTGTTTTGAAATGTATCAGGATGTGGGTTACAGTGTCAGGGCCACATTTATTGCCCAAACCTAGGTACCCTGAGAAGGTCCTCCTTGAACAGTTGTATTCATTGGGGTAATGAGGCTCATTCTGTTCAACCAAGGGTTTGCTTCAAACGGTGTTAAGAGTCAATGACATAGCTTGGGACTGGAGTTACACATAAGCCAGGACCAGGTGGGAGCAACATGTCCCCTTCCCTGAAGAACACTGCAGAACCAGTTGAGTTTTTTCAGCAATCGTACAGCTTTCATGTGTGAAAATTACCAGCTTTATAGGATTTAATTTAATAACTTGCTGTAGTGGGATTTAGAGCCCAGGACCTCTAGGTTGCTAGTCCAGTACCAGAACCACTAGGCTATTGCACCTAAGTACATACAGTGCACCAGAAATGAGATCCCTTCTATTACAAGCACCCCTCTGTAACACATTACTCACCCAGCTCTCCTCTGTACTGTGCACTTTTCATGTGGCTCCTCTCTAAAATTCACCCTGCTCTAACACATTCTTTATCTCGAATGCACCCCACATTACAACACCCAACACAAGATCTTGTCGCCATCAAGCTTCCTACAGCACGAGGGGATTGTACAGGATTACACTTTTGGTAGTTTATGCTAATGCTGTGTTTGAACTAATACAATGGAATTTCCTGTAGTGTGCTTTCACTCTAACCATCCCTCTTTATATCCCCTGAGTCACCATCATTCCCCGCTGAGAAGGTGGGCAGGTGATTTATCCCTGGGACAATTAGTGATGTTCTCTGGTTCATTAGTTTTCTTGAAATGCACTATAAAGATTCAACAATAAAGGTTGGTAGTAAATCCTTTCTCTGCCTGCTTTATGGCAGAAACCAAAGTTAAAAGTGTTGTTTCAATAAAGTGCATTCAACATCCAGCACCCTATATGTTATTTCAAAGTTACTGAGGAGTTGAAAAGGAATGATGGGTGAGGGTGGATTTCCTCTGTGCATTAGGTTTAGTGAAATGATAGGCCCATTCTTCATAAATCATAAGAACATAAGTAATAGGAGCAGGAGTAAGCCATTCAGCCCTTCGAGCCTACTCCACCATTCAATAAGATCATGGCTGACTTTTACCTCAACTCCACTTTCCTGCACTATCCCCATATCCCTTGGTTCCCTTAGTATCCAAAAATCTATCAACCTCTGTCTTGAATATACTCAACGACTGGGTATCCACAGACCTCTGGGGTAGAGAATTCCAAAGATTCACAACCCTTTAAGTGAAGAAATTTTTCCTCATCTCAGTCCTAAATGGCCGACCCCTTATTCTGAGACTGTGGCCCCCTGGTTCTAGACACCACAGCCAGTGGAAATATCCTCCCTGCATCTACCCTGTCAAGTCCTGTAAGAATGTTGTATGTTTCAATGAGATCACCTCTCATTCTTCTAAACTCCAGGGAATATAGGCCTAGTCTACTCAATCTCTCCTCATAGGACAATCCCCTCATCCCAGGAATCAGTCTAGCAAACCTTCGTTGCACTCCCTCTAAGGCAAATACATCCTTCCTTAGGTAAGGAGACCAAAACGGTACACAGTACTCCAGGTGTGGTCTCACCAAGGCCCTATATAATTGCAGTAAGACTTCATTAACCTTAATCTCCAATCCTTTTGGAATAAAAGCTAAAATACCATTTGCTTTCCTAATTGCTTGTTGTACCTGCATCTTAACTTAATTGTGATTCGTGTACAAGGACACCCAGGTCCCTCTGAACACCAACATTTTCCAATCTCTCACCATTTAAAAAATACTCTGCTTTTCTATTTTTCCTACCAAAGTGGATAACTTCACATTTCTCCACATTATATTCCATCTGTCATGTTCTTGCCCACTTACTTAACCTGTCTATATCCCTTTGAAGCCTCTTTGCATCCTCCTCACAACTTACTTTCCCACCTAGTTTTGTATCATCAGCAAACTTGGATATATTACATTTGGTCCCCTCATCTAAGTCATTAATATAGATTGTAAATAGCTGAGGCCCAAGCACTGACCCCACTAGTTACAGCCTACCAACCCGAAAATAACCCGTTTATTCCGACTCTGTTTTCTGTCCATTAACCAATCCTCAATCCATGCTAATATATTACCCCCAATCCCATGAGCCCTAATTTTGTGTAATAACCTTTTGTGCGACACCTTATTGAATGCGTTTTGAAAATCCAAATACATCACACCCACTGGTTCCCCCTTATCTACAGTGCCAGTTACAACTTCAAAAAACTCTAACAGGTTTGTCAAACACCACTTCCCTTTCATAAATCCATGTTGCCTCTGTCCAATCATATTATGATTTTCTAAGTGCCCTGTTACCACGTCTCTAACAATAGATTCTAGCATTCTCCCTACTACTGATGTCAGGCTAACTGGTCTATAGTTTCACCAAGTATCCAGTAAAATAGTGAAACAGACTAGCTGAACAGAAAACATCTGTGGGAATTAAAACATTAAAACATCTTCAAGCTACTCGAGTTGTCTATAGTTAAAGCTAGCACTGGTGTCACATCACTGTCAAAAATCTCGAGCTGCAGTGTTGGGTTATTCCTGAAGGAAAATCTCTCATCTGAGGAGGGAGATGAGTTGATGTCACACACAAGTAACACAGTGATGTGTTCCAACTTGATCAATATCAGTACATCATTTGTTTGTAAATACACAAATAAGGGTTTACTAGCTTTTCCCCATTGGTTAATGTGTTTAAGGCACTGCCCAATGCAATACTAAACCAGACAGACCAGAAGCTCCTAGTTTGGGCCCTGGTCTGGGCTGAGTTAGCAGATCTCAGGTAAGGCAGCAGTTAAAGCTCTACAATTGATTTCAGTGCTCCTAGGCTAGGGAGTGAAAAATCAGCTCGAATTCCTGCTAACCAGGTCATTCTGGAAAGTGCAGGTGTGTGAAAGTCAGGTGAAAACGGGACCAGGCTCAGCTGTGATTCCCTCCATGGTTAAATAGCCTGACATGAAAACAAGACATTATAAAGCTGTCCGTAGAACCTTGCGTCACCGAGGTCAACCAACATCACTAAAACACATTATCTGGTCATTATTTCATTGCTGTTTGTGGGATCTTGCTGTGTGAAAATTAGCTGCTGTGTTTCCCATATTACAACAGTGACTACACTTCAAAAAATATTTCAATGGTTGTAAAACGCTTTGGGACATCCCAAGATGGGGAAAGGCACCAAATAAATGCAAGTTCTGTCTTTCATGATCAGCCCTTCTTGTTTCTTGCACCTTCCCAATTTCTTTGCTGGTTTTCACATATATTTCCAAATGTACAGTCGACTGCAAGTGCACTATATGGAAACAATGAATCTTTTCATACATCTCCTGGTGTGGCCTTATTCTTTGATCCAATATAATATAACATTTAGAACCTGCTGTTTCTCTGTCCTTTCAAACTATTTTTTATTTGCCTCCTCTTTCTCTCTCAAAAAAATGAAATACAATCTCCTCTGTCCTCTCGACACTGTTATATTTTGTGTTGTAAATATTACACAAATTAACCTACTTGCAGCATCACATTCTGCACTGACCTTACCAGACCGTTATCTATGCTGTTAATTCTGCACGTGTCCTCTCGTGTTTTGTTCACTTGACCAGTGACAGTAGGGGAATGAGGAGGATTTCTGAGTTGTCACTAGTGATTGTCATAGAAACCATTTCAGATGGTTAAAAACATAATGAATTAACAATCACAAAATAGGACATCTGCAGGACACCGTTTTTTGAAATGTCCCAAACACACAACATTCCTTCTGCTGAAAATATCCACATTGTTTCAGAAAAAGAAGAAAAACGGATGAAAATGAAAACTTTCTAATGAAGCTGAAAAGGACATCGAAAGAACGGAGCAGAGGTCCAGTGGGAATAGCAGACGGTGTTCATTGGATGAAGCATGTCAAAGGAGAAATGGTTCAAAAGGTAGGTCATCAGAGGAGTTATTGCTTCGAGATAAATGGTCTCATTGCAACCTCGCTGGCATGGATCCCAGATGGAAAACCAGCTCTAAGCACAGTAACTTTCTGAGTATAATTACATTTTTATTTGGTTTTAACTTTTCACAGGTTAGTAAACGGGATTTTGTTATTATTTTTTAAACCGAGAAGGGTGTGACATTTTGCAGAAGGTGACTTTGAATCAAGGAGTGATTAGAGAAAATATACAGAGTGACAGGCTGTTAGTTCGAGAAAATATCTCTTTCTGTTTTGTTAATTAAATGTTGAAGGTCAAGCCTTTAATCAAAGTGCAGTAGAGGTTATTGCTGAAAGCATGTTGGACAATTGGAATTTATTGCTGTTGCATTAAGAAACAACGAGTAATGAAGACAATTCAAAAGTTCGTCTGCTTTGTCATTTTTGTTGTCAGGTTATAATGATCTGCGATACACTGTTCAAAGTAACCATTGCTCTCTTATAAAGATTACAGGTACTACTAAATTGCCTCTTGTGTTGATTATGGTCAGTTAATGAATATGTATTTTTTATATTTAAGGTGCTGGCAGAGTTGGAAAGAGAGATTTCAGAAACTTGCTCCATGGGGCCATCTTGTGGTCAATGCCTGCAACTGCATTGTGACAGTTGACATGGCAGAATTGAATGGGAAACCTTGACAAAAACAAAGGCCAAAAATTGTGACAACAGGAAGTAAGGTTTGTGGACAGGAAGTTCAGCCGTAGGCAAGGGTTTTAATCATTTATAGATTTACACAATACAGGCTCCTGCGTGGGATCAGTGAAACCCATCAAGCCTGCCACCCTCCACACACCACGGGGCACATTTTACGAATATGAGTCCCCAACGCACAACTTCCCGCTCCACGGGCGCATATCAGCAATTCGGGTGGGGAGGTTAGTGGGCCCCACAGGATGTGGTCCATTAATAAACGGAAGGTCCTGTGCAGCCAGCTAGATTCGGAGCCTGAATTCTCGCTGTACACTCGCAGTGTGTGAAGCTCTATGCCAAGAGCAGGCATACATAACAGCTGCCCTCATGTACAACCTGTCCTGTCGTGGGCACCACCGCTCCTACTTAATCGCCTGAGATACTTCGGTGTGGTTCAGTAAAAACATGTCAAACATTGACAGCAATAATGCATCCTGGTCAATCTTTGCTGTCCGAGCTTTCGATTGAATGAAAAACCAGCATTCAGAGCTGGTGTTCAGACAATGAAATCCCTTTGCATTAAAAAAAAATGTGTGCCCAAATGATAAAGTGGGAGCCAGGAAGGAGAGAAAAGAAAAGTAAAAGATTTTAAAGGTGCATTTATTTTAAAGGAAAAAGGGTTAGATGGGATTAGAGTGTTGCCTCATCTGCTCAGTAAACTTATCCAGGGAGCAACTGAGTCACAAGGACCAGGTAGGTCCCAGGCTTGAGCCTCGGTCTGTGCTGTGTCAGCTGATTTCAGCTGGGCCTGCGGTAGGGGCTGTAGAGCTGACCTCAGCACCCTGGGTTAGGGAAGGAAAGATCAGTTTCAGTCCCTGTTCCTGATCCGCAGCCAGGGCCCCGCTGGTAAATGCACAGGATATTGTGTTGGGACAGAGTTCTGCCTGGCTGTGATGGCACCTGCAGTCAAATAGCCTACCAATACTCACTGTTATATGTAAGTATCAGCCAGTTGCATGAGGCGTCTTGGGCTTTTTTTTAAATTTGTTTATGGGATGTGGATGTCACTGGAAAGGCCAGCATTTATTGTCCATCCCTAATTGCACTTGGGAAGGCGGTGGTGAGACACCTTCTTGAACCGCTGCAGTCCGTGTGGTGAAGGTACTCCCACAGTACTGTTAGGGAGGGAATTCCAGGATTTTGACCCAGCAACGATGAAGGATCGGCGATATACTTCTACGTCAGGATGGTGTGTGACTTGAAGGGGAACTTGGAGGTGGTGGTGTTCCCATAGAACATAGAACATAGAAGATAGGAGCAGGAGTAGGCCATTCGGCCCCTCGAGCCTGCTCCGCCATTCAATGCAATCATGGCTGATCATCCAAATTCAGTACCCGGTCCCTGCTTTCTCCCCATATCCCTGGATCCCTTTAGCCTTAAGAAATATATCCAACTCCTTCTTGAATATATTTAATGAATTGGCCTCTACTGCCTTCTGTGGTAGAGAATTGCATAGGTTCACCACTCTCTGGGTGAAGAAATTCCTCCTCATCTCTGTCCTAAATGGCTTACCCCTTATCCTTAGACTGTGACCCCTGGTTCTGAACTCCCCGACTATCGGGAACATCCTTCCTGCATCTAGTCTGTCCAGTCCTGTCAGAATTTTATAAGTTTCAATGAGATCCCCTCTCATTCTTCTAAACTCCAGCGAGTATAAACCCAATCGACCCAATCTCTCCTCATACGTCATTCCTGCCATCCCAGGTATCAGCCTGGTGAATCTTCATTGAATTCCTTCCATGGCAAGAACATCCTTCCTCAGATAAGGCGACCAAAACTGCACACAATACTCAAAAAGTGGTCTCACCAAGGCCCTGTACAACTGCAGCAAGACATCCTTGTTCCTGTACTCAAACCCTCTCGATGACTGACTTTCTTTCCTCTTTTTAAATACTTTTGATAGTTTGAAGCATGACATCCTGAAATGTCAGAATACATAGGGGGGAAAATTCGTTAGCAGCTATTTTGAGTCGCTAACATTGCCTGGGCGCTAAATTTAGCGCCCGGTGAAAAATAGCGCCAGTGATCACTAACTTCAGTTTTAGCGTCCCAAGAGGTGGAGCGCTAATTCAAGGGCTCCACTTCACTTATCACTCAAGAGGAATGCCGGACTTCCAGATCGCAGCACGGACGCAACTGGCCGCGACAAGTAAGTCAGACGATTTTTTTTCCGCGCCCGCCACCCCACCTTTAGTTAGCACACCATGAGCCACCTGCCGCTCCATTCCCACCCCCTGAATCGGTTGCTGTCATTGCCCGGCGCAGATTCAGGGGGCGCGGGCCAATTTTGCAGGCGAGGCAAAAACGGGGCGCTGCGCACAGTGATGACGCCATTGTCGCCTGCACAGTGGAGCGGGGCACTACCAGTTACCGCCACCACTAAACTCCCATTGAATTTAGCGGGAGTCATTAGCAATGCCGCGTCCAGGCAAAAAGCCCGGTGGGGTCGCTAACGAGAGGCGCAAATGCACCGAATTTCTAGTTCCATAGAATCTACAGCACAGAAACAGGCCATGCGGCCCAAATGGTCTATGTTGTGGTTTACACTCCACACAAGCCTCCTCCCACTCGAAATACCTCTTCCCATGCTGCCCCTGTGTCCCTTCTCCCTCCTGTCTGTATCAAGCCACCCCTTAAATATGTCAACTCTATCTGCGTTAACCACTCCCAGTGGCAGCGAGTTCCACATTCTCCACACTCTCTGTGTAAAGAAACTAATTGGACCGCAGGTAAACTATTGATTCTGCCAACAGAACTGTGCCGCCATGGAGAAAAATCAGCTGGAACCTTAGCCGATGGGGGAATGAGCCTTTGGCTCAGTGGTGGCATTCCCAGCTTCCGAGTAAGAAGGTGAAGGGTTCGAGCCCCACCCCAGATGCTCCAAGCAAGTGGAGACTAGAATATGGTCTCAATACTGGGTTGATGGCCAGTGGGGGACTCGCATCCGGACGGAGTGACCACTGGCTCAGGGGTAGTATTCCTGTTTGAGTCAGAAGGGTTGGGTTCAGGCCCCACTCCAGACAACCACGACGAGTGAGGACTGGAGCGCTGGCTCAGAATACTAGGTTGACGTCCAGCGGAGGTACTTGCGTCCAATAGGTGCGTGTGCACCCCCCCCCCCCCCACACCCAATGTAAAGGGTAGGTGGGACTCTTTAGCCTTTGTAGTAATCCACGTAGGAAAAGGTACTCCGAAGAGGAAAAACCGTGAGCAAGGCAACTGGAAACCACCACAGCTACTCTTCACTAGTAAGTGGCTCAAGAATCTCACGCCTGAAGGGCAGGACAAGACTTAACTGATGCACGATTCCCCTTAACTATTTTACGTACGCAACTAATAACCAGCATTATGCAAATTAAATGTTATTATGCAAATTGATGCATAGGAAAACTAATCGAGGGAAGTGCAGTTATATTATAGTTAAATGATACCGAAAATCTATGTTGCAAGTTAATTATGCCCAAAAGCAAGCTGCAGTGACCACTTTTTCTTGTTCATTCCTAGCGCTCGTTATAACAATGAGTTAATGTCTTGGCAGGTGAATTCTGAAGATCCAGTCAGCTCCGACATATTATCTCCCTCAGTAAGTCGATGGAAACTGTTCAGAATATCGAACAACTATCAACAAACTACACTTTTTTTTCAAAGCCATAAAGCTCTTATGTCAGATTTCACTAAGCTCAGAAGTTTCTTCTGCGTGTTTCTGAGCAGCCAGTCGACAGTTTGATCTGGTTGGTCCCTGGTTCTTAATGCAAACTGACTCCTAGGCCAGTTAAACTCCAAGCTGGCTGTGGGGTTGTCAATTTCCCCGGCGCTGTATTGGAGAACACTGCTGAAGTGTCAATTTCATTGTCACTTTGTCCTTTCAAACTGACGGAACCGAGCTGAAGTCAGCATGCTGAGCCAGGGAACTGTATCTTGCAGTAATTAGTAACAATCAAGAGGCTGGGAGAGTGCTGACTGCAGCATTTACACAGCATGCAGGAGTCATTGGCTTGCAAATGGAAGCAAAGCTTATGAATGCAGCAGGAACTAACGGTTGTTGTGATTCATCCGATTGTGCATTTCTTTCATTCACTAGACAAGAGCACAAGTTGAGACATTTGGTCATTTACAGATTTTTCACCTTGTGATAAAGTACAGCCTAAATTAAAATTTACAGGCCAAACATTAGCTACTGTCACAAGTTTTAGATTGGCTGAGTCCTTAAACTTAAAGCTCCTATATTCTATGGCCTAGAAATTGAGTGGGCTTAGCGCCCAATTAGTGGCGCTAGAGGGCCTTGCGCCGGACTTATAGCCGTTTTGCAAATTGACTTGGGCCTTACCATCGGCGTTAGCCGGTAGCGCTGCGCCGGCACCGATGACGTCATCGGTGTGCGCAGCGTCCCGGTTGCCGTGGTAACCCGGCCCCAAGCCCAAATTCAGTTGCGCCCGCCTCGCCCGTGGCAGGCGCAACTAACGAATGTGAAAAGTGTTCTTACACGCCTTTGCGCCGGCGCATAAAGGTGGAGCGGCGGCCGGCCGCGTTCCCGGCGGCCGCCTGCCCGCACCTCCCTTCCCGGACTCCTGCATCACCCCCCCCGCGGCCCTGATGAGTGTGTGCTGCGAGCCCGGCACTTCCCCGAGGTGCCGGGCTCAGATGTCGGGGGAATCCGCCGGACAGTTGTCGGCTGCAGGCAGCTCCTCCTTAACAGAAGGAGGAGGCCTGCAGTTCCCCAGCCTGCCGCACCGCATCGGGTGCCGCAGCGGGGGATTAGCGCCGGGAAACCCAATTCAACGCCCGTTTTCAGGCGCTAAAACCCTCCATTAGCGCCCGCCGCCCTCTGGGGCCGGCGCAACCAAATTTTTGTCGGGCACTGCCGCATTAACGCTGGCGCAAAATTTCTGGCGCTACAGCCCTGGCGAGCCCACAGCCCAATTTCTAGGCCTATGTTTCTATAGAGAAGGCAGGGACAGGGTACTGAATTTGGATGATCAGCCATGATCTCATTGAATGGTGGAGCAGGCTCGAGGGGCCGAATGGCCTACTCCTGCTCCTATCTTCTATGTTTAAAGCTTTGAGTCTATTATCTACACCCCTGTGCGTCCTTTGCAGTTACCGCACTACACATGTCTGTGATTAACTGAGCGTGATTCTGTTTAGCATAATATTGCTTTACATTGTGACATTTTAACTTGCCGAAATTGGCGTTAACAGGGTGGTAACGGCCTCAAAATGGGGTCAGTAGACATATCGGGGGCGATTTTGCCAGCCCTGGGGAGGCGGGTTTGGAGGCGGGACAGCTGGGAAAATGGCAGAATTTGGGGGCGGGTGCCCAACCCGCCCCCAACCCACCTCCATGCCATCTTGCCAGGAGGCGGGTAGCCGTCCCACGCCGGGTCCCGTCTCCTTGGAGGCAGGAAGGGATTAAAGCCACTTAACTGCCTGTTAACAGGTAGTTAACAGGTAGAAAATAAGATTATTCCCATTTTGCCCACACAAGTGTGGGCTTCCTGAAGGCTCCGAAACCTGCCAGGGTCACCGAGGCGAGTAGTGGGTCTGCAGGGGTCGGAGGGGTACAAAAGTGTGCCGTGAAGGTAAGTGATGGGTGCAAGTGTGGAGAGGTGAGATCTGAGGTAAGTGCAAAGTGTCAGAAAAAGTGTACTTACCATTGCTTCTTCCTGCAGGTTTCAATCGGTGGGTTTGCAGAGAGTCTCGGACCTCCGCAGTAGAGATGACAGATGGCCATTGCATTCTCCAATGCAGCAACCATCTAATTTCTACAAAAGAAAGATGTTTGATGAGGTCTTCAATTCAAGAACTCATCAAACTACAGAGAATGTCAGTGTTTGACAGCTTCACAGACCTTTTGACAAATGAAACATCATACATTGACGTTCTCTGCAACCGGCTTTCCCTTAATTGGCCTGCTAAGCCCGCTGGGCGGGCTTAACAAGGTCAATCAAGGGAAAATAGCATGGGTTGGCCAGAAGTTGATGGAGGCAGGACTGAAACCCGACAAGTGGGAGTCCCGCCTCCAAAAGCTCCCCATTGGCAAAATCCAGCCCATCATCCCATTAGTGTCAACTCTGCGTGCAATGCCAGGCGTGAGACTGGCAGTATCGGATCTGCCACCCTGCTCGATTTTCTTTTCTATTGACAATGGATAAGAGAATCATGGTGGGCTGTGTAACAGGCGGCCGATCCACTAGTGCCCGCTTTACACCCCTGCTGAAGTTGAAAGTTTTGCCCGCCATTTGTACAGGGGGTTTTCCGCTAGGCGGAGGACTGCCCACCTATTTCAGGCGATAGGCCCCTTATAATATGCAAATCAAGGTTCTATTTCGCACATAGAGCCCCGATTGACATTTCAGCACAGAATCAGTGTGACCATGCGCCGTGCACTCTCTGGTCAGTTTCACTGACGATAGAGCTGAAGAGGCCCCAGAAATAATCTAGGCTGCTATTGTCCCGGGCCCCTTTCCCTCTCCACAATCACAACCCCACTCCTGGACTCACCGGTAGCACCACTAACAGCAGGAAAGGTTACCCCTGCCACAAACGCACAGCTCCCCCCCCCCCCCCCCCCCAAGGAGTGTCTCGGATTAAGAGGGGGAATCAATATTACAGTGCCACAAAACCATGCTCTCGAGAAATAGAAACATAGAAGATAGGAGCAGGAGTAGGCCATTCGGCCCCTCGAGCCTGCTCCGCCATTCAATGCGATCATGGCTGATCATCCAAATTCAGTACCCGGTCCCTGCTTTCTCCCCATACCCCTGGATCCCTTTAGCCTTAAGAAATATATCCAACTCCTTCTTGAATATATTTAATGAATTGGCCTCTACTGCCTTCTGTGGTAGAGAATTCCACAGGTTCACCACTCTCTGGGTGAAGAAATTCCTGCTCATTTCTGTCCTAAATGGCTTACCCCTTATCCTTAGACTGTGACCCCTGGTTCTGGATTCCCCGACCATCGGGAACATCCTTCCTGCATCTAGTCTGTCCAGTCCTGTCAGAATTTTATAAGTTTCAATGAGATCCCCTCTCATTCTTCTAAACTCCAGCGAGTATAAACCCAATCGACCCAATCTCTCCTCATACGTCATTCCTGCCATCCCAGGTATCAGCCTGGTGAATCTTCGCTGAATTCCTTCCATGGCAAGAACATCCTTCCTCAGATAAGGCGACCAAAACTGCACACAATACTCAAGATGTGGTCTCACCAAGGCCCTGTACAACTGCAGCAAGACAAACTTGTTCCAGTACTCAAACCCTCTCGCTACGAAGGCCAACATACCATTTGCCTTCTTAACCGCCTGCTGCACCTGCATGCTTACCTTCAGCGACTGGTGCATAAGCACACCCAGTATAGTGTATGTACCTTTAAGAGAGAACTACTTTTACAGCTCCTGTATACTGTAGTACCGGCAGTGACCTGTATATAAGCCCTGAGCAGGCATCTGTACTGTTAGTTTTTTAGACTACCCTCATCCAGTAAACACCTGTTGATTGTTGATCTGCAGTCTCCGTCTATTTATTGAAGAACACCATACCTTAAGATTCACGGATTTAATAGTGGCGACGAGATCGATTCGAACCTACCTGCAACTCTGCATTTCCTCCCAAGGATTCGCTTCTGGAGGACAGTGGAAGAAAGTCGAGGCCAGAGGCAGGGGCTTCGACCACGAGCAACCGCCCAGTCATCCGGCAGAGAGTGAGCATCGCAGGGGAGGCTGTTGAGAGCTGGGCTTGGTTCTCCAGCCACGACGATCCAGCAACAGGCTGCCAACAGGTACAGCGCAGACCCTTCCCGGACAGCGATGGCTGGAGCCGACTGACGGCACAGAAAAGGCCGAGCAGCGTCGACGGGGTAAGAGAGAGGGTAAAGCGCACAGGGCGCAGCCGGGGGTTGAAGACTGAGCGGCGTCGACGGAAAACAAAAAGAGAGAGAGGGTAAAGCACAGCCGGGGTTCAGGACTGAGCGGCGGCAACGAGAGAGGCGCACAGGAAAATGCGCAGAGCGCAGCCAGGGCTCAAGGGCTGAGCAGCGTCCGCGGGGGAAGAAAGGAAGCGCGGGAAGCGCCATTTGAGCCGCGGAGAAGAAAGGAGAGCGCGGGAGACGCCATTTTTGAAGCCGCAGCGGAGAAGAAGGGCGAGCGCGGGAAGAAAGGGAAGCGCGGGAGACACCATTTTGAGCCAGCGGAGAAGAAGGGAGAGCGTGGGAGATGCCATTTTAGCCAGTCTAACCACACCCAGGGATGCCGAAGAGTGGCAGTGTCACAGCGTTCGACAATGAAGTCGAAGATTCGGCGACATATGTGGAACGCATTGAGGTGTACTGCAAGGCGAATGAAGTGCCAGATGCCAGGAAACACTGGTTTTGTTGAATTCCATGGGTGCAGAAACATATGGCTTACTGTGAAACCTAATAACCCCAGAGAAGCCAGTGGATTTCGAAAACATAGTGGAAATCCTACAGGACCACTTAAACCCCACACCGCTGCTGATAGCAGAAAGATTTAAGTTTCACAAAAGGAACCAGCATAAAGACGAAAGTAATGCTGAGTATTTAACGGAACTGCACAAGCTATCGAAACACTGCCAGTTTGGAATGGGACCAGCAGATACGTTAAGGGACAAGTTTGTGTGTGGGCTTCAAAGTGAAGGAACCCAGAAACGGCTTCTATCAGAAAAGGATCTTACGCTGGACACGGCTTTCAGCATGGCAGTATCACACGAAGCAGCCGCACGGGGCGCTGCAGAGATACAACAGAGACCGCAAGAATATGGCACCAATGAAATGTCATATGGAGCAGGGAAGTGTTATCGCTGCGGCAGAACAACACACAACCAGAAGGATTGTTGGTTCAAGGACCAAGTGTGCAGAAAGTGTGGAAAAGCAGGACACATAGCAAGAGTCTGTAGGTCGGGGAAGAAAACCAGCAGCAAGAAATCTCCACAAGAGAAGTACAAAAAGGTACATAAGGTGACGGAGAGTAGTTCAGACGAACAGAAAAGTGATACAGACTCCGGAAGCAAGGAGCTGGGTTGTCTGAAACTACATAATGTAATCAAAATGGAGGATCACCAGACTATCTGGGTCACGCTCAAGATAGACGGAATCCAAGTGAAAATGGAATTGGACACAGGATCAGCCCTAACAGTCATAAACCAAAGGGACAACAAGCGGCTATTCTCACATATACCCTTGAGAGCTACAGAGATTGTCTTGAAGACGTACACGGGGCAAAAAGTCTACCCCAAAGGAAAAATAAGGGTGAACGTGATATACAATGGCCAGGAAATACCAAAAATGGACCTATATGTATTGCCAGATGGAGGACCACCACTAGTAGGACGTGAATGGATCCAGAAGATACAATTAGATTGGCATTCCATACAGGCACTGACAGTAGAGGCCAAAAAGGATGACGACGTCACACCTGGACGACTGTCAAAAATTCTAACTGACGCACAAGAAGTGTTCCAGGAGGGACTCGGAACACTAAAAGGCATAACAGCGACAATTAAAATAGAGGAAAAGGCAAGCCCAAAGTTTTTTACGGCCAGACCGGTGCCTTATGCGATCCGCCCAGCCGTCGAAGCAGAGCTGGAAGGTTTGGAACGTTCAGGAGTACTGTCCAAAGTGGACTGGAGCGAGTGGGCTACACCCATCGTTCCTGTAATGAAGAGGTCGTTGAGTAATACGCCTGGGGAACCAAAGAAGGTTCGCATCTGTGGGGACTTTAAGGTGACAGTGAACCCAGTCCTTCACATGGTACAATATCCGCTTCCGCGGATTGAAGATATTTTCGCCTCGCTATCTGGAGGAAAACGCTTCACTAAGATTGATCTGGCCCAGGCGTACCTGCAAATGGAGGTAGAAGAAGCCTCGAAACAATACCTCACGATCAACACTCACAAAGGTCTCTACCAATACAACCGGCTGGTGTTCGGTGTAGCATCGGCTCCGGCTATTTGGCAAAGGGCAATGGATCAAGTCCTGCAAGGGATTCCAGGGACCCAGTGTTATTTGGACGACATCCTGGTCACGGGCAAAAATGACAGTGATCACCTCGCCAACCTGGAGCAGGTGCTCACTAGATTGAAGGAGTGTGGGCTATGAGCTAATCACCACAAATGCGAGTTTTTCCAGAAGCAGATCTCGTATTGTGGCCATGTTATTGATGAAGAGGGGTTACATAAGTCCCCTGAGAAGATTGAGGCAGTAGTCAAGGCTCCAGCACCGGAAAATGTGTCACAACTGAGGTCGTTCCTCGGACTGGTGAACTACTACCATAAGTTCTTACCAAATTTGTCTACAGTATTACACCCACTGAACACCCTACTGCAGACGGGGGTACCATGGAAGTGGAATGACGAATGTAAACGAGCTTTCCAGAAGTGCAAAGAATTGATCACATCAAAATAGGTGTTGGCCCATTTCAACCCAGCACTACCAATTCGGTTGGCGTGTGATGCATCACCCTATGGTATTGGAGCGGTGCTGTCGCACAAATTTCCAGACGGGTTGGAGAGGCCAGTAGCCTTTGCGTCTCGGTCACTAGCCTCAGCTGAGCGCAACTACGCCCAGATTGACAGGGAGGCCCTCAGCCTAGTATGGGGAGTAAAAAAGTTCAACCACTATCTGCACGGGCAGAAGTTTACCTTGCTGACTGACCACCAACCACTTGTCTCCATCTTTAATCCAAAGAAGGGCGTTCCGGTGATGACTGCGCAACGGCTACAAAGATGGTCCCTTTTTCTAGGGGCGAACCAATATGAAATAGAGTATAAGGGCACGAAACAGCATGGAAACGCTGATGGGCTATCACGCCTGCCACTGCCTACTGCAGAGGAAGCACAAGCAGTGGACCCTGTCGAAATATTTTATTCGTCGATAATTGAACGCTTGCCAGTAACTAACGCGGATATAGAGAAGGAGACCCGAAATGATCCGACACTGTCTCGGGTATATGATTTGACGGTGAAGGGATGGCCAACACATGGCGACTCACTGTTGCCAGCATTCTCATCCAGAACAGAACAGCTGTCAGTATGCCAGGGGACAGTGATGTGTGGATCCCGAGTGGTAATTCCACCCAAGTTAAGGGAGAGAGTGCTCAATGAGCTTCACGAAGGCCATCTGGGAGGGGTGAAAATGAAAAGCCTTGCTAGGGCTTATGTGTGGTGGCCAGGAATCGATCAACAAATCGAGGACCTAACAAAGAGCTGCTCAGGATGCCAGAAGGTCCAAAATGCACCACCACATGCCCCTCTACACCCATGGGAGTGGCCCTCCTCTCCATGGCAATGGGTGCATATTGATTTTGCTGGTCCATTCATGGACTCAATGTTCTTAATAGCAGTGGATGCGCACTCGAAATGGCCTGAGGTGATCAAAATGTCCTCCACCACTACGGAGAAAACGATTGCAGTCCTACAGACCATATTTGCCAGGAACGGCTTGCCAGTGCAGATTTGCTCTGATAACGGACCACAGTTTGTGTCCGAAGAGTTTCGGAAATTTATGAGAAGGAATGGGGTAAGGCATTACACATCCGCCCCGTGTCATCCAGCCACAAATGGATTGGCTGAGAGGTTCGTACAAACCTTTAAAAAGGCAGTAAGGGCCATGTGCGATGACGACATTCCACTGCAGCATAAGGTGGACAATTTCCTGTTAGCCTACAGAAATGCGACACATGCAGTTACCAACCAGACCCCGGCCATGATGTTCTTTAACCGAAGGTTGCGATCTCGTCTGGATTTGCTCAGACCAAATGTGCGAAGAAATGTTGAGAATAAGCAATTCCAGCACATCAATGAGAAGCCGACAAGGAGCTTCAATGTAAGACAACCAGTCTTGGCCCGCGACTACCGAACAGAGAAATGGCAACCCGGAACGATATGCACACGGCAGGGGCCACTAATGTACACAGTGGATGTCGGGGAGAACATTGAGAGACATCAGGTCGACCAGATCCTAGCGTCACAGGAACGAGTCAACCCCATGTCTAGCGTACCTGGTGATGAACCCGACATACCGGTAGCATCTACCCCAGAAACAGTAGCATCGGAAACTGATGAACTAACTGACGACAGGGGGCCAGAATCACCTCCGCACCAAGAACATGACACTCAGGAAAGGCGCTATCCAGAAAGGATCAGGAAGCCACCCAAAGACTGAATCTATAAATGGACTATTTCAGTTACTGTGCATGTTAAAAGTGTTAACTGTTATTTGAATGTTATGGTACTGTTAATCTAAAAGGGGAGGAATTGTAGTGTATGTACCTTTAAGAGAGAACTACTTTTACAGCTCCTGTATACTGTAAGTACCGGCAGTGACCACACCTGTATATAAGCCCTGAGCAGGCATCTGTACTGTTAGTTTTTTAGACTACCCTCATCCAGTAAACACCTGTTGATTGTTGATCTGCAGTCTCCGTCTATTTATTGAAGAACACCATACCTTAAGATTCACGGATTTAATACCCAGTTCTCATTGCACTTCCCCTTCTTCCAATCTATTGCCATTCAGATAATAATCTGCCTTCCTGTTTTTGCCACCAAAGTGGATAACCTCACATTTATCCATGTTATATTGCATCTGCCATGCTTCTGCCCAATCACCCAACCTGTCCAAATCATGCTGGAGTTTCTCGGCATCCTCCTCACAGCACACACGCCCACCCAGCTTTGTGTCATCTGCAAATTTGGAGATATTACATCTAGTTCCCTTGTCTAGATCATTAATATATATTGTGAATAGCTGGGGTCCAAGGACCGATCCCTGCGGTACGTACCTCACTAGTCACTGCCTGCGACTCGGAAAAAGACTTGTTTATTCCAACTCTTTGCTTTCTGTCTGCCAACCAGTTCTCTATCCAAGTCAATACCTTGCCCCCAATCCCATGTGCCTTAACTTTACATGCTAATCTCTTATGCGGGACCTTATCAAAAGCCTTCTGAAAGTCCAAATACACCACAATCTCCCGCAAACGACCAGTCTGCCCCTGCACACTACCACACGGACCTCCCAGGCACCCACAAAGATCAACGGGCATCTTGAGGGCATAACTTGCAGCAGTGGCATGTGTGGAACAGCGCAGGTATTTGGCAGGGTGGCACTCACGCTAGCAACAGTTGTGAGTCATCACTTAGCTGTACACAAGTGCCAGTAAGCAGAGCCTCTGAAAGCACTAGTCAGACACTTTGGCCACGATTTTGCTGGCACTCAGAGTGCGGGTTAGGAGGCGAGTCCGCTGTCAAAATTGAAATGATTGACAGAGGGTTGAGAACCCGCTCTGAACCCACCTCCATGTAAGTTTCCAAAGTGTCAGGTCTGCGATTTCAGAACAGACCCGACACCAAGTGGCGGGGGAGGCATTTAAGATAGTTAAATGCTTGTTAAACGCTTGTTAACTACTATTTTGCCAGCCTATTTCTATTTTCCCACTTTTTTAATGGGCTTCACCCCATTCGGAAATAACGTCAGGTAAGTAGGTCGGGTTCTCAATGTCTCCCCATTGCTGTGAACAGATGGCAGCTGCAAAAGTGGTATGAAAGCTACCATTTCACAGCTGTTCACTTTCCAATGTCAGAAGCTTGAGACTTCAGGACATGGAAGACACTTTTGAGCTTTATGCAGTTTGGAAGTGTTTGGAGTAAACTCTCTATCCTCTGTCACCTCCTTGGAGCAAGCTCTCTCACCATTGACAGATCGCTTCTGTCATCTCAACTTCAGCTGCCATCTATTCCAGCAACATCGGTGCCCTTGAAAAAATCTCACCTTGGTCCTCAGAATCCCTCCACGATCAGCCCCAACACCAACATCACTAGGCACACCAACATCACCAACAACAGTATACCAACCTTCTCCTCAATCACCTGATGCTGCACAGGGCAGAGGGCATTAGCACCTGACAACATTGCTGCCCGGGAGGCCAGCAATGGCATCACCATGGCCAGATTTACTTCACATGACGCTGTACACCCTGGCTGCCACATGATATGCCAGGTTGACACCACCCCACACTATCACCATAAAGCATTCCTACATTGTCCAAGCCATTCCTTTCACACTCATCACATTGGGGCGGGGGGGAAGTTATGTCTCAACATTCACTGGAACTCACTAAGACACTTCCAAAGGTGAGCACAGATCTGTCCAATAAGGTAAAGTTGAAAATATAGATTTCAATGTTTGACAACACATTAACAGAAACTTCACATGAACATTGGCTAAACCACCCAGGTGCCTTGTGTGTTGTTAGTTCGTATGCTTGCAGTATGTTGAGGGGTGGCTAGTGAGATGGGGAAGTGATAAAATAGATAGAGAGGGATGGGTGGAGGTGCAAGGTAAGTTGGTGTGGGTAAAGATGTGCAGGAGTAGGATAGGGAAGGCAGAGTGATGTGGATGTGATAAGTGGCACAGCGGGATGAGGCTGAGTGTGACTTGGCAGTAACGTTTCGTGATCTGCTCAGATCATTGAAAGGTTTGCGCCACTGCAGCCTGGTCCTCCTGATGACATCCCTGCTTCTGCCCTCCTATGCAATGTGCAACCAGGCTGCGTTGATCTCCTGGGGAGGTCTCTTCCGCCCATGGGAAGGGAAGAGAACCTCTCCGCGTGCTGTGACTCCCTCCATAAGCATATGGAGGGAGTAATGGGAGAGCCTGGGTACAGCCGTGCACCTTTGTACAGTGCTTGTCAGTGTTTGCAGCACTTCAATGCTGTAGAACACTGACAGCAGAACTGTCAAGATCAATTTGGACGTGGCCCCTTCAAGAAAACCGGCTGATGACGCGTCATCAAATTACATCATCAGACCCGCTTCCTATTAATTGGCTGGGAACCTCGCACGGAACAAGCCCAATCAACGAAAAATCGCTTGGAGAGTGCAGGCTGCAGTAGACAGCGTGCTGGGACCGCGACACCGAGCCCAGCTGCCCCGGATCCACCTCGGTTGACAAAATTGCGGCCTTTATCTCTTGGGCAACTGCCACTATTTTAACCGTATGATGAGAAAACAAAATCACACAGGGCGAAATATATTAAAAGTGAATTCACTTTATTGAGTTTCCAGTGCTCACAGTGTAATGTTCAATGAACTGTTGGTACCTTTGCCCCTGGTGTCTTCGTGTTCCTCATGGCTGTTTACTGCTGCTGATTCCTCCTCACCTGAGGAGGCAGCGCTAGTGGATGGCTGGAGAACCAGCTACAGAGCTACAGTCTGCATCTGTGACCACTCAAGGGCCTGATGCAACGGCAATGGGCTCAGTACTTTCAAAGGCTGTGCTTACTGGTACTTGCGTACAGCTAAGTGATGACACACAACTGCCGCTAGCGTGAGTGCCACCCTGCCAAATACCTGCGCTGCTCCACACATGCCACTGCTGGAAGTTATGCCTTCAAGGTGCCCATTGATCTTTGTGGGCTTACAACAATAGGGCCTCGACCAACTGCTCAGTCCTTGCCTCAGGCCTGCCAGTGAATGTTGAACCCAGCCATGACTGCACATTACAGCTTGGACTCCAAAATCCTCATAGGAATGGTGGCAGCATTCATCAGAGATGCTCTGCAAAATGGAAGTGCCCACTGCAGAATCCACTGGTGTTGCCAAGTGCTTAACTGCAGATTGGAGACAGTGGTTTGTCCAACCTTAGCCTCCCAGTGATATGGATGTGGATCAAGAATGGGCCTGATGCTGAACCATGTTCCATTGGAAATCAGCCCCAGTAACGAGATCCCCACATAGTTCAGGAGGTGCCCTGCACCAGCTGCTCCCTGATCAATCACCACCACTTCAACAGTAGCATTCGGTGACTTGCTCATGTTTCCTCCTCCACTTCACTATGGTATTCTCCTGCAGTGTGTGTATCTGTGCTTCAGGTTTGCGTGGTGCTGGTTGGTGCTTGGGTTGGTGGTGCTTTTTGTGTGTGCCATATTGAACACTCCTTGCTCCTTGTTCTGTAAAGAGAGCACATGGGACATCATGAATGCATAAGCACACATATTCATTTGGATACTGTAAATACATTATGATGAACTAATATATCTTCTATCTATCTATATATATATATAAAAGGAACCGTCCGTCTGTTTGCCTGTCTGTCTGTATGTCTGTCTGTCTGTCCGCTATACACTCAAAAGTTATAGAGCGTACCTACACATATGTTATATCAAAAGAAAGCTTACGATTAGGGAAGTTTCATAGGCATATTTACTTTTTGGTCAGACAAAAATTGTTCGGAGAGTATACAAAAAACTTTCAAAAATCCGCTCATTAGCGATTGACAAATCCGACCGCTCATTAGCGTTGAGTGACGTGATGGTTGACCAATCCTACAGTTCAGTGACCTGATGGTTGACCAATCGGTGCGTCACGGGGGGCGTTTCATTCTGTGTGTGGGTGGGACCTAATCCTGCAGCCTCCCGAAACGTAGCCGGCATTTTTTTCACTGCTTTTACTCAACAGCGAGTGGGGCAACTGCGGCGGCCCGCCGGAGCGGGAGGTGAGTTGGGGTCACTCGGTCCAGGCCTGACAACTGCTCGGCCCGAGACACAGAGCGGGGGAGCGGCAGCAGCCGGCCGTAAACCACGCAACCCTGTAAACTGCCGTTTTACAAAAAAGCCTTGGCAACGCCGGGCCCCCCCAGCTAGCATTATGCTTATATATGGATACATTCAGAAGATCTGGACAAATCTGAAAATAAGATGCTGATATCAGTAAACGTGACCATGAAACTATCAGTTTGTCGTAAAAACTGACTCACTAATGTCCTTTAGGGAAGTAAACCTGCCGTCCATACCCGGTCTGGCCTATACGTGACTCCAGTCCTACACCAACATGGTTGACTTGGAAGTGCCCTGGAAAGCCACTCAGTTGTATTAAATCACTGCAAGACTGTCCACCACCAGCTTTTCAATGGCAACTAGGGATGAGCAATAAATGCCGACCTTGACAGCGATGGCCACATCCCGAGAATGAAGTTTTAAAAACATTCTCCAGTCTTTTGCCATAACTCAGAGCCCTGACACTGCAGATCAGCCTCATGGCTCTTCTCTGCTCTGCCTCCAACACTTGAATGTCTCTCTTGTGTCTTAGCGACAAGAACCCGATCCAGTGCTCAAGGTACGGTTATCATTACCTCTCCTAACTTGTATTCTATTGCTTTGGCTCTATGCAGCTCAATATCCTATTGGCTTTGTTGATTGAAGCTCTGCATTGGTTGGGCAGATAGATTGTTGAGTCTGCCAGACTCCTCGGTCTCTTTTGACTTCATCCTTAGATATTTCAATACCATGGGATAAACGTTGCCCATTTTTTCTTTCTATGTGAGCATTTTACATTTGTCTGTATTACATTTTATCTTCCATTGTTCTGGCAACTTGCATATTTTGTCCAACTCACTCTGTATTGTTGCAGTAACTTACAGTGCAAATTATTGAATATATTATGGTAGTTGCCAGTATCTCTGCAAACCCTTCCAATTCCTGCACAACACCTTCCATACTCTCCATCCCAAATAATTCAACTACTGCTTCCTCACATAAAGTGCGTTCCTGCTCATCTCACCCACCACCTGTTCTGGTTATCTGCCTACTTTGCCTTTAAACATAAGAGCAGTGGAGATTGAGACAGGGTGATTTGGCCAATGGAAATTCCTTCATACAATGCATTCCCTTTCCTATCACGGCTTGTTTAAATTTCTACTACCTGACTTGGTACATCATTGCTAACATTTGTCTGTGTGTTCATGCAACATTTTTGACCTATACTGTTAACAACCATGACTTTCTTTGCTAACCGTTTATGTCCTCTGCTGCTACTCTGTATTCATGCCTTACCTTTGTGCTCTCTTTAAGTTGCATCACTTCCTGCAAACCTCCGCCATAGACACAGAGTTCACTCTTTCTGGGATGAGTTGACATCCTGGCTGTCTCCTCTGCATATTTTGGAGGCTCTCGTTACCCACCAATAATCAGTGGTAATGCTGCGTTACAGTGGTTACCTGGGCATCTGGGGCCTGGTCTCTAAATCAGACTTTGCTCCCAGTTCACCGTGCCATTCTTCTCCATATCTGGTTTAATGAACTTTGACTCACGTGTTGCTTAAAAGGCTCATTAGCTGCTTGAAGAGTATTTAAAAGGTTCATTTTTACAGGCGAGTCGCGATTGCTGCTATTTTGCACTTCTGCTAATGAAACTGCATTCTCAGGAGTCGTATGTTTTCAAACTGTTCATTCCTGTCACTTCAAGATCATAATTCACAAAGAAAATTAAGCGTCCCTCCCATTTTATTTTCAAATCATGGAAAATATAGCCCAGTGTTTTTGTTCCCTCTCAAAAAGAGAACTCGCATATATTTAAAAAATACCCCTCTCTACGCCATACTTTTTGTACCAGATGGAGTTTACTGTATGAACATTACTGGAGTGAATGAGGCTCTCGATATTAAGAACATAAGAACATAAGAAGTAGGAGCAGGAGTAGGCCATACGGCCCCTCGGGCCTGCTCCGCCATTCAATAGGATCATGGCTGATCCGAATCTAGACTCACGTCCACTTCCCTGCCCTCTCCCCGTAACCCCTAATTCCCTTATCTGCTAGGAAACTGTCTATCTCCATTTTAAATTTATTTAATGTTGCAGCTTCCACAGCTCTCTGGGGTAGCAAATTCCATAGATTTACTACCCTCTGAGTGAAGAAGTTTCTCCTCATCTCAGTTTTGAAAGTGCAGCCCCTTATTCTAAGATTATGCCCCCTAGTTCTAGTCTCACCCATCAGTGGAAACATCCTCACCGCATCCACCCGATCAAGCCCCCTCACAATCTTATATGTTTCGATAAGATCGCCTCTCATTCTTCTGAACTCCAATGAGTAGAGGCCCAACCTACTCAACCTTTCCTCATACGTCAACGCCCTCATCTCCGGAATCAACCGAGTGAACCTTCTCTGAACCGCCTCGAGAGCAAGTATATCTTTTCTTAAATATGGAAACCAAAACTGCATGCAGTATTCCAGGTAACCCCACAAGTGGCTTTTTCAATGCATTCTCACGTATTGTGTCAGTGATTCTTAACGAGATGTCAGTCAGTTTGATGACTGTGACAACAAGCCTGCTGTTAGCACAGTCCATAATAATTGTGACCAGCCAATCAGACGAGGCACAGGTAACAACCACTTATTAAACCTGCGTGAATAGGTTGTGGTTTTTCCAGAAACGCAAAAGGGACCAAATGTCCGAAGCTTTCATCCTCACACCTGTCTTAGGTTTACTCCCTTCCAATTAGAATAGGGAGTGGATGCAGCTTAGCTGAACTGAACACAGATCAACAACAGCAACTTGCATTTATATAGGGCCTTTAACGCAGTAAAACATCCCAAGGTATCTCACAGGAATATTATCAGACAAAAATTGACACTGAGCCAAAGAAGGAGACATTAAGACAGTTGGCCAAAAGCTTGGTCCAAGAGGTAGGGTTTAAAGAGGAGAGAGAGGCAGAGAGGTTTAGGGAGGGAATTCCAGAGCTTAGGGCTTAGACGACTTAAGGCACGGCCGCCAGTGGTGAGGCGAAGAGAGTGAGGGATGGACAAGAGGCCAGAGTTAGAGAAACACAGAGTTCCAGGGCACATCGGGTCCTGAGAGTGAAAATAGAGGCTGCAGCTAACACGACCACAATCTGATTGGACTGCTCCTCCTCTGAGCTGCAAAATGTTTGAAGCATTTTATCCTACTTACAGCCTTAAAACCTAACAGTCCCATCATTGCTTCATTCTGAAAAACACTGAACCTGCTTCACATACAATATACTTTTGACTACACAGTAAACTTTGGGGAAACATATCACAAAGATATTTTGAATCACTGCAGCATATTTTCTTAGTTCAGTTTATGACTTGTCCCTTTATAACAGAAACTTTTAGATCATCCTTGTGCTGATCAAGTTTTAATCAGGTTGAAAGTACCACACTACTGTGTATATTATACCCATGTGGCACTACCACTGGGTCTATTAGAAGTTTTATGGTTGAAATTTGATAATAATGTAATTCCAGATTCTGTAAAGTAATATACACCTCGTGTGAAACAACATTTTCACAAATTACTTCCCTCTCCATCCACAAGCTCAGGTATAAGTGAGAGCACTTGCCAGCTCTCCAAATACTTTGCATAGTTTGCTCTATTCTCTTTTCCACGTGCAGGAAAGATTGTGTTTCTGTGTGTGTGTGTGTGTGTGTGTGTGTGTCTGTCTGTATGTGTGTGCCTCTGTATGTGTGTGTGTGTGTGTCTTTCTGTGTCTCAGTGTGTGTGTCTCTTTGTCTGTGTATGTGGGTGTCTGTGTGTGTGTCTATCTGTCTGTATGTGTGAGTCTTTCTGTGTCTCAGTGTGTGTGTCTGTGTATGTGTCTCAGTGTGTTTTTGTGTGGGTGTCTGTGTGTGTGTCTGTGTGGGTGCGCGTGTGTCTGTGTGTGTGTATGTGTGTATGTGTGTGTGTCTCTGTGCGTGTGTGCGTGTGTCTGTGTGTGTGTGTATGTGTCTGTGTGTGTGGGTGTGTCTCTGTGTCTGTGTGTGTGGGTGACTGTGTGTGCGTGTGTCTCTATGTCTGTGTGTGTGGGTAACTGTGTGTGCATGTGTCTCTGTGTGTGTCTCTGTGTCTGTGTGTGCATGTGTGTGTGTGTGTGTGTGTGTGTCTGCGTGTGTGGGTGTGTCTCTGTGTCTGTGTGTGTGGGTGACTGTGTGTTGTGTATGTACCTTTAAGAGAATAACTGGTCTCAGACTGCAGTACCGGCAGTGACCACCCCTGTATAAAAGGCGCTAGTAAGCCTCTGTAGTTTCAGTTTCCCGATTGACTCCTTTCAGTAACGACTTGTTTTGTTCAACTCCTGCTGTCTGTGTCTCAATCATACACGGACATAATACTGGTGACGAGCAGATACGAACTTACCTACAGTCTGCACCACCTCCTGGGATCCATTCCTACAGCGAAGTGAGCAGAGGTCGAGGCCAGAAGGAAGAAAGAAGCAGTAGAAACGGGCGTCGACCGTGAGCATCTGCCCCTGTGTTAGCGGAGTTGAAGATTGCTGGAGAAGCTGTCGAAAGCGGGGCCTGGTTCCTGTCGACGGTGCTTCAGCTAATCGGGCTGGCGGTAGGTAGTACACTGATCCTTCCTGGGCTGCGGCGGTCGCGAACTCGAGCGGGTGGCTTGCAATGGGGCCGAGCAGCGTTGTCGGGAAGAGGAGAGAGAGAGGGTGGAGCACACAGGGCGCGGCCGGTGTTACGAAGCCGGGCTGCGTATAGACCCGAGAAGAGGGAGGCAAGAGTCCCACAGGGTTGTTCCACGATGGGAAAATAATAAAAAAAAGAAATACTAAACGCGCAGGAAACCGTGAGGAGCTGCAGGTTGCAATGGAAACCGCGGAAAGCAGCGCTAGCAACAGCGGGGAAGAAGGCAAAAGTGCGGGAGGCGCCGTCTTAATCAGCGGGGAAGAAGGCAAAGCGCGGGAGGTGCCATTTTGTTAAATCGGGGAAGAAGGCAAAGCGCGGGAGGCGCCATTTTAGATTTTCAAGATGCCGAAGACTGGCTGTATCACTGCCTTTGATAATACAATAGAGGACTGGACCACGTATGTGGAAAGAGTCGAGGTATATTGCGAGGCAAACGAAATAGCCGATGAGAAAAAGGCATCGGTATTGCTAAACTTAATGGGCGCTAGAACGTACGGCCTATTGCGGGACCTGATTACTCCAGCCAAACCGAAGGCGAAGAGTTTTAACGAAATTGTTGCTGTCCTACAGGAACACCTAAACCCTGCACCGCTGTTGATAGCCGAAAGATTTAAATTCCACAAGAGAACTCAGCATAAAGATGAGAGCAATGCTGAGTACCTTACGGAACTACGCAAGCTATCAAAGCACTGCCAGTTCGGAGCAGGACTGGCAGATACACTACGGGACAAATTTGTCTGTGGACTCCTGAGTGAAGGAACACAGAAGAAGTTACTCTCAGAGAAAGAGCTGACGCTAGATAAGGCTTTCAGTGTGGCAATATCGTATGAAGCAGCAGCCAGGGGAGTTGCGGAAATTCAACAAAAGCCACAGGAATACGGCACCCACGAAATGACACGGGGATTTGCAAAATGTTATCGCTGCGGCAGAACTAACCATGACCAGAAGGACTGCTGGTCCAAGGACAAAATATGCAGGCAATGCGGAAAGATGGGACACATTGCACGAGTTTGCAGGTCTGGGAAGAAGACCAGCAACAACAAAAAGGCTACTAAGGAACCGTACAAGAAAGTACAAAAGATGACGGACCGTAGTTCCGAAGACCAGATGAGCGATAGTGAATCCGGGAACAGGAGACTAAGCTGTCTCAAACTTCACAATGTAATCGCAAAAGAGGATCACCGAACCATTTGGGTCACCCTCACGATAGCAGGGTCCCAAGTTAAAATGGAATTGGATACAGGATCAGCGCTAACTGTCATGAATCGACGAGACTACGAGCGGCTATTCTCACACATACCCTTGAGAGAGACATCCATCGTCTTGACGACGTATACGGGGCAAAAAGTATACCCCAGAGGAAAAATAAGGGTGCCTGTCGAATACAACGGCAAGAAAATACGGAAATTGTATCTCTACATACTGCAAAATGGTGGACCACCGTTATTGGGACGTGAATGGATCAGGAAGATAAGCTTAGATTGGCACTCCATTCATGCAATGATGGTGGACAGTAAAAAAAATGAAGACGTCACTCCTGGATGATTGTCAACAATCTCAGCTAACACCAAAGAGGTATTTCAACAAGAACTGGGCACTCTTAAAGGCGTAACAGCCTCGATAAAAATAGAAGAGAATGCAATTCCCAAGTTTTTCAAAGCAAGACCGGTACCATATGCAATTCGCCCAGCCGTCGAGGCAGAGCTGGAGAATCTGGAGAAGGCGGGCGTGTTGTCTAAGGTCGACTGGAGCGAGTGGGCGACACCCATCATTCCTGTCATGAAGAAAACGTTAAGCAATAAGTCTGAGGAGCCAAGGAAGGTTCGCATCTGTGGGGATATCAAGGTGACGGTGAACCCAGTCCTTCACACAGTACAATATCCTCTTCCAAGGATAGAAGACATCTTCGCCTCACTGTCTGGAGGGAAGCGTTTTACAAAAATTGACCTAGCACAAGCATATTTGCAGATGGAGGTTGAAGAATCCTCTAGGAAGTATCTCACGATAAACACTCACAAAGG
Source organism: Somniosus microcephalus (assembly GCF_052327205.1). Taxonomy (NCBI): domain Eukaryota; kingdom Metazoa; phylum Chordata; class Chondrichthyes; order Squaliformes; family Somniosidae; genus Somniosus; species Somniosus microcephalus. The sequence continues at coordinate 79,852,994 of NC_140987.1, forward strand.
TCTTTACCAGTATCATCGATTGGTATTCGGAGTAGCATCGGCTCCGGCGATATGGCAAAGAGCGATGGAACAAGTCCTGCAAGGGATTCCGGGGACTCAGTGTTACTTGGACGACATCCTTGTGACAGGTGAAGATGACAGTGAACACCTTAACAACCTAGAACAGGTGCTCACTACACTACAGGAACATGGGCTACGAGCCAACTGCCCCAAGTGCGAGTTTTTTAAGAAACAGATATCGTATTGTGGCCACGTGATTGATGAAGAGGGGTTACATAAGTCCCCTGACAAAATTGAAGCGGTTGTTAAGGCCCCAGCGCCTGAAAATGTGTCGCAACTGAGGTCATTCCTCGGATTGGTGAATTACTACCATAAGTTTTTGCCGAATTTGTCGACAATCCTGCACCCACTGAACGCCCTGCTACGAATGGGAGTAGCATGGAAATGGAGCAATGACTGTAAGCGGGCCTTTCAGAAGAGTAAGGACTTAATCACTTCAAGAGAAGTATTGGCTCACTACAACCCAGCACTGCCGATCAGACTGGCGTGTGATGCGTCTCCCTACGGCATTGGGGCGGTACTGTCACATAAATTCCTTGATGGTTTAGAGAGGCCGATAGCTTTTGCGTCATGCTCGTTAACTTCTGCCGAGCGTAACTACGCCCAGATTGACAGAGAGGCCCTCAGCCTAGTGTGGGGGGTGAAGAAGTTCAATCACTACCTGCACGGTCAAAAATTTACTCTACTAACCGATCATCAACCTCGTCTCCATTTTCAACCCTCAGAAGGGCGTACCGATAATGACAGCGCAACGGCTGCAGAGGTGGTCCCTTTTCCTAGGGGCACACCAATATGACATCGAGTACAAAGGAACTAAACAGCATGGGAATGCTGATGGATTGTCACGCCTACCGTTGCCGACGGTGGAAGAAGAAGACCTTGCAGTGGATCCAATGGAGTTATTCCACTTGACCATAGTCGACTGTCTCCCTGTGACGAATGCAAACATAGAAAAGGAAACACGGAATGACCCGACACTATCACGGGTCTATGATTTAACGGTGAAGGGATGGCCAGCACATGGCGAACCACTGCTGCCAGCATTCTCGCCGAGAAGAGAACAGCTGTCAGTGTGCAGAGGAACCTTGATGTGTGGATCCAGAGTAGTAATTCCACCTAAGTTGATGGATAGAGTGCTCAATGAGCTTCATGAGGGTCATCTGGGTGGGGTAAAAATGAAGAACTTAGCCAGAGCGTTTGTGTGGTGGCCAGGAATCGATAGAGAAATCGAAGAGATGACCAAGAGCTGTGCAGGATGCCAGAAGGTCCAAAACGCCCCACCACAAGCTCCTCTACATCCATGGGAGTGGCCCTCATCTCCATGGCAAAGGGTGCACATTGATTTTGCTGGTCCCTTCATGGACTCGATGTTTTTAATTGCGGTGGATGCACATTCAAAGTGGCCAGAGGTAATAAAAATGTCCTCAACCACCACGAAAAAAACTATCACAGTTTTACGAACCATATTCGCCAGGAATGGGCTGCCTGAACAGATTTGCTCTGACAATGGACCACAGTTTGTGTCTGAAGAATTCCGGAGGTTCTTAAAGAACAATGGTGTTAAGCATTACACATCTGCCCCATATCATCCAGCCACATTCAAGAAAGCTATGAAGGCAATGTGTAATGAAGATATACCCCTACAACACAAGGTGGACAACTTCTTGTTTGCCTACCGGAATGCGACACATGCGGTTACCAACCAAACTCCAGCCATGATGTTCTTCAATCGAAGACTACGATGCCGCTTGGATTTGGTTAAGCCAAACGTCCGAAGAGATGTGGAGAACAGGCAGTTTCAGAATATGAATGAAAGGCCGACCAGGAGTTTTAAGATAGGTCAACCAGTTTTGGCCCGGGACTACCGCACTGAGAAATGACAGCCAGGAACGATTTGTACATGGCAAGGACCTCTCATGTATACCGTGGACGTTGGAGAGAGCATTGTAAGACGCCATGCTGACCAGATTCTAGAGTCACTGGAATACGTCAACTCCACACCACGATCTGATACACCTGGTAATGAAATCGACGTACCAATTGCATCTACCTCAGAATCGGTGATATTGGAAGCAGATGAACCAAACAACGACATTGATCCCGACTCAACCTTGCCAAAGGAACCTGATACCCCAAAGAGGCGTTATCCAGGCAGAGTCAGGAAGCCTCCTCAAAGACTGAACTTATAATTGCTTAAACTTAACCAATGTATCTAGCAACCGTAATTGTGATTGTAATTAGTTATCATTTAGTTGTTAAATGAATGTTATGTACTGTTTATCTAAAAGGGGAGGAATTGTTGTGTATGTACCTTTAAGAGAATAACTGGTCTCAGACTGCAGTACCGGCAGTGACCACCCCTGTATAAAAGGCGCTAGTAAGCCTCTGTAGTTTCAGTTTCCCGATTGACTCCTTTCAGTAAAGACTTGTTTTGTTCAACTCCTGCTGTCCGTGTCTCAATCATACACGGACATAATACATTGTGTGCGTGTGTCTCTGTGTGTGCGTGTGCGTGTGTGTGTGTGTGTCTCTGTGTCTGTGTGTGGGGACTGTGTGTGCGTGTGTCTCTGTATGTGTCACTGTGTGTGTTTGTGTGTGTCTGTGTGTGCCTGTGTGTGTCTGTGTGTGCGTGTGTGTGTCTGTGTGTGTCTGTTTCTGTGTGTATGTGTCTCTGTGAGTGTGTGTGTGTGACTGTGTGTGTGACTGTGTGTGTGTGTGTGACTCTGTGTGTGTGTGTGACT